>NC_084841.1:95581259-95895056 GCF_033115175.1 Lepus europaeus | reverse complement strand
TCTCCAGCCGGAGTTCCAAGAGTTCAATATACATGTTTGTTCTTTTGACACTATACCATAAATGCTTGCTTTATCACGATTCATTTTTTTTCTCCTCTGGCAGTGTAATTTCTTTTTCCCCCTTTTTAATATTAGTTATTTTTTATTTTTAAAGGTATTGGTTAATATCAGATTCTCAGGGTTACAGAAAATGAATAATTCCTACAACACAATTCTCATATTAATGTGACATTAATAAAAAGAAAACAGACTCCACGTAATTCATAGATACAATTATAAGAATAAAATGATTCTTCCCTCCCTCCCTCCCTCCCTCCCTCCGCTCAGGGGCGGGAAACCTCGGCCCCGCCCAGCTGCCCAGCCTGCCGGGACCTGAGGTACCGGTGACGGACAGGCGTGGCTCCGCCCCTTGTCCCGCCCCAGTAGCTCCCCGACCAATCGGCGGCCCGCGCCTCCCGGGGCGCCCCGCGCGGGTCTGACCTCCCCCACCCGAGGGGCTCGCAGAGGGCGCGCGCGGCCGGGCGAACAGCGCGTGAGGCGGGCGGGAGGCACCGACGGGAGCCGGAAACCCTGGAACCCCCAGCCCAGCGCCTCACATCCCCTCCGCCGGGGACCCCGAATCCTGCCACCCCCTAACCTGATGGACCCCCAAGGCCCTCAGCCAGGGACCGCGGGCGCCCCAAATCCCCAGTGCTGGCCCCAAACCCCTCAGCCTGGGGACCCCGAATCCTGCCACCCCCTAACCTGATGGACCCCCAAGGCCCTCAGCCGGGGACCACGGGTGCCCCAAATCCCCAGTGCTGGCCCCAAACCCCTCAGCCTGGGGGACCCCAGGCCCTCACCCCAGAGACCCGGTTTCCCCACCTCGAGAGCCGCTCAGCCTGGAAACAATCCTGCGGCTTCTGAGGCCCCAGTAACCCCTCATGAGGAACCCAAAACTCCTTGGCCTGAGGGACCCCAAACCTCGGCCCAAGACCCCAGACCTCGGCCCGAGACCCCAAAACTCCTCGGCCCGAGACCCCAGACCTCGGCCTGAGGGACCCCAAAACTCCTCGGCCCGAGACCCCAGACCTCGGCCTGAGAGACCCCAAAACTCCTCGGCCCGAGGCCCCAGACCTCGGCCTGAGGGACCCCACTCCTCCGCCACCCGTGGGGAAGTCCCTCCCTCTGACCGGCGGGGCCTGGACAGTCCACAGGGTCGCACCCACCCCCCGGGTCCAGCGCTCCCATCTCAGCGCCAGGGGGCAGGAGGGACACGGCCAGAAGGTGAGTATCTCCCAGATCCCATTCACTAGAAAAATTTTCCTCATGAGCCCATCCCGGGCAAGAGAAGGAGAAGGCACAGCGTATACTAGGAGCTGCCGTTTCCTCTCAGGGTCTCTTTAGCATAATGTCTGACAGCATCATGGAGAGGAAGTAAGAATGGCAAAATAATCATTACCACTTGTTTTGTCTTCATAGTATTTCAGGCCTTATTTTTAAGCATTTTATGTGAATAAACCCACTTAAACCTTCCAACAACGCTGTGAGGCAGGTACTAAAATATACTAGTTTTATAGATGAGAAATCTGAGGCACAGAAATGTTGAGTTATGTGCTTGAGATTACAGTGAGTGGTTGTATAATCCAACCCAAAACTCCTGGTCTAGAGCACTTCCAAGCTCATTAGCACTTTCGTAGCTTTGCAAAGTTTGTGCTGTTTTAATCACACATCTTTACATCATTCTTCTGATTATCTCGGTCTGTTTTTCTCTGCGTAGTAAAGTGAGAGATGCATTAAGCAATCTGAGTAGAGGAAGCTTATAAAGATACAGGCAATTTGTACTGTGAGTGGTCCAGATGAAGAATGAGAGAGGGTCCCCACCTCATAAGGGACCCATTCTGATAAGAGGAAGCAGTTCCAAGCCCTGAGGAGTTTTGGGTTTCCTGGTTGAGAAGCAGCAAGTAAGATAATGACTTCAAGTTTCAGATAGGTTCATATACTCAGTAGAAATGTATCTTCTGCAACTAATTTCAAATCCTCATTCCTGAAGGAGGAAATGACAGCCTCTTTTCTTTGGAATCATTTATTTGGCCTGTTGCCTCTGCATTATGAGTTGAGAGCCCAGTTCATGCCAATTCTTCTCTCTTTAAATATTTATTTATTTAAAAGTCACAGTTACACTCAGAGAGAAAGAGAGGCAGAGAAAGAGAGGTCGTCCATCCGCTGGTTCACTCCCCAGATGGCCGCAACAGCCAGAGCTGTGCCAATGTGAAGCCAGGAGCTCCCTCCAGGTCTCCACGTGGGTGCAGGGCACAAGGACTTGGGCCACCCTCCACTGCTTTCCCAGGCCATAGCAGAGAGCTGGATTGGAAGTGGAGCAGCCAGGACTCGAACTGGTGCCCATATGGGATGCCGGCACTGCAGGTGGCGGCTTTACCCACTACACCACTAGCGCAAGCCCCTAATTCTTCTCAGAGCCATGAAGAACCTCTCACTGTTTTCTGGGAGACTGATTCAAACTTTTGCTAATTAAACAAGTAGTAATAGGTCCAAGGAATGCTGAAGATAAAATCTTTGAGTCAGATTTCAACTTTAAAGATGATTGAAGAGGTAAATTGATAACAGGACTGTAGGAAAAATTATTAATCTCACATTCATGCCATATTCAGTAGCTCATAATGAACATTACTATATAACATGTATATCAGTTTACAGATCAAGAAAAGAAGCTAAAGAGAATTAACTAATGGTACACCCTGATTCAAGAGAATTGACACAGGCACCAATGAATTGCAAAGTCAAATATTATTCTCAGGATATTGCAATTTGCAGATTGAGCACCATGTTCCATTTCCACCAGTCTCACTGCTTCCACGTCTTCCCAGCCTCACTGATGCACACTCATGTTACAGGTCTATTTTATGCCCTCTCTGCTCTTCTACGTTTTCCCTTCCACCAGATGTCGACTGGTTTATGGAAGATAGCTTCCTTTTCTCTATAAGCCCTTCCTTTTTTTTTTTTTTTTTTTTTTTTTTTTTTTACAGGCAGAGTGGACAGTGAGAGACAGAAAGGTCTTCCTTTGCTGTTGGTTCACCCCCCAATGGCCGCCGCGCCGCACTGATCTGAAGGCAGGAGCCAGGTGCTTCTCCTGGTCTCCCATGGGGTGCAGGGCCCAAGCACTTGGGCCATCCTCCACTGCACTCCTGGGCAAAAGCAGAGAACTGGCCTGGAAGAGGGGCAACCAGGACAGAATCCAGCGCCCCGACTGGGACTAGAACCCAGTGTGCCGGCACTGCTAGGCGGAGGATTAGCCTGTTGAGCCACGGTGCCAGCCCTCCTGCCTCCTTTCACAGACTTTGTTCTCCAGCTCATCTTCCCAAGTATTTGCTCTCCCTCACTTGCATCTGTACAGAAGAAACTGAAAACCAGTTGGAGGGAAAGAGCCTTAAGGCATAGGTTCTAGCCCTGGATTCAGTGAGAGGTTCTTCATGGCTCTGAGAAGAATTGGGGGCTTGCGCTAGTGGTGTAGTGGGTAAAGCCACCACCTGCAGTGTCGGCATCCCATATGGACGCCAGTTCGAGTCCTGGCTGCTCCACTTCCAATCCAACTCTCTGCTATGGCCTAGGAAAGCAGTAAAAGATAGCCCAAGTCCTTGGGCCCCCGCACCCACATGGGAGACCTGGAGGGAGCTCCTGGCTTCTGGCTTCAGACTTGCACAGCTCCGGCTGTTGCGGCCAACTGGGGAGTGAACCAGCGGATGGAAGACCTCTCTTTCTCTCTGAGTGTAACTCTAACTTTCAAATAGATAGATACTTAAAAACACCCACTTAGATGTTGCTTTTCCCTCAAGTATTCACACATTAGGTATTTCCAGAGATGATGAAGCACTAAATAAAGTCATGTGTGTGAAAACACACTGCAAGCCCTAAGGAACTAAAGAAATGAAAATTATCTTTTTAATGTGACTCTTACATCAAAGGGGATGCCCAGGTTGCCTGTAAATAATGAATCTAGTTTGAAGGAATCGTCAGGAATAGCAAATTTGCTGAACACAACTGGCTCAGAGAAGGACAAGAAACCATCATTCCCTCCTAAAGAAATGAGGACGTCTGGACAGCACTCGACACGAAAACTGGGTAAAGAGAAAGTACTTTGGCGACTTCAGTGCCTCCAGGCACTCTGGATGAAGGCTGATGAGGATGATTGAGATATCTGGGGCATACTTTGAATGGGTCTGGACTTATGCTGGATTAAGCTAGGAGACCAAAAATTGATTGTAATATTGAATAGCAAGTGAACACATTAATTCTAAATTCACGTACTTGGGTTATAATCCACACAAAAGTATTGGAGCCTTTGGGAAATCATAATTTTTCTGAGCTCCTGAGTGCTAATATGCAAAATGAGGATAGGGATACGTAGCTCATATACAACAATTTCCCAGACAGGAAATCAGTTGGCCTAGTAGTGAAGATGCCCATGTCCCATAGGAGACCTGGCTCTGCTGCTGACGCCAGCTTCATGCTGATATAACCCTGGGACACAGTGATGACTCAAGTGAGTGGGTTCTTGCCATCCATGTGAGAGACCTGGATTGAGTTCCCTGCTCCCAGCTTTGGCTGCTATTGCAGCTATTTAGGGAGTGAACCAGTGGATGGCAGCTTGCCCTTTCACTTCCTCTGTCTCTCTTTGCCTCTTAAATAAACAAATTTTTAAAAGTTCATGGAAAAGGAATTAAAACCTAAGTTTATTTTAGTGAAAAACCATTTTTTAAATCCACGGAGTTTTTCTGTGAACTCTTTGAAGACACTTCATATTATTTGAAAGCATTAAAAAATAATTGATACATGCAAGGTGGCCAATAAATTGATCTTTGATGATACAAACCACATTTTCTTAGTGAGATGTCTAGGCCTCTGCTCAATACTTAATATGTACTATATCCTCAAGAATATTTTATGAATGAACAAACTGTTTTTATAAGTATAAATATTGAGAGACTAAATCTGATAGGAACAGTTAGAAACTTAAATTCAGTTAGACATTGTCATTTGGTAAGTGTGGAGCCTTGCTCTCTCTGAGCCAATATTTAGAGGCAGGAGATGAGGTAGAGGGAAGATATGTAAGAGCATAGGTGATAATTTGATGATAGGAGGTTTCACATTTTCAGATAAAGCAGGAATGAACATTCTATACTCCTAACTTCACTCACCTACCCTCTCCAACTCAGGACTTACAAGAAAGAAAATTGAAGTGAAGATGTACAGCTTTCGAAAAAGAAAGAGTCAGGCATACAAAGAGTGCAGTGAGCCTCAGGATGACAACTACCTCTGTAAGTGACCCTCTGGCCCACTCACATTCAAGGCTCCTATGTCCTGACTCAAAATTCATCTCATCATTTGGCCCCACTTCATCCCCTTCCTCTTATGACTTGGAGTGCAAGATTGAAGCCGGGGGCCGGTGCTGTAGCTCACTTGGTTAATCCTCTGCCTGCGGCGCCGGCATCCCATATGAGTGCTGGGTTCTAGTCCCCGTTGCTCCTCTTCCAGTCCAGCTCTCTGCTGTGGCCTGGGAAGGCAGTGGAGGATGGCCCAAGTGCTTGGGGCCCTGCACCCATGTGGGAGACCAGGAGGAGGCGCCTGGCTCCTGGTGTAGTGCCCACCGTAGCAGCCATTTAGGGGGTGAACCAACAGAAGGAAGACCTTTCTGTCTCTCTCTCACACTGTCTGTCAATCTACCTGTCAAATAAATAAAGATTGAAGCTAAATGATGTGAGTGCTGGGCTGTTCCTGAAGCTCTCTATACCCAGCAACAAGCAGTATACCTTTCCTAATCCTTGCTGCTCTCCTCTCCAGATTGTGAGAAGTGTCAGAACTTCTTCCTTGACAGCTGTGCTGTTCACGGACCACCCGTATTTATAAAGGACAGTGCAGTGGACAAGGGGCATCCCAATCGCTCAGTCCTCAGCCTGCCCCCTGGGCTAAGAATTGGACCATCGGGCATCCCTGAGGCTGGGCTTGGAGTATGGAACGAGGCATCAGATCTGCCACTGGGTCTGCACTTTGGTCCCTACGAGGGCCAGATCACAGAAGAGGAGGAGGCAGCCAACAGTGGATACTCCTGGCTGGTGAGAAGTGCTTCCCTCACCTGTCTTCTGGCTCCCCACATCCCTTCTGTACCTTTGGTGGGATGTCTCCTCCCACATATTAGGACATAGATGGGGACAACGTGATTAGCTCACTCAGCAGTCTTTGCACAGATGTGGAACTCCTGTGCAAAGATGGCAGGTTACGACAGAGCAGGGCCATAAGAGACAAAGCAGGTGTCCTCCCTGTGGTCCTCTGCTCTGACTATACAAATCAACTCAGATGTCTACTGATGAGCAGGAGCACAACATGTGGTCACAACTCGTGTCTGAATCCGTGTGAGCCCAAAGAGCACTGATGGCAGCTGAGTAAAGTAATTCTGAATTCTTCCCACTCCAGGGAGAGTTTAACTTATTTTTCTGAAATTCAGATCACCAAGGGGAGAAACTGCTATGAGTATGTGGATGGAAAGGATAGCTCTTGGGCCAACTGGATGAGGTAAGGCCCAGAGCAAGCTGCGTTCTGGGGAGGATGCTTCTCTCTCACAAGCTGAGATTCCTTTCCTTCTCCTTACGCCTCCCTCAGTGACCCCATGCTCCTCGGTTTTCTCCAGACACTGCTCTTCAATATCATGGCCATTTTAAAAAATATATAAAATATAAATACTATATCTTTTATCAAAACATAAATCTATATGCTAGACAAAACAGGGGCACAAGGATAAGCTTTGAGGAGCCTAGATCTACTGGCTACTCACCCTTTGTCTAATCAACATTTATTAAGCACTTCCTGTGTGGAAAATGGATTTCAATACCTGGACAGCCCATGAAACCTCTGTCCTTAACTATAATTTTCTCATTATTTGGAGAAGTGCACAGTGCCTGAACAACTTAAAACACAGGAAGTTGGCCGGCGCCGCGGCTCACTAGGCTAATCCTTTGCCTGCGACGCCGGCACTCCAGGTTCTAGTCTCAGTTGGGGCGCTGGTTCTGTCCCAGTTGTTCCTCTTCCAGTCCAGCTCTCTGCTGTGGCCCGGGAAGGCAGTGGAGGATGGCCCAAGTGCTTGGGCCCTGCACCCACATGGGAGACCAGGATAAACACTTGGCTCCTGGCTTTGGATCAGCGTGGTGTGCCAGCCACAGCGCACCGGGGGCAGTGGCCATTGGAGGGTGAACCAACGGTAAAAGGAAGACCTTTCTCTCTGCCTGCCAAAAAAAATAAATAAATAAATAAAAGGGGAAAAAAAAAACCAGAAGGTTCTCCCTGGGGCGGGGGTTGGGGCAACTAAGGGGGAGGGTGGAGGCCTGGCCATCATGTGATGAGTTAGACTCAAATCTGACATGGAATGGGAACTCAGCATCTGTCTCCACCTCAGGTATGTGAACTGTGCCCGGAACGACGAGGAGCAGAACCTGGTGGCCTTTCAGTACCACAAGCAGATATTCTACCGCACCTGCCAGGTCATCAAGCCTGGCTGTGAGCTGCTGGTCTGGTATGGGGATGAATATGGCCAGGAGCTGGGGATCAAGTGGGGCAGCAAGTGGAAGGAAGAGCTCACAGCAGGGAGAGGTAGGCAGCACTATTATTCTTTAAAATGAAAGAAAAGAAGCATTCTTCATGGGAATTTTTGTGGTTCAACTCTAAATAGATCAAATGTAATATAAAGTCAGTCAAATTTCACATTGGGTGTTTTTTAAACTAAGGATTCTTTTTTGAAGATTTATTTATTCATTTGAAAGGTAAAGTTACAGAGAGAAGGAGATGGAGAGACAGAGAGATCTTCCATTCACTGGTTCACTCCACAAATGGCTGCACCAGGCTGAAGCCAGGAGCTTGGAACGCCATCGGAGTCCCACAGGGGTGCAGAGCCCCGAGCACATGGGCTGGCCGTCTTCCGTTGCTGTCCCAGATCCATTGCCAGGGAGCTGGACGAAGTGGAGCAGCCAGGACTCAAACCAGCAAGCATATCAGTACTGCAGGCAGCAACTTAACCCATTGTGCCACAACACCAGCTCTTACAGATTTAAAGATTCATTTTATGGGGCTGGCACTGTGGTGTAGTGGGTAAAGCCACAGCCTGCAGTGTCAGCATCCATTTATGGGCGCCGGATCAAGACTCGGCTGCTTCACTTCTGATCCAGCTCTCTGCTATGGCCTGGGAAAGCAGTAGAAGATGGCCCACGTGCTTGGGCCCCTGCACCCACATGGAGACCTGGAAGTAGCTCCTGGCTCCTGGCTTCAGATCAGCGCAGCTCTGGCCATTGTGGCCATTTGGGGAATGAACCAGTGGATGGAAGATCTCTTTGCTTCTGCCTCTGTCTCTTTGTAACTCTGCCTTTCAAATAAATAAATATAAAAATTTTATTTTATGTGTCTTTGATTCTTAGAAACAACTTATATTTTGAATTTTTTTCTGTTTTTATATTTTAAGTACTTTATGCATAAGATGTCCCACAGCACACTGTGTTGAAAGTGTCCAAGGCAAAAAGAACTTCTTTGGCACCTGCGAGCTCTCTCATCAAGGAAGGTTCTTCTGCTCTTTTAGCTGGTTTTTTTTTTTAGATTGATTTATTTATTTGAAAGTCAGAATTACACAAAAAGAGAAGGGGGGGGGGAGAGAGAGAGAGAGAGAGAGAGAGAGAGAGGTCTTCCATCTGCTGGTTCACTCCCCAGATAGCCACAATGTTCTCAGCTGCGCCGATATGAAGCCAGGAGCCAGGAGCTTCCCCTAGATGTTGTTGAATTTTTAAAAAAAGGTTTATTTATTTTATAGGCAGAGTTACAGAGAGAGATGGAGAGACAGAGAGCTTCTAACTCTTGGTTCACTTCCCAAAAGGCCACAATAACTGGAGCTGGGTCAGGTCAAAACCAGGAGCTTCTTGGTCTCCCACATGGGTGTCGGGCCCAGAGACTCGGACCATCTTCCACTGCTTTCCCAGTGGAAAGATGGGAGGATAGGGAGCTGGATCAGAAGTGGAACAGCAGGGACTCCAGTGGGCACCCATATGGGATGCCGGCACTGCAGGCCATGGCTTAACCCACTGTGCCACAGCACCAGCCCCTAGATTTTTTTTTTTTTGAGTGAGATGAAGACAGCTGTGGAGGTTTGAGTTCTGTGTTCTGAGATGATGCTGTGGTCAGCTTTCAGAAAACAGAGTGTTGTGGGTGACCCCTTCAGAGCGTGTGGGTGAGTGCAGTTGGGATCAGAGAGGCGAGAAGTCTGATACGAGATGTATTTTTCAATCAGGACTTCATACTGCATGGGAAATGGGCAAATGCTGAATAAAATAAGTTAGGAATGAATGGCGTGAGGCCTGAGGACATGTTTTCACTTTGTGATTTGCGGAGCACTAACAAACAATTCATGGCCTAGTTGAGGCTGCAATACCCAGAGTCCTTCAGTTCCTGGAACCTGGATGCTCTCTTGCCCAGCCTGAGTTCTGCCTCCCAGTGAGATCAAGCACTTGAGCCCTCTTTTTGAATGGAGAGACTCAAAAACGGATCTACTCGCAGGTGCTCTCTTAAACACTATGTGACTTCCACATTTGTGTGTCTCCAGGGTGAGTGACTCCCAACTTAATGGATCCCTTTCTCTTCACCGGGAATGTCATGAGAGAAAATCCACCCTAAGTGACCAGTGTAGTTGTTTCTCAACAGAATAAAATAGCCACAGACATGTCAGGAAAAGTGACCTCCCCATGTGAGCGGAGGAAGGTACAGCAGATGATCGGGGAGGGTCCAGTGAAGAAAACATCTGGGATGTGGGTAGAGGTCTCTGGAGCCCCAGCTATGAAACAGTAAAGCTGCAGGATGCTACTTGAAAACCCTTAGTCTTGGGGCTGGCACTGTGGCGTAGCGGGTAAAGCTGCTACCTGCAGTGCGGGCATCCTATATGGGCACCAGTTCGAGACCTGGCTGCTCCACTTCCAACCCAGCTCTCTGCTATGACCTAGGAAAGCAGTAGGAGATGGCCCAAGTCCTTGGATCCCTGCACCCATGTGGGAGACCCAGAGGAAGCTCCTGGCTCCTGGCTTCGGATCAGCACAGCTGCGGCCACTGTGGCCAATTGGAGAGTGAACCAGCAGATGGAAGACCTTTCTCTCTCTCTGCCTCTCCTCTCTCTGTGTAACTCTTTCAAATAAATAAATAAATCTTAAAAAAAAAAAAAAAACTTAGTCTGGCCGATACGTAGAAAAGGCCTCTGATGTGGGCTTTCTGGATATCTGAAGATGTAGAGAAAAATAGAATGAAAAAAATACACCATACAGGAATGCTTGGGTTGCTAACATGTACAGAACAAATAGTGGGGCAGGCCTCACTCACAGCAATGCAGATGGCCAGCCTGCTTGTCTGTTTCTGCCCTAACCAAAAACCTCCTCTTTCGGCAGAGCCAAAGCCAGAAATCCATCCCTGTCCCTCGTGCTCTCTGGCCTTCTCCAGTCACAAGGTCCTCAGTCAACACATGGAGCGCAGTCACTCCTCTCAGATCTTCCCAGGAGCACCTGCAAGAAATCACCTGCAACCAGCGAATCCCTGTCAAGGGAAAGAGCATCAGAAGCTGTCTGATCCACAGAGCTGGAATGACAAAACTGAAGGTCAAGACGTCAAAGAAAAGTCCAAATTCTCATCCAAAAGGACAAGGCAGAAGGAGATCTCAAGGGCTTTTTCCAGCCTTCCCAAAGGACAAGTGGAGACCTCAAGGGAGGGTGAGAGAATGATAGAGGAAGAGCCTAGAATAGGCCAAGAACTGAATCCAGAGGACCCAGGCAAATCATCTGTGGGGGCAGGGCTGTCAAGAATTGCGGGAGTCAAGTATGGAGATTGTAGGCAAGGCCTCAGTAACAAGTCACACCTCATTAATGGCCAGAGAGCACACACAGGGGAGAAGCCCTATGCTTGCAGGGAGTGTGGGCGAGGCTTCACACAGAAGTCAGACCTCATCAGGCACCAGAGGGCACACACAGGGGAGAAGCCCTATGCTTGCAGGGAGTGTGGGCGAGGCTTCACAGTGAAGTCACACCTCATCAATCACCAGAGGGCACACACAGGGGAGAAGCCCTATGCTTGCAGGGAGTGTGGGCGAGGCTTCACAGTGAAGTCACACCTCATCAGGCACCAGAGGACACACACAGGGGAGAAGCCCTATGCTTGCAGGGAGTGTGGGCGAGGCTTCACAGTGAAGTCACACCTCATCAATCACCAGAGGACACACACACGGGAGAAGCCCTATGCTTGCAGGGAGTGTGGGCGAGGCTTCACAGTGAAGTCACACCTCATCAGGCACCAGAGGACACACACAGGAGAGAAGCCCTATGCTTGCAGGGTGGATAGGTAAATCAGTGAAAAAAAAATCGCATTTCAACAACCACCGGGGGACAAGTGTGGCTAACACACACCTCCACACTGCAGCTCAGAGAGGTCTTCCAAAGTCTGCTGACTCCTTACCTTCCTCAATAGTGAAGAGATAGAAATAACTGATTCAACATCCGTCCACTTTTATAAGAGATGAGTTAGAAAAACGGGAGAGTTGCCTGAGTGTTCATGGGATGTTGACTTGTGTTTGTTTCCCACACCAATCCCGTTTTGTTTTGTTTCTTTATTTCTTGGTCTCTTCTAATAAATTTTGTCTCCATGCAAATCTGAAGCCCAAGCACATGCCTTATTCTGCTCTTACTAAGGCCAAGAGTTCCAGCTCAGGTCTCTACGGGAATTCAGCCCTAAAAAGCTGTGAGCCTGCAGTCACTCTGGCTAAATTACTGGAGGATCAGCTCAGGGCCCTGGGAAAGAAACCCAGGAACTGATACACAGTCAGGGCCAGGAAGGGGTTGTCTGTCTCCTGGAGTGTGGCTGCTTCTGCCTGGCCTCCACTCAGATCCTCCTACCTCGGCTTCTCCTGGCCCCTTTCCTGCTGTCTCCAGCCTCTGTACCCTCAGAGGCAAAAGCCAGACATGTTTGTGTGTGTGTTGGGGGGCAGTGCAGGTGTGGTACGTCTGCATGTTTGTACCCTGCATGTCTGTGTGGGTGCATGTGTCCTTGTGCACAAGTATTTGTGTGTCCTCTCAGAGGCACCAATTACCCCCTTCCTCTGGGTCCTGTGGAGGAGGGGCCAAGGGTCCTGGGACAGAAAAGACCTCGACAGGGTCTTTTAGCCCCTTTTAGCCCCGAGCTGTGCTGATGGGGGCTGGGGAGTGTCAGTGAGGAGAGGCCCACTAGCTTGTGGGTAGCCCCATCCCCAACTCATGAATCCACGCATGTGGGCAGTGCATTAGTGTGGGGACAATGGTTGCTCTTGTGAGAAGCGTGGAAAACCAGGGAGGATCAGCAGCCAGTTCTGGGGCCCGTCCCAGGCAACACCGCTGGAAGTGGGGTGTGGTGGGGGGCGGTGGCATTGCCTTGGGCACAGCAGAGAACCTGGACTGTGTTACCAGGGGGGGTTTCAGCGGGGATGGCTCCAGAACACTCCTGGCACCTGCCACCTCTAGCATGTGGTCTTCATGGAAAAAGGCCATTGGAGGGTGAACCAACGGCAAAAAGGAAGACCTTTCTCTCTGGCTCCCTCTACTGTCCACTCTGCCTGTCAAAAATAAAAAATAAAAATAAAAAAATTAAAAAATAAAAGGATAAGGACTCAAAAGATCCCCAGGGAAGGTGCTAGGGCTGGGGGCCAGGAGAGGCAGGGAGAGTCTGGAGGGGCCAGCAAGTGTCCCGAATCAGTGGACTTTGTCAAGGAGGGAAGCCGGGAGTCCATTTGGGGTAGGGCCAGGGGGACCTGCAGGAGGAGGTGTCCAGGACCCTTCAGCATGACTGGGAGCTCACAGTAAACAGGGACCCCAGACTCCTCCTCTGCCTGCACCGGGGCCTTGCAGCCCAGGCAAGCGTCTGTGCCGGATCCACCTGCTGCTCCCGGCTACCTGCAGGGCAGGAGGGTAAGCACAGGGTCGTGTGCCAGATAATGAGAGTCCTGTGGCCCATCATGGGCTCTTGTCCCGACTGACATCCACAAGCAGACCACCAGTGAAGCTGCCCATGACCAAGCTATGGCACAGCTGTCTGTGACCAGCCCCATTGAAGATCTCCTGGCCCAGACCAGAAGCACCAAATAGCCAACTTGGAGAATCAATGATATGTGGATGGTGGTTGTTTCACACTGTAAAAGTTTCCAGTGTTTTTTAGAACAGCCCTTAACTCCCTTGCCTCTCTCACTTTGCCTTTCTCCATACCGCTTAAAACCAGTTCTGAGGCCAAAGCTGTAGTGTAGTGGGTAAAGCCGCCACCTGCAGTGCCGGCATCCCATACAGACGCCAGTTCTAGTCCTGGCTGCTCCACTTCCGATCCAGCTCTCTGCTATGGCCTGGGAAAGCAGTAGGAGATGGCCCAAGTGCTTGGGCCCCTGCACCCACATGGGAGACCTGGAAGAAGCTCCTGGCTCCTGGCTTCAGATTGACCCAGCTCCAGGCATTGCAGCCAATTGGGGAGTGACCCAAAGGATGGAAGACCGACCGACCTCCCTCTCTCTCTCTCTCTCTCTCTGACTCTCCTTCTCTCTGTGTAACTCTTTCAAATAAATAAATAAATCTTTAAAAAAAGAAACAGTTCCCTTCTTGTCCTGCACCAGCACCCCCGCAGAAGCGGCCTGAGCTCAGTGACAAGGGGCCTGTGATGTCCCTCCCCTCACCCTCACTGCTTGTCACACATTCCTCACTTCTGTCCTCAAACTGCCAACAGTTCCTCTCCTCCTCCGTCAGCCGGTGGCCTGGCACCTGCTGCACCAGAGCTGTCCTCCACACCTCGCCGTGAGTTGACCTCATCTGAAGCCAGTCCTGCACCTGGGGCAGGAAGCCAAGCCTTCCTCACCTACTCAAGGTGCTGCCGCAGGAACCTCATCTGCCTCTCACATCCCCAGGTTCCCCTCTTGGGTTACTCCCATCGCAAGATAACCTACCTGATTCCTCTCAAATGCTCTTGACACCGTGCCCTCAGCTGCTTCTCTCCCCTTTGCAACAACTCTACTTGAAAGATCTGTCTGGAGCTGGCGCTGAGGCGCAGCAGGCTAATGCCCTGGCCTGAAGCGCCAGCATCCCATATGGGCGCCGGTTCAAGGCCCGGCTGCTCCACTTCTGACCCAGCTCTCTGCTATGACCTAGGAAAGCAGTAGGAGATGGCCCAAGTCCTTGGGCCCTTGTATTCATGTGGGATACCCTAAAGAAGCTCCTGGCTCCTGGCTTCGGATCAGTGTAGCTCCAGCCATTGTGGCTAATTGGGGAGTGAACCAACGGAGGGAAGACACCCCTCTCTCTCTCTCTCTCTCTCTCTCTCTCTCTCTCTGCCTCTCCTCTCTCTGTGTAACTCTGACTTTCAAATAAATAAATCTTTAAAAAAGAAAAAAAGAAATACCTGCCTGCAGTCAGCCTCCAGAGCTGCTCCTGGATTTGTACCAGTTTCTTCCCTGACCCCAACGGGCCGCCTCCTCAAGGTTTCCAATGACCTTCAGAGTGGCCTCAGCCTACCTGAGTCCAGGCCCCCACATTCCCCTGCTCCACCCCTGCGCCGCACCTTCCCAGCCCCTCTGTTGAGTGCCCCTTCCCTCCCAGTTGCTCAACCTTGATTGTTCTGTATGCAATACATCCTGCCACTGTGACACTGGCAGTGAGAAAAACACTTCTTTCTAGCTTGTGGGGAAATTTTTCACCAATAAAAGGCCCAGAGATTCACTAACATTCTCAAGGAGAAAATCTGTGAGTTCAGAGCCCCTGACTATTCAGGAAATGAATTGTTAATAAGGCCTTGGGCTGGCTCCCAGCCAGCATTCACATTTGCTAGCCCACATTCTCACACACAAGGCCTGCCCATAGGGGGCACTGTTCTCAGAATGGCTTCTGCCCCTCCCAGCTTGTCCTGAACACGGAAATATTGACCAGGCAGTTTTGTTTCCTTGGCAAAGATCTGACTGCTGTCCTGAATCTGGATTGGGAAGGCGGGGCTTCTGCTTGCGTTCTGGAGAACTGGCTGCTGGGGTTTGGGACTACCACGTTGAGCTCTCAACACTTCCTTGAGGGTAGCAGTCCAGTGAGTGATGCAAGCGGCCAGTTCCGTGTGTGCCTGTGGAATACCATGGAGGATGCTTGCCTGTGTTTGTTGCTGTCAAGCCTGGGGTTAGAATTCAGAGAACTTCAGAGTCAACATGTTGGCTACAAACATATTGATTGCATATAGGATGCAGGGACAGTTACAGGACACTTAGCACACACTAGAAAGCTGACTTAAAAGACAGCCAGAGGGGCTGGTGTTGTGGTGTAGTGGGTAAAGCCACCACCTGCAGTGCCGGCATCCCATATGGGCACCAGTTCGAGTCCTGGCTGCTCCACTTCCAATCCAGCTCTCTGCTATGGCCTGGGAAAGCAGTGGAGGGTGGCCCAAGTCCTTGTGCCCTGCACCCACGTGGGAGACCTGGAGGGAGCTCCCGGCTCCTGGCTTCAGATCAGCCTAGCTCTAGCCATTGAGACCATCTGGGGAGTGAACCAGCGAATCAAAGATATTCTCTCTCTCTCTCTCTCTGCCTCTCTGTAACTCTGCCTTTCAAATAAATATATAAATCTTAAAAAAAAAAAAATACACCAGGAGCCAGAGTAAAGTTGCTGTCTTTTCACACAACTAAGTCAGTGCTCATTGGATGCAGACTGTGACAAGTTAAAGGAGCATAACTACAAAATAGATCAAGGGCATACTTTAGAAAATCACTTAAAGCGAAGTAAGGAAAAAAGAGAATTAAGTATCTAAAATAATGTAAATCAAATAACAAAATATCACATTTAAATCCAACCATATCAGCCGGCGCCATGGCTCACTTGGCTAATCCTCCACCTGAGGCGCCGGTACCCCGGGTTCTAGTCCCGGTTGGGGTGCCAGATCCTGTCCTGGTTGCTCCTCTTCCAGTCCAGCTCTCTGCTGTGTCCCAGGAAGGCAGTGGAGGATGACCCAAGTGCTTGGGTCCCTGCACCCGCATGAGACACCAGGAGGAAGCATCTGGCTCCTGGCTTCGGATTGGCGCAGTGCTGACCGTACCGTAGCGGCCATTTGGGGAGTGAAACAACAGAAGGAAGACCTCTCTCTCTGTCTCTCTCTCACTGTCTAACTCTGTCTCTCTCTCACTGTCTAACTCTGCTCTCTCTCACTGGATAACTCTGCCTGGCCCAAATATATATATATATATATATATATATATATATATATATATCAATAATTCCATTAAATACAAATGAATTAATTTTCCAGTCAAAAGATGGTGGTTATCAGAGTGGATAGAAAAGCAAGATCCAACTATAGGATATATAAAAAAGATACACAGCACACCTATGTTAAAAGTAAAAGAATAGAGCCGGTGCCGCGGCTCAATATGCTAATCCTCCACCTTGCGGCACCGGCACACCGGGTTCTAGTCCCGGTCGGGGCACCGGATTCTGTCCCGGTTGCCCCTCTTCCAGGCCAGCTCTCTGCTGTGGCCAGGGAGTGCAGTGGAGGATGGCCCAAGTGCTTGGGCCCTGCACCCCATGGTATACCAGGATAAGCACCTGGCTCCTGCCATCGGATCAGCGCAGTGTGCCGGCCGCAGCGCGCCGGTCACGGCGGCCATTGGAGGGTGAACCAACGGCAAAGGAAGACCTTTCTCTCTGTCTCTCTCTCTCACTGTCCACTCTGCCTGTCAAAAAAAAAAAAAAAAAAAAAAAGAAAGAAAAGAAAAAAGAAAAAAAAAAAGTAAAAATAGAAAACAGGTACCGGGGCCGGCCCCGTGGCACAGTGGGTTAACGCCCTGGCCTGGGGTGCCGGCATCCAGATGGGCGCCAGTTCTAGTCCCGGCTGCTCCTCTTCTGATCCAGCTCTCTGCTATGGCCTGGGAAAGCAGTAGAAGATGGCCTAAGTCCTTAGGCTCCTGCACCCATGTGGAATACCCGGAAGAAGCCCCTGGCTCCTGGCTTCGGATCAGCACAGTTCCGGCCATTGCGGCCAATTGGGGAGTGAACCATCAGATGGAAGACCTCTCTCTCTGTGTAACTCTTTCGAATAAATAAATGAAATCTTTAAAAAAAATAAAACATGTACCAGGCAAATAGAAACAATAAGAGATCTAGATACTATGTTAATGTTAGATAAAATATGCTTTAAAACAAGTAGGCCACTGTTCGCAATGCCAGCAGCTCATATTGGAGCACCAGTTCAAGTCCCAGCTGTTCTGCTTCCAGTTCAGCTCCCTGCTAACGTGCTTGGGAAAGCTGTGGAAGATGGTTCAAGAACTTGGACCCCTGCACCCATGTGGGAGACCCAGATGGAGTTCCTGGCTCCTGGCTTCAGTCTAGCTAAGCCCCAGCTACTGCAGCCATTTGGGGAGTGAATTAGCAGATAGAAGTTCTCTCTCTCTCTCTCTCTCTCTCTCTCTCTCTCTGCTTTTCAAATAAATAAATCTTTTAAAAACCAAGAAATGTTACAGTGAATATAAGGATATTTCATATGAAAAATGACAAAATGCATCACAGCTATCCAATAAAGTGTAAGTACCTAATGATAGAGTTACAAAGAATATGGAGCAAAACTAACAGAATTGAAAGGATAAAGAGGAAACTGGGGGTGGGTGCTGTGGCACAGTGGGCTAAGCTGCCACTGGGGATGTGCCAGGGACCTGTCCTGCTCTGCTCCCTGGGAAGGCTAGACTCAAGGACTCGGGCTCCTGCTTCCCACACGGAGACCCAGGTGGAGTTCCTGGCTCTTGGTTTCAATGTAGCCCAGCCTGGAAGTTGTACACATTGGAGGAGTGAACCAGCAAAGAGAAGCTTGCTCTCTCTGTCTATCAAGTAAGTACAGATACATAAAGTGTAACTGGATATTTTAATACTTCTTTATCTGTGATTCATGGAATAACAAGAGAAACACAATATGGACATGAAAGACATGAGCAACGCTATCAGCCAAGCTGACACAGCTGAGGTGGCCAGGACACTTCACTCAGCCACAAAGGAAGCACATTTGATGCAAGGACTCAAAAAACATCTTGTAGAGGACATATCTTTTTCATAAAATAAATATTGAAAACAAAGAAAATCATACAGAATATGTCCTCATAACCATGCTGAATTAACTTAAAAACTGGCTAAGGAAAGAAATGTGGTAAATACTTATGTATTTTTAAACACATATTTTTAAATAATCCACAGGTCAAAAAAGAAAATTGGAAAATATCGAACTTGACGAAAATGAAACACAAAGTATCAAAATATTTGGACCATAGTTGAAACAGTGTTCAGGGGTATATTTTTAGTTTTAATTATAAAGAAAAAAGACCCATAATTTCAGTGAATTATATGCCATCAGAAGAAGCTAATAAAAGAAAAGGAAATCAAACCCAAAGTAACAGGAAAAAAAAACACTAAAGATTAAAGAGGATACAAAAAAATAGAGAAAATGTAATATAATCAACATTTTGTTCTTTGCAAAGACTAAAAAATTTGTTAAACCTTTAGCTAAGCTGACCCAGTAAGAAAAGAGAAAAGCTACCAATGCAGACCTCAGATAAATGTGTAGATGATACAGAGTTAGATATAGATTACAAATTGATTGAGCAACTTTGTTACCGAAGATTAGACAAGCTAGATAAAATGGATAAATTCCTAGAAAGACTCAAATGATCAAGAATGAATCAAATGGGCTGGTGCTGTGGCACAGTAGGTTAATCCTCTGCCTGAAGTGCCGGCATCCCACATAGGCGCCAGTTTGAATCCCAGCTGCTTCTCTTCCTATCCAGCTCTCTACTATGGCCTGGGAAATCAGTGGAAGATGGTCCAAGTCCTTGGGCCCCCACACTGGTGTGGGAGACCCAGAAAAGCTCCTGGCTCCTGGCTTTGGATGAGCCCCAGCTCTGGCTGTTGCAACCATTTGGAGAGTGAACCAGTAGATGGAAGACTTTTCTCTGTCTCTCCTCCTCTCTGTCTCTACCTCTCAAATAAATGAAATATTTTTTAAAAAGTAAATTGAAAATAAGTAGACAATTTGAATTGACCTATATCTTATATGGCAATTAATCTGGAATGTAAACATTCCCACAAAGTAAAACAAGACCAGCTGCCACTGTTGGTGAGCTCCATCACCCACCTGCACAAGACAGCAGTGCGGCCAGCACCACAAAAACCGTTAGAGACAGCAGAGAACGTGGATACCCTGAGATCCATCCTATGATGCAAGCTTCACTCTGATATCAAAGCCAGACAAAGGTAACACAGCAAATAAAACTGCAGACCAATTCTTCAGCAAATGTGTACTGACACAAAAATACTTAGGAGGTAGAAGCCAGCATTATCTAAAATGACCAAGTAGAATTTATCCTAAGAATTCTAGTTGCTTTAATATTAGAAAAAATCACAATACTAATAGAAAAAATGATGAGAACAATACCACTATCTCAATTGATGAAGTTAAAATATTGACAAATCCAATTTTCATTCATCATAAAAGTTATTAACAAATTGATTAGAAGGAGGCTTTCCCCACAGGATAAAAGATATCTTTGAGGGGCCGGCACTGTGCAGCCACTGTCTGCAGTGTCAGCCTCCAGTATGTTCATTGGTTCGAGTCCCGGCTGCTCTGCTTCCAATCCCGCTCCCTGCTAATGCACCTGGGAAAGCAGCAAAGGATGGCCCAAGCACTTGGGCCCCTGCACCCACATGGGAGACCCAGAAGAAGCTTCTGGCTCTTGGCTTCAGCCTGGCACAGACCCACCCATTGCAGCCATTTGGGGAGGGAACCAGCAGATGGAAGACCTCCCTCTCCTCTCTCTCTCTGTAACTCTGCCTCTCAAATAAATAAATAAATCACTTTAAAAAAATCTTTGAAAATCCTACAGTTGGCACAATGCTCAGCAGTGAAAGGCACTTCTGACTCCAAACCTTAGGAACAAGACAATTACTCCTGTTCAGCTGCTCTGAACGCACGTCAGTGTGATGAGGACAGGAGGAGGCAGAGACTACAGGAGGAAGATAATGAGGTCGGCACCGTGGTGTAATGGGTTAAGCTGCTGCCGGTGACACCAGCATCTCATGTGGATGCCGGCTCAATTTCCATATATATATGCTCACAAGACTAGATATAAACAGAAAATACTGTTAGACCTAAAGGGAGAGATAGAATAGACTCCAATACAATCACCATGGGTGACTTCAACACCCCACTCTCATCAATGGACAGGTCACCCAGATAGGAAAAACTCAATAAAGGCACATTGGAGTTCAAACATGCTACATATGCAGCCATTTCACCAGCAGCCAAAGAACACACATTCTTCTTGTCAGCACGTGGAATGTTTTCCAGGATAGACCACATATTGGGCCACAAATCAAGTGTCAGCAAATTTAAAAAGATTGAAACCATACCATGTGTCTTCTCAGACCTTCCACAAAGGAATAAAAGTAGAAACCAACACAAGAAGAACAGTATAAAACTTGGAATTAAATACTTGGAAATTAAACAACATGATATTGAGAAATCAAGTGAAGAAATTAAAAAGGGAATCAAAACTTTCTTGAAATAAATAAAAATGAAAACATAACATATCAAAGCCTGTGGGACACAGCAACAGCAGTATTAAGAGGGAAGTTTATAGCATTCAGTGTTTACATTAAAAAAAGTCTCAAAGATCTACTGATGCATCGTGAAGACTTAGAAAAACAGGGATACTCCAACAGTAATTTTTTTCACTTTGTGTTACTATATGGGGGCAAACTGTTGAAATCGTTACCTAATATATACTAAACTGATCTTCTGTATATAAAGAGAATTGAAAATGAATCATGATGTGATTGGAAGGGGAGAGGGAGTGGGAAAGGGGAGGGTTGTGGGTGGGAGGGAAATTTGGGGAGGGGGAAGCCATTGTAACCCATAAGCTGTACTTTGGAAATTTATATTCATTAAATAAAAGTTTAATTTAAAAAAAAGTAAAAAAAAAAAAAAAGAAAAGAAAAACAGGGATAAACCAAGCCCCAAATCAGCAGGAGGCAAGAAATAATAAGGATCCAAGCAGAAATAAATGAAATTGAAACTAAAAACAATACAAAAGATCAACAAAACAAAAAGTTGGCTTTTTGAGAAGATAAACAAAATAGATAAACCTCTAGCCAGCCTAACAAAGAAAAAAAGTGAAAAAGACTCAAATAATAAAATTGGAGATGAAAAAGGAGACATTACAACTGACCTCACTGAAATACAAAACATCATAATAAACTACTGTGAAGAACTAAATGCTAATAAATTGGAAAACCTAGAAGAAATGGATAAATTTCTGAATTCTTTTACCCTACCAAAATTAAATCAAGGAAGATATATGTAATCTAAACAGACCCATAACAAGAAATGAGATTGAAGCAGTAATCAAAATCTTCCATCAAGGAAAGGTCTGGGACCTGATGGCTTTACTACTAAACTCTACAAAACATTCAAAGAGGAAGTAACTCCAACACTCTTCAAACTATTCCAAAGCTTTGAACAGGATGGAACTCTACCTTACTGTCCGGGCCAGTGGCCCTGGCCCGACATGAGATGCAGCAGGCTGAGGCTGTCCCTTATCTAATCCTGTTTCCTGCACTTATTGTCCTGATGGCCGAAGGCACAAGATTTTTCATCCCACATTCCTGCAGGCAGGATGTGACTTCTGATGAAGGTCTATGATGTTCTTTGCTCTATCTGCAGAGCTTGTACCCTGACCATTGCTACTTTGTAAACTTGCTCTGTTCCTGTGCTATGCATGATTGCACACAATGAATGTTATCTGTATGGGGTCTGGGGTATATAACCTTGTCTTTCTGTGTGCTCGGGGCTGGAGACTGAAGGGTTTCTTTAGGGAGACTGCCTCCAGTCCCTCATCGCCGGGCCCCCTACTTTGGCTTGGAACGCGATGAGGCAATAAACGTGGTGATGAATTGACTGAGTGCTGCGTGTTTCCATGTGGTATGTCGGGTGGCCTCCGACAGCTGGTGCCGTGACTCGGATTCATCTCATCCACAGTAAGCCTCTGTAAGAGGGAAGGCTGCGGTGGTAGCAGGCCGTAGGGATTACAAGGGAGGCACATAAGCACGAGTAGGGCGTGGCAGACTAGGGCTTTGCCCGGGGAGCCTCTCCTATTGCCCATGGGGAATATACAGTCACATCTAAATGTGACAAGGATATAAAGGCCTTGTTAAAAAGCGCCGGGACGCCGGTTGCAGGAGAAAGGAGGGAGCAATTGGCACGTGTAGGACTTAAAAGACAAAAAATTTCTCAGGAGCCCCTCTAAGCATAACTATGGAATATGCGCATTTAAACGTGTCAAAGTGTCCGGACTACCCATTCTATTTTTGTATTATGTACTAACTCTAACCTTATTATTGATAGGAATGCTTGGGCAGATTATGCGTGGTTGGCTTTAAAAAAAAATGTAAATCAAAATATGCCACAAATAGTTAAGATTGCACAAACCTACAAAAATGTAACAATTACAGATAGTAAGAGGCTACTATCATTATGGCTAAATGGTTACCCACCGTGTTCCATCCGCTGAAAAGGTTGTTGTCTTATCTAAAAGAGATGTTACAAATATTTAATAAAACCCAAATCACTAATTTCAGAGTAATGGAAAATGTTAGCACATTTGTTAATTGGACTGTGTGCGCCTCAACATGTCTGTTTAACAAGTAACAATGCCTCAGATCTCCATGCCATGGGATCATCTAGTCAGTTCTCAGGCTGTCTGCAGCAGCTTGAGTTGTTGTATTGGAATGGTACTGTTTTTTATGTCCCTGACATGGGTGCCCAAGAAGCTAATTCTCCCTCAGTTATGTTTCAATTTAACCTTAAAACACATTGAGTATTATTGTGTTTGATTACTAAATGTATGCTTGTATGAAAAATTTGTATTATATTCTTATAATGTGTTAATTCTGTCTACCTCTCAGTGCAGCCCTAGGGCCAAATGTAAGGACAAATTTTTGGAATAAAGAGGCTTGTATCTAGGTTCAGCTCTGGTGGACAAGTAACTTTGTTGCCGAATGACCTTCTCCTGCTCCTTGGGAGCCTGGCCAGTTCCCGGGGAGGAGGATAAAGGAATGTTTCTGATAAACAGGTGGGCATGCTTCGTGTCTTGGCTCTCTGGCCAAGATCCGGGACGGGACGTACTGCTTGCCTAAAATCTTGGCAATGAGCCACCCTTGTCCTTGGGGGCTTTGAGAGGGAGCCAGAACAAGCCTCTACTGCTGCTTCATCCCAGGGGAACACACAGTCAAGCCAAATTTTAAACATGCCTGTAATGATTACTAATAATGTCTGATTCTCAGTATGGATTCTTTTCCGGTGCTTTGTAAAGATTGCCTAGTGATGCCCACAACACTATAAATTCTGCTAAACGTAAGTACAATGTAAACATGAATCAATTGGCTACTATGACTGAGGTGTTCTGTGACAGTTCCTTTGATGAGGGATTAGCAAAATGGATTCACTTAAAAACAGGACATTCAGGACCTGCCACTCCACATGGTTTGTCATTACAAAAATTATCAAGGAGGGCTATGCCCAATAAATAAGGGTGCTATAAATGTGAACAACAGGGACATGTACAAAAATTGTCCAAAAGTCAAAAATTAAAATAAGGCTCCTCCTGGTATTTTCCCCCAGTGCTAAAGGGAAAGGCATTGGGCCAATATTGTCACTCCAAAACTGATAAAAAAGGTAATTCATTAACAAACAGAGTTCAAAAAACTGGAAGCGGGGCCAGCCTCAGGCCCTTCCAACAGGAATCAGTGGACCGTCTTGCTATAGTATCATTAAAGCAATGGAGCCATGTTTATTGCAACATTCTGTTAATCTATACTCCTTTACCATCTTTCCTCTACATAATTTTAGTGTGCACTATAAGGCTTGCAGCGTATTTCTTGCAGATTAAACTAAAAGTAACTAAGTCTGTATACAGCAGACAGCTAAAAAATAATTTGCTGTCACAAATTGGTGAAGTCGACAGAATCTACAAGTATACAAAGCAATGCCTTTCTTTAAAAGAAAAACTAAAGTCGCATGTGTAACCTGTAATGTTCCTGGCTGGAAAGACCCTCAGTTCACCTCTTTGGCAAAGGAATGGGCTCTCTGCTCAGGATTGAGTAAAAATTAAAATGACAAGTTACGGAGTGCACAGCCTCCACAAGTTATTAAGGTTTTACAATCGGTAAAATAAAGGGATCCTATCACCAATCAATGAAATACACCTAATCCACTACTGGTATGGGACATGGACTCCTAAGGGATGGGTTTTTTTACATAACAAATATGCCTTCACATCGTTAGCCTCTGATAACTTCCGCAATTGCTCCCTGGACTGTGTGGCCCCGATGCTGACATCTGTATTTACAGCGGCGGATAGAGCGCGTCAGCAGCATGCTTCACCTAAAGACTGTAATGGCAACGTCATCCTAATAGGAGAGGACACTGCCCTGGCCATGGCTGTACCAGTAGTAAGTGTTCCTGGACTGGCCTTTGGAAATAACCATGGACTGCGAAGGCTTGCATATTCAGTGACCAAAACAATTAATCTTACTGCTATTGGACTGTCCAATATAGCCGAAAAATTGGATCAAGTTCACTCGGGAGTACTTTTAAACCATGCAGCTAACAATTACTTGATATTGAAAAATCATGTAAGTTGTAAATCTGTAACAGGAAAATGTTGTTTTAACATTACTAACAATGTGCCATATATAGAGTCTGTTATTGATAAACTTAAGAGTAAAATGCAAAACATGTTTATTACTAACCCCCTAACATTTGGAGGGTTTCAATGGATTCATTGGTTCTTAATGTTGACTGGACCACTACTGCTTTTCCTACTTGGTATGGGATGTTTTCCTTGTGTTCTGCATTTTATGCTGACTTCACTGCAGTCTGTATGAACTGACATTCATCATTATTTGTAATCACAAATAATTAATATCTGGCTGTATGTTTCATCTCTCACCTAATGTTGGGCTGGAATGGTACTCAGAGACGGGTAAGACGCTCAGCATCCTGTACCAACCTAAGACAGGGCTCTAGGCCAAGCTGCCAGAGTTACCAATGACGGGTAAGGACAGAGATGACTGAGGGCAACCTAAGACAGAGGCCATTCTCAATTAAATAAAAAAGGGGGAGCTGTAGGCAGCCCATAAACAAGTCATAGACAAGTCAAGGTCAGTCTTGGCTTGTGAAATTCCTAAAAGGAAAAAAGGTCACCTATTCCCATGCTCCAGAAGAATGATCAAACAAGAACGCTCCGAGTGGCAGTGGATCAGCATATCCATTCAGGAATCTTATTACTAAACCAACGGGTCAACGTTCTCCAGGAAGAACTGAATCTTAGACGGGGATGTGGGGAACCCCCTGCTTGGTTCAATCTGTCGCGCTTTGCGCTACTCCATTTACCTGGCATAACTATACTCGTCTTGCTAATTTGTCTCGCTCTTTAGATGCCACCTTAAACCATACCTGGAATAGTAATTTCACTGGTTTGCTGCGTGAACTACGGCAAGAGATTTGGGTTCTTAACTCAACACAACTGGACACAGATATTTGGTCCCCATTCGAAGTCATCGCTACAAAACCCCCCTCCCCTGCAATACAGCAGGTGTTTCTTGGTTTCTTGGACCAGTAGCCAGAGACGGGTAAGTGCCTTGAGGGATGGCATGCAACCTAAGACAGCGGAGGGCTGAGACTGCTCATGCAAGTCGACCCTCTGGCAAAGACGGGTAAACTGCCACTCCGCTCAGGGGCGCCTAAGACAGGCGCTGGTCCTACAGTAAAAAAAGGGGGAGCTGTGGGGAGCCGGCCCCCACAACCTCTGTCTTCTGCCTGCCTGTAGACTGATGTGAAGTAATACAACCAAACGTTCCCACCGTTCCAATGTGCGCAAACAGAGAGTCTATCAAAAGGACAGTACATACCCTCTAGGACACTCTAAAACAGGGGGCTGCAGTATGTGATATGCCGTGGAAGCCTCGGTCTCTCTCTTCTTAACTGCCTCATTGACCGCTTGCTCCTACACTGTTCTTAGGGTGGACCGGTAGTCAACGACGGGTAAGCACTTGCAGGCTTCTCTAGCAACCTAAGACAGAGGGCAGGACATGCTTCCTGTATCCTTGATGACGGGTAAGCAGAGTAAGCGCTGCGGGGCACCTAAGACAGGCACGAGTCCACGCCATTCAGCGTTTAACGCGAGGGACCTGTGGGGGATGGGCCCTCCCCCGCAGCCCTCTGGACAGTGTAGACACCGGTTACCATAAACACCAGGCCATTCTTGTACAAACAAGAAGGGGGAGATGTCGGGGCCAGTGGCCCTGGCCCGACATGAGATGCAGCAGGCTGAGGCTGTCCCTTATCTAATCCTGTTTCCTGCACTTATTGTCCTGATGGCCGAAGGCACAAGATTTTTCATCCCACATTCCTGCAGGCAGGATGTGACTTCTGATGAAGGTCTATGATGTTCTTTGCTCTATCTGCAGAGCTTGTACCCTGACCATTGCTACTTTGTAAACTTGCTCTGTTCCTGTGCTATGCATGATTGCACACAATGAATGTTATCTGTATGGGGTCTGGGGTATATAACCTTGTCTTTCTGTGTGCTCGGGGCTGGAGACTGAAGGGTTTCTTTAGGGAGACTGCCTCCAGTCCCTCATCGCCGGGCCCCCTACTTTGGCTTGGAACGCGATGAGGCAATAAACGTGGTGATGAATTGACTGAGTGCTGCGTGTTTCCATGTGGTTTGTCGGGTGGCCTCCGACACCTTACATTTTTCATGAGGTCATAATTACTTTGACATCAAAACCAAAGATATGACACTAAAAGAGAACCACATACCTAGATCCTAAACAAATATAGATGCAAAGATTCTCAACAAAAACTAGCAAACTGAATTCAAAACCACATCACAACCAAGTGGGAATCATCCCAGAAATGCAAGGGTAGTCCAACATTCGCAAATCAATACATATCACAAATCACATCAGTAGAATGAAGAACAAAAACCACGTGGTCATCAATAGATGCACAGAAAGCATTTGATAAAATTCAACTCACCTTCATGATAAAAACCCTCCACAAATTAGGTATAGAAGGAACATTCCTCCAAAGGATGAAGGCTGCCCATGACAAACCACAGCCAATGTCACACTGTAAGGGGAAAAGCTGAAAGCAGGTGGAGACCAGGATGTCCAGGTTCAGCACTCCTGTTCAGTACAGTGCCGGAAGCTTTAGCAAGAGCAATCAGAGGGGAAGGGAACAAAGAGCAGCAAAAGTGGAAAAGAAGATGTTGAATTACCCATGCTTGCAGATGACACGATACTGAACGTGGAGAAACCAAAACACTCCACAAAAAGGTGTTAGAATTGATAGACCAACTCAGTAAAGTGGCAGGTTACAAAATAAATAAATATACAAAAAATAGCTTTGTAGTAAGCTAATGATGAACTCACAGAAAGAAATAAAGAAATCCCATTCACAACAGCCACAAACATAATAAAAATTTAGGAATAAATTTAACCAAAGAAGTGAAAGAAATCTACAATGAAAATTATCAAACATTGATGAAAGAAATCATCAAGGACACACAAAGAAATGGAGAGATATTCCTTGCTTATGGATTGGAAGAATCAATGTCACTAAAATGCGAATCAAAATCACAATGAGAAATCACCTCACCCCTGCCAAACTGACTAAAATGCAAAACACAGAGTAACAAATGCTGTCCAGGATGTGGAGAAAGGGGACACTCACACGCTGCCAGTGGGAATGCAAACTAGAGCAGCCACTGTGGAAAACACTGTGGAGATTTTTTTTAAAAACTAGAAATAGTTCTTAGTTTTTTGCCATATGATCCAGCAATCCCACTGCTGGGTGTTTACTCAGAGACTTGATTGCAATGCATCAGAGATACCATACCTCCATGTTTACAGCAGCACTGTTCACACAGCCAAGATTTGGGACCACGCAAGTGTCCATCATCAGTGGATGGACATGGGAAATGTGGTATTATTCAGATATGAAAAAGAATGAAATCTCACCATTTGCAGGAAAATGGACACAACTAAAGGACACCATGTTCAGCGAAATAAGCCAGACCCATAGTGACAAACACTGCATGTTCTCCCTCACAGGTGGGAGCTGACATTTAAAAATCCAACAAAAAAGAAAGAAATGACTATCAGTACCGCTGCAAAAATAGTTTTGTAAATCCTTTTTTTATACCTTTGTCAAACCAATGGTTAAGAATGTTATACTACTGCAGTTTTAATGATCTGTGATTACTTTAAAATTCACTGAATATGTGTGAAATGGTCATTTTTCCATTTAATTATTGTTCATAGCTGTTGTCTATATTCCTCTAAACTGGGGACTTTTTGCTTTTTGCCTGTTATACTTCTTATGCTGATAAGTATTAAGCCTTTCTACTATAATGTAATTTTAAAATATGTTATCTCAAAAACTCAATAGAAAGGAAGAAGGTGCTGGCGCCGTGGCTCACTTGGCTAATCCTCCACCTGAGGCGCCGGTACCCTGGGTTCTAGTCCTGGTTGGGGAGCTGGATTCTGTCCCGGTTGCTCCTCTTCCAGTCCAGCTCTCTGCTGTGGCCCGGGAAGGCAGTGGAGGATGGCCCAATTGCTTGGGCCCTGCACCCACATGGGAGACCAGGAGGAAGCACCTGGCTCTTGGCTTTGGGTCGGTGCAACGCACTGGCTGTAGCGGCCATTTGTTGGGTGAACCAATGGAAAAGGAAGACCTTTCTCTCTATCTCTCTCACTAACTCTGTCAAAAAACAAAAAAAAAAAAAAAGGAAGAAGGAAAGAGGATGGCAGGGGGAGGAGGGGACTAGGAATATAATCATGTTCTTAGAATTATACCTACAAATCATACTGAATCTGCTAAAAATTAATTAAAAATAAAATAATTTGGGCCGGCGCCGCGGCTCACTAGGCTAATCCTCCGCCTTGCGGCGCCGGCACACCGGGTTCTAGTCCCGGTCGGGGCACCAATCCTGTCCCGGTTGCCCCTCTTCCAGGCCAGCTCTCTGCTGTGGCCAGGGAGTGCAGTGGAGGATGGCCCAAGTGCTTGGGCCCTGCACCCCATGGGAGACCAGGATAGGCACCTGGCTCCTGCCATCGGATCAGCGCAGTGCGCCAGCCGCAGCGCGCTACCGTGGCGGCCATTGGAGGGTGAACCAACGGCAAAAGGAAGACCTTTCTCTCTGTCTCTCTCTCTCTCACTGTCCACTCTGCCTGTCAAAAAAAATAAATAAAATAAAATAAAAATAAAAAGTCTTAAAAATAAAATAATTTGAAAAAGTAAAAAAAAAATCTCTTCTATCAGTGCCCTGAGGGTACGTGGGGCCTGCATGGCATCAGCCCATGGCCATAGCCAGAGCTCGGCATGGTTCCATGTCATTGTATTGGATGAAACAGTTCATGTGCTGTGATCTTTATACCATGGAATACATCAATTTATGATGCATGCATATTGCTTATATATGATTACACTAAGGTAGACTTTACACATAGTTTTGGTAGGTATTCCACTGTTGAAAAAAGGCTTATTCCACCAAACAATACATGAAAGCTTGTTGTTGCACAAACCTGGCCAACACTCTCTAATTTTAATCCTTGAGCAGAGTATAGTGATCTGTCCTAGGCTTTAATTTGCATGTACCTTACGTGTAATGATTCTGTGTGCTTACTGGCTATTAGGATATCTTTTGTGAATCACTTCAACCACTTTTTTTTAATTGAAGGGTTTCATTGTGGTTCCTTATTATTAATGTGTGTTCATCTACATATATACATACAAAAATTGTAGATTGGCATGGAATTTGTATACATACTTTCATATGTAAATAACAACTTGTACAGTATATATACAGATAAAATTTCCTAGTCCTGGCGCTGTGACACAGTAAGTTAAAGCCCCAGTCTACAGTGCTGGCATCCTATATGGGTGCCAGTCCAAGTTCTGGCTGCTCCACTTCTGATCCAGCTCTCTGCTAGGGCCTGACAAAGCAGTAGATGATGGCTCAAGGCCCTGGACCCCTGCACCCACATGGGAGACCTGGAGGAAGCTCCATGCTCCTGGCTTCAGATCACTGCAGCTCCAGACATTGCAGCCATCTGGGGAGTGAACCAGTGGATGGAAGACCTCTCTCTCTGTCTCTGCCTCTCTTTAACTCTGCCTTTCAAATCAATACATCTTTTAAAAGAATTTGCTAGTCCTTGAGCAGCTTGCTGTACTTGTGATCATGGTGACCTGCAATAAGAAACCAACAAGACAGCACTGCTGAGAATACAGACAGCTTCGCCACAACATTCCAGCTATATGCGAGGCATTTTACAAGAAGGCAATCTACGTGTGGCCAACCCCACATGTTCAAAGAGGGCTGAAATGTACTGTGAAATCCTGTGTTTCATGTCGTTTACCCAACTCCTTGCCTTACATAGCACTCAAGGTCCATGTTACTGGTGTTGGAGGATCCTACTCAGCTTGGGAATGGCCCTGGAATCCTGACACATCCTCCCCACTACTTCTAGTACTGAAGCAGCTTCACCTGGCCACACTGACTTATTACTCCACAACCAAATTTAAAGTTTTCCCCCTTATGCTTCTAGAAGCACTTCTCTTTCTTCTGCTTTGATTTGTTTTCCTTTTTTATTTGAGGATGCTTTGTCTTCTGTACATTTAGGGTATAATCTTGTGTTACTTAGTTTTTTTTTTTAAAGATTTATTTATTTACTTATTTATTTAAAAGTCAGAGTTACACACAGAGACAATGAGAGGCGGGGGGGGGGGGGTCTTCCATCCTCTAGTTCACTCCCCAGTTGGCTGCATGGCTGGAGCTGCACTCATCCGAAGCCAGCAGCCAGGAGCTTCCTCCAGGTCTTCCCACATTGGTGCATTGGCCTAAGGACTTGGGCCACCTTCCACTGCTTTCCCAGGCCATAGCAGAGAGTTGGATTAGAAGTGGAGCAGTTGGGACTCAAACTGGCACCCATATGGGATGCCTGCACTGCAGGCAGTGGCTTTACCCACTATGCCACAGTGCTGGCCCTTACTTAGTTTTCATAGCCCACAGTGCCTGACACATGAATGCCATACAGGTACGTGACTCTATGTGCTGGCTGAGTAAGCAAATCAGAGTGTTTCACACAGTTAGAACTCATGCAATGCAAAAATACATAGGTATCTATCACCTGAGTACTTACCTACTGAAATGTTTGGTTTTCTACAGATTGATTTTACAGGTATGGAATCCCTTGAGTGAGCTTAATGGGAGCTTACAGTTATCAAAATTGCATTGGCAAGATGGAGACAAAAGATAATAAAAGCTAATATGGCTGAGAGGAAGGTCAGCACTTTGCTTCTATTTAGGTCTTCAAATGACTCAAGAGCTTAGGCCTTCAACAAAATAAGGACAATCTGCTGTACTTTGTCTACCTATTCACATGTCAGTCTCTTCCAGAAATACACACCGAAAAACTACAAAAAATGTCTGACCAAATATCTGGGCACTCAGTGGCTGAGTCAAGTTGATAATAACTATCGAGTCAGATTAAAAACAACAATGTCAGGAATCAGACAAGGTTTCAGCACTGATAGCTGTAAGACGTTATAGTACACAGAAAAAAAGAAAGAGGGGGCTGGAATGTGGAGTGGGGGAGAAGGAAGGAAGATAGGAGAGGGGTGTTGGGGTTGGGGTGGGAAGAATGGTGAAACGAGGAAAAAAACTAGGGAGAACCAGAGTGGCAAAGTGTACTGAATGAAAGCAATTCAAGAACCGGGCTGCAGTGGCCTGAAGACGGCGTCTCAAACCTTAGCTGAATCCTTGTCCTTTACTTCTTGGTGACAAACACTACCTGGCAGGCCTGAAGCCAATGTTAATGAATTGAGGCAGAAAGTGACAGTGTGGAGATTTTCAGGTGTTTAGAAATTTTCTCAAATACACACAAAATTGTTCATATACAGGCTGCTTCTCAGTTGTCACAGGATGGGAAACTGAGGTGTCCTCCTCTCTGCTGGATGTCTACCGAGTTCAGTGTAACAAAGGCAGAGTAGACATAGGTCTACATGTTTGTCTCTCATATGTGCACACACTCACCACGGAGGGGCCTGCTTTCATGGACGGATGCTCCCTGAAGCTTGTTCTCAGATGGTAGAGAGGAGTTCTTGGCCAACACACACTGCACATAGCTTCAGGTTTGTGAAAACAGACAAAGGCTTGGCTGGAGAAGAGTGTTTTTTTTTTTTATTTTTTATTTTTTATTTTTTTTTTTTAATTTTTTTTATTTTTGACAGGCAGAGTGGACAGTGAGAGAGAGAGAGACAGAGAGAAAGGTCTTCCTTTGCCGTTGGTTCACCCTCTAATGGCCGCCGCGGTAGCGCGCTGCGGCCGGCGCACCGCGCTGTTCCGATGGCAGGAGCCAGGTGCTTCTCCTGGTCTCCCATGGGGTGCAGAGCCCAAACACTTGGGCCATCCTCCACTGCACTCCCTGGCCACAGCAGAGAGCTGGCCTGGAAGAGGGGCAACCGGGACAGGATCGGTGCCCCGACCGGGACTAGAACCCGGTGTGCCGGCGCCGCAAGGCGGAGGATTAGCCTGTTGAGCCACGGCGCCGAGAAGAGTGTTTTGACTCTCACAAATTTATACTCCAGCAATGAAAGACAGCTGATGATCACTAAGAAATATCTCAAAATTCTCCCTTACCTGAAAGAATTCCATGTGGAAGTGCTCTATCTTGAACTGCCTGTGTGGTTCCACCTTCTGTAACACTGATAATTCCTCACATATGTCCCTCAGAGGTCAGAGCCTAGTACTTTGCCCCACTGGTGATAGTCTCCAGGAAAAGATTTTCAGTTTCTGCATCCAAAAGCTTGAGATGAAGGAATTCATACCTGCGTCTGTATGTTTCAGTGTTACCTACTATGGATCTGTGTGTTTCAGTTCTTCATCCCGTAACAAGCGTAGTTCCCCACACTCTGTCCCCGTACGCAGGCACACAAGGAGCTCGGGCTGCAGGCTGCACTTTAGTTCCTGGTCAGACTCTGCAGCAGGCTGACTGATAGGACCTGAAAGACACATCAGTGCATCGGTGACTATGACTGAAGCCAATCCCCATCATCAGTAGTGCTCAGTCTGCAGCCCACGTGCTGCACAATGCTGGCTGTTAGGAAAATGGCGCAGTCTTATCTATGGCGCGATCTACACCCTGATCTACATCCTAGACCCTAGCCCCCACCGCCATTGCTGAAAGCCAGGTGGCCACATGGCCCAACCACCGGTGTCAAGCTCCACCCCCAACCTAATGGGATTCCCTCTTCCTACTTCCCTGCCTGCCCCCTGGAAAAGGGATATTAGACCCAATTCCGGGACACGTGCTTTCCTTTTACCATCCTCGCCCCTTCCCTCCAGTCTGCTGGGTTTTCTCCAAAAAACCCTTTCCCTCACTCCAGTGTCTGGTGTGTTTTGTGCCAGCCTTACACTGACAACCCCCCCCCAACCCATCCTCATATTGCTTGGTACCTCAACACAGGGCCAACTAGCAGCAGCTCGACACACGCCTCAACTAAGAGTGTCTCAGGAAAGCAGTGGGCTCTTTTTGACTGCCCTACCTATTTTCTCATCTGTTCAGCGTGGTCCAGTCCCAACACTTAACAATATTTGGAGAGTGAACCAATGGATGACACATGTTCATCTTTCCATCACTGTCTCTGATAGCTCTTTTAAATTTATATAAATAATGTGTGTGTGTATAGAGAGACGTCAGAGATTCATTTATAAAAAGAATAACACTGTGAATTAGAGGCATTCAAAAGCAGGAGTGAAGAATAGAGAACAAGAATATATTGGATCAAGACTTAAAAGAAACTGTCAGAATCATGACTTCCAGGATTGTCAGCTTTGGAAGAGCTTTACGTTACCACTCCAGAGTCGAAGCCTGAAGTTACTATGACAAAAACTGTTGTAAAGTCACAGCTACTTGCTGAATCTGATCTGTTTTACATGGCCAAATCACACTTTGATTAAGCCTGTGAATTGGGAGGTAACTATTAAAGAAAGGTATTTCCCATGAAACTTTCTATTCAAGAAATGTTTACTAAGCATTCAGATGTGCCTTTTATTTCCCTTTACATCAATTCCAGCACTATAAAAATCTAAATATAATAGTGTACTTTGAGGATTGATTTATGTGTGGGCATACACGGATTGCACAGGAGGTGGTACTAGTGTCTAGACCTGTTGTTTTTCATTCATTCATTTTAAGTGCATCTTAGCCTCTATTGTTCCTAATACTGGTACAGGAACATCTCAGTCTTCCTTTTTCAGAAGCTCAGCTTTAGATGCTGATACTAATGGCCACATAGGCAGCACTGGCCATTTGCTGAGCCCCAGTTCTGCATGTACCTGGCACGGTGCACTCCGCACACACCGATTCTTTCGCTCCTCCCTGAAAAGGTGTGGGGCACATGCTGCTGCTCCTTCACTTTTGCGGTGCAGTCTGCTGAGTGGCCCTGGAATGCAGGACAAGAGCCTTACCTCTTGTAGCATCAGTTTTCCTAAAGGAAATGTCACTGTGCCTTCCTCTGTGATTTTGTGAACATGGCGGTGTCTGTATCTGTGAGGTACTTAGAGCAAAGCCTGGCACATAACAATAACTTTACGCTTGGTGACAACACCAATGTGGAAGGAGATCTTTGTGCCCAGACATTCCCAAGGTTCATCTTCCAAGATAAAATCCATGTTAGTGAGCTGGGGGCCATAATTCTAAAAGTTCCCTAGACCCAAAGGGACATTTCTTTTGATGGAGGACATTCCCTTATGAATTTTTGGAGGAACGCCATCATAAAATTCCAAGACGAGGTAGTGACAGTCAGAGAAAGTTATCTCTTCCGGGTTCTGGACATTGAAGTCGAAGAGCAAAGTCCTGACCCATTTGGTTCCTTCTAGGCCTCGGTGCTTGCCATTCAGATGCCTTCTCACTGTGTCCGCACCTGGCTCTTCACCACTACAACCCTGACGATTCTTTGTGGAAGCCCTAGTCTTCTGCTTCTTTGTAAAGCACTCCAGCTGGATTAGGACCCCCCTAGAGGCCTCATTTGAGTTCTACTACTTTTTAAAGCCCTAGTAAACAAATACAGTCACATTTGAACTAGTGGAGATTGGGGCTTCAGGATCAATTTATAGGGATTGGAGAATCCAACTCATTTCAGATCAATTCTCAACCTCCCTAAAATAACTATGGAAACAGAATGACAGCATTGTGGGATGGCAGGCCAGCATGAATCTGACAGGCTGAAATGGCCAACAGAGCTTCTACAGATGTGGACAGTGGTGCTGAGAAACCTAAGCACTTTGTCCAACAGCCACAACACCTGTGGGTTACGTGTCTAGGCCTCCAACTGAAGAGTGCCAATTTTTAACAAAGAAACTTTATGAGACATTTAAACAAATTGAGGAGTCCAACAGGTAAAAATAAGCAGGGTTCAGAATCTGCTCACCTGAATGCCTTTAGCTAAGCAGCTGAGATCTGCCTTCATAACCGAACTCACATTCATGACACTATCACAGGAAATTGAAGGATAGGGAATTCTGGGGCTTGAACCTTTAATAATAGCAACTGAAAACCTAGAAAATCACATGGGAATCTAATGTGAAGAACTCTGTACTGGATTTAACCATTTACAACCATCAGGGGAATTTTTTTTTTTTTTTGAAAGGCAGAGTGGACAGTGAGAGAGAGACAGAGAGAAAGGTCTTCCTTTGCCGTTGGTTCACCCTCCAATGGCCGCCGCGGTAGCGCGCTGCGGCCGGCGCACCGCGCTGATCCGATGGCAGGAGCCAGGTGCTTCTCCTGGTCTCCCATGGGGTGCAGGGCCCAAGCACTTGGGCCATCCTCCACTGCACTCCCTGGCCACAGCAGAGAGCTGGCCTGGAAGAGGGGCAACCGGGACAGGATCGGTGCCCTGACCGGGACTAGAACCCAGTGTGCCGGCGCCGCAAGGCGGAGGATTAGCCTATTGAGCCGCGGTGCCGGCCGGGAATGTTTAATAAGGAAACTGTGGCTCTGAGTTAACAAAGTGCTGTTCCAGTTTATTTTTTAAGGCAAGAATATATTTGAATCACATAAACAAGCAAGAAGGTATTACATAAGAAAAAAGATATAGCAATTTAAGCACCTAACGTGAGCATGCTCTTATATCTGAAACAAAAAATGGTAACATTGGTGTGTGTGTGTGTGTGTGTGTATAAAAATATATACAAAATGCATTAAAGAAATCTCTAATATAAAACATTTAAAATGTGGGGAATACTTTAAGATACAGAAAACAATTGTTAAGACAGGCACACCCACAACTCATAAAAACACGTCTGCAAAGATAAAATGCAACTGGTACTCCTCAGATGTACAAAAGCTACAAAATTGTTAATTACTGGATACTGCTTCTCACTTGTGCAATGTTTGGGCTGCAACACTGATATGAATTCTGAATTACTTTTTTTTTTCAGTCTTCCTGTCATGAATGCATCTATTTAATTTGAATACTTAAAACAGCAACATTATCTGTGTCAAAGTCACTTCCTTATGTTCATTTTTTCTTATTTAAAAAAGGCACTCAATTTTACAAAGTTATTATTACAACAAATAGTGCTTTGGAAGATCTGAAACTCCAAATCAATGCATTCCATCAACTACAAGTATTATCAAGAAGCCCTAACTAATAACACAACTGTGAAAAGCTGGTAAGATTAAAGATTATAAAATTGGTTTATTGTAAAAGCAATTCAAGAATACCCAGTTAAAATTTTATTACAATGCTTCCCAATACAACCAAGAAGCAGTTAAACACTTTCACATGAGGAACAATGACATAAAACAAGAAAGTCCACATCAAGGCTGTGAATCAAACTAAAAAAGAGAAAGGACTCTTAAGTCTCATTAAGATCAGCACATAAGGTACGATAACACCAAGGCACAGTGTCAGGTACCACAGTGTTGCTGCAACACTGAGGTGATAACTGGGAAAGCTAAAGTTAAGGGGAAAAGAAAAGCTGTGTATTCTGGTTGGTGCATAAACTTACGTGACGGAAATTTCAGAAAATGTCCTCAATGATAACAAGGTGCAAGAAAGGTCTGTATTAAAGAGAAAGAAGTTTATAAAGTTCTCTACCAAGGTCCCACTAAATCTTCACAACCCACTCTCACCCTCCCACTGAGCTAAAGTTATCCTGCTGATACATTATATAGGATCTTATTTTGTGGCTTACTGGCAAATTGTAGGCACTCCTTCAAAGTAGCTAAAACAACATGCTTTATCATTCATATACTCAATTTCACATTCCAGGTAGAATTTCATGATTGCTCTAAAACTCAATGCATCTGTACAGTGGCCATTTCCTCCCAGACTTATGCAAGATATAATCAATTTTTTTTGACAGGCAGAGTTAGACAGTGATAGAGAGACAGACAGTGAGAGAGAGACAGAGAGAAAGGTCTTCCTTCCATTGGTTCACCCCCCAAGATGGCCACTACGGTCGGCACTTTGCGCTGATCCAAAGCCAGGAGCCAGGTGCTTCCTCCCGGTCTCCCAAGCAGGTGCAGGGCCCAAGCACTTGGGCCATCCTCCACTGCCTTCCCGGGCCACAGCAGAGAGTTGGACTGGAAGAGGAGCCACTGGGACAGAATCTGGCGCCCCAACTGGGACTAGAACCCGGGGTACTGGTGCCACAGGCGGAGGATTAGCCTAGTGAGCCGCAGCACCGGCTACAAGATATAATCATTCTGCTGTTTACTTAATAAAAGCCTTAGAGTCAATTTTGTGAAAGATCAACCTATGAATCATTATATATAACACAGTGATTGCATTTTTTTCAGTACTGAAACTACTAAAATTTCTTCCATTTTTTTTTAAAGATTTTTATTTATCTATTTGACAGGTAGAGTTACAGTGAGAGAGACAGAGAGAAAAGTCTTCCTTCCGTTGGTTCACTTCCCCAGATGGCTGCAACAGCTGGAGCTATGCCAATCCAAAGCCAGGAGCCAGGTACCTCCTCCTGGTCTCCCTTGCGGGTACAGGGGTCCAAGCACTTAGGCCATCCTCCACTGCCCTCCCAGGCCACAGCAGAGAGCTGGACTGGAAGAGGAGCAACAAGGACTAGAACCCAGTGCCCATATGGGATGCCGGCGCCGTAGGCAGAGGATTAACCTAGTGCGCCATGGCGCCGGCCCCCTTACTTCCATTTTTCTACTCCTCCAAATCAAAGGGCAAAAATATTTAGATATAAGAATTGAAAAAAATCTATCCTCCCAAGCTGAGGCTTTTCATAGCAGCCTTAGCCAGGAAAAGGGATTTTGCTCTAGAAAGCAAAAGACCCTTAAATCACAGGGGTGCTAGCTGGTGCAACTACAATTCATAACCAACTATTACTTCAAAGCTTATACTGAAAAGTTAATTCACGTTCATTTTGTTCCTTTAAAAAATACTCTTTGGAAACCATTTCTACTGCTGTAGACACATACTCTAATTATATCTCTTCCTGTAAAAATAAAGGTATAATCATGATTATCTGTTTCTTTGCTAATTTCACCTACCAAGATACATATTTCAGTCTTACCACCTTACCAGCTGACTCATGGTCTTATGGTCTTCTAGATACTATCCATGGTCAATTTTCAGCATATGGCAGCAGGAGCAAGTCTTCTAATACAATTTTGCAGGTAATATTTCAATTTAATCTTTAATGTGTTCCTTACAAGTGAAACCAAAGTACTAGAATTGACTTTCAAGACTAAGGTGAAAGTGAACTTCAAAATCTAACGGCAGCAAACCATTATAAAGCTTACTTCTGTCGTGTATGTGATAAACCTACTCACTGATTTCCCATCAAGACTCAAAATCAGTCCAGGGAAGTTCCAGGGGGAAAATAACTCATTTCTTGTTTGCTCCTTTCTAATCCATCAGAAACTACTCACTGTGTGTTCAGAGGGCATACAGTACTCCTCTAGGCACTGTCCATATTAATAGCCCTCTCTAGAATACTAAACTACCTCAAACATCTGCAGGTTGCCCTAATCAAGTTTAGACCACCCGTGAAATATAAACTACAAGCCACATACTCTAACATTCAAAGCTACCATTTAAAAATAAACTGGAAAGTAGAGAAACCTAAAAGCAAAGATATATTCTGCTATCACACTATTATAAATATTTCAGCATGTGTGTATGTGTGTGTATAGACAGAGTGAGTAATCAAGATTTACATAAGATGGCAAAAAACTAAGAATTGTAGATTTCACCAAAAGAACTACGTAACTGCTCCAAGCTACAACTATAAACAGACTAATATGGTAATATGCCTAGTTTCCAACAAAAACAAAAAATCCACCAAAATCTATACTAGAGTATGTGACAATAATTAATATATTTCAGGGCCAGTGCTGTGGCATAGTGGGTAAAGCTGCCACCTACAGTGCCAGCAACCCGTATGGGTTCCAGTTCAAGTCTCCGCTGCTCCACCTCCAATCCCGGTCTCTGCTATGGCCTGGGAAAGCAGAAGACGGCCCAAATCCTTGGGCCCCTGCACCCACATGGGAGACCCAGAAGCTGCTCCTGGCTCCTGGCTTTGGATCAGTGCAGCTCCAGCCATTGCAGCCATTGGGGAAGTGAATCAGCGGATGGAAGACCTCTCTCTGTCTGTGTGTGTGTCTCTCTCTGTCTCTGTCTCCCTCCGTCTCTGTCTCCGTCTCCCTCCGTCTCTGTCTCCGTCTCCCTCCGTCTCTGTCTCCGTCTCCGTCTCCCTCCGTCTCCGTCTCGCTCTGTCTCTCTCTCTCTGTCTCTCTCTCTCTCTTATTCTCTGTCTCTCCTTCTCTGTCTCTCCTTCTCTGTCTCTCCTTCTCTGTAACTCAAATAAATCTTAAAAAAATAAATAATGGGGGACATCAACACCACACTTTCATCCATGGACATATCAACTAGATAGAAAATCAACAGGGGTCGGCGCTGTGGCGCAGCAGGTTAAAGCCCTGGCCTGAAGCGCCGGCATCCCATATGGGCACCGGTTCTAGTCCCAGCTGCTCCTCTTCCCATCCAGCTCTCTGCTATGGCCTGGGAAAGCAGCAGAAGATAGCCCAAGTCCTTGGGCCCCTGCACCCATGTGGGAGACCCAGAAGAGGCTCCTGGATCCTGGCTTCGGATCAGCGCAGCTCTGGGCATTGCAGCCATCTGGGGAGTGAACCAGCGGATGGAAGACCTCTCTCAGTCTCTAACTCTGTCTTTCAAGTAAAAAAAAAATCTAAAAAAAAAAACCAAAAAACAAAAAAACATAAAATCAATGAAGAAACAGAGCTTATCTGTACTCTGGACCAAAAGGACTTAATTGATATCTATAGCATGGTTTTATCCCACAGTTGCAGGGTACACATAGCTTTCATCAGTGAATGAAACTTTCTCTAGGATAAACCATATACTAGGTGAAGCCTCAACAAATTTTAAAAAATTGAATTCATACTGTATCTTTTCTGACCACAATGGAATGAAGCTAGAAATTAACTTAAGAAATTCTAGAAAATATGCAGCTGGCGCCATGGCTCACTAGGCTAATCCACCTGTGGCGCCGGCACCCCGGGTTCTAGTCCCGGTAGGGGTGCCGGATTCTAGTCCTGGCTACTCCTCTTCCAGTCCAGCTCTCTGCTGTGGCCCGGGAGTGCAGTGGAGGATGGCCCAAGTGCTTGGGCCCTGCACCCGCATGGGAGACCAAGAAGAAGCACCTGGCTCCTGGCTTAAGATTGGCACAGCGCGCCAGCCGCAACATGCCGGCTGTAGCGACCACTTACAGGGTGAACCAAAGTATCTATGTTCCCACCTTAACTGCTTTCTCTCTGTCTCTTTCTTACTGTCTAACTCTGCCTGTCAAAAAAAGAAAAAGAAAATATGCAAACACATGGAGAATGAACATGCTCCTGAGTGAACTGGGGTCATAGAGGAAATTAAAAAGCAAATTCAGAAATTCCTGGAAATAAATGAAGATGACAACACAACATTTTAAATGTTATGAGATATAGCAAAGACAGATTTTCAAGATGCCGTATCAGCCTGGCAATTCTGCAATCTGAGAACAGAAGTTCTTGCACTGCACTTAAGTGGGAAACAAGACCCCGCAAACCACACTAGGCTTTTTCTTTCTCAGACAGGCATATGCCATTTAAAGGTGTCTAAGGATATTGCCATTTGGTTTCTTGCTTGGATTCTGGGACATGTGACTAAGAACCAGTGCTCCTCTCTCCACTCCCCTTCACAAAACTAACTCCAGAAAGCTTTAGCACAAAGTTAGCCTGCCAAAGGTGGCAAGGTTGAGGCCTTGAGGTCAGATCCATGAAGACAGGGACTAAGAGCGTAAATAAAACACCAGAAGCTTCATTCAGGAAGTGCCTCCCAGCACGGTGCCATTAAGACATGAGAAGGAGACGCTGCCACCCAGAATCACAACAGGACCAGAGCCCTTCTGAGGAACAAGGGGGAAGCAGATAGGGGATCTCTTTAGCAACAAGGTGGTGAGAACCCGGGGTCAAGTGTTCAGTAAACACCAGTGGTCCAAGATCTTTACATCAATAAGATTGACTGATTCATATTTAAAATATGTTGGATGGAGATTCCTGGCCTATGCAAGTGGGTAATGTGGAAACAGCTAAAACATGCTAAATTGGACTATATTCATCCTTTGGTTATGTGAACACTGATTGCAGTGCCAGTGGTCTTTGGGATAACCCCGAGCATAATGTGAACAATTCAACACCATGAAGTCCATTTAACCCAATGCTCAAAAGCTAGTGTTGACCCTCCTACTTATCAGCAAGGATTCAGGATGGCTTTTATGCATATATCGCTGAGAAAACAGTCATTTCCACTTATTAAAGAATCACTATGGTACACTGTGTACCTCCTCATGTGCCATTCTTCAGATAGTTTGCCGGGGAGCTTTGGATTCCACCCAGGAAGACTCTTCTTCTAGGCCTAACAGTAGTGGGTTAATCCTAGAAATGAAAGAAACAGCCTTCCTTTCCCAGAGAAGCTAGTTAGGTAATTTGTAACTAGAGCTGGTTAGCCACGCCCCTGGAGGGAGAATGAAAAATTTTGCTCCTCCACTCCAAGAGTATCTCACTGAATTCCTGACCATGGTTCTAATCTGGGCTGAGAAAACACCAGCACATCACCACTAGCAGTTCAGCCACCAGAGAGCTTGGACAAACTACCTCGGCACTGTGCAAGACATTTTGCCAGGAGGGAATCTAATGCCTGGCCAGAACCACAGGCTCAAGCAAGGCTGAAATGTGTTGAGAAAGATTTTGGGGTCATCACGGCTCAGGCATCTACCCAGGTGTGGCTGATGGACATCCAATGTGGAGGGAATCAGCTCATCTAGGGAAAAGCCAGGGGACCTTACTGCTCCTACTGATCCCCGAAACAGGTGAGTTGATTTGAGTCTTGAACTGAACACACTTGGCCCGCTTGCTGATTACACAGGCCCAAATTTCAACTGTGCTCCTGCTTTGTGAGACAAAGCATTTCTCTGCGCTCCACTTTGATTTGTTATCTTAGGCGAGTTTGCTTTATCTACCTAAAAAGCTTGTGTGTTCAGGGTGCAATGGTTTTTCTTTCATCTTTATAAAACCACAGTGCCCGACACCTTAGCATAATCCAGGTCTTCAAGATTTCTGCAGGAATTAACCAGAAATGGCAATGAAAGTAGAAATGACAGAACGCAGACATCTCCATGATGTATATCAGCATATCTATTTAAACATCCATTCACTGCTCTGGGTATCTGTCATTTCCCTGTACTAGCAAGGAAAAAACTGCATTATACAGCTACTGACACTCCTGAGCCATTGAAGGAGGATCCCAGGTATACCAAGATGTCTGTGTCCCTATCTGGAGACCCAGGAGAGCCATTCCTTCAATTCTAGAACACTATTAGAATATTCTAATATCAATTATCTAAGCACTAAGGGAGGAGCGGTCCTCTCTTGCTCACAGACCGCATAGCCCTTCTCTAATCAAGTCTCACCAGGAGGGGCAATTTCCTTTACAAGGCGTACAGGTGTGAAACCCAGCCAGCAATACCCACACAGAAACATCAAAATTATGCCTGGCCAAATATATGGGCACTTGGTGGCCCAGTCCAGTCATTACATAAAATCATCTTGCACACTAAGATCACCCATGAAATAAAAACGCATGATTAAGGCAGGATTTTGGCATTCATAGCCATAATCCTTGATATGCATAGGCAGATAGGGGGAGGGAGGGCTGGAAGGGGAGAAGGGGTAAAAAAGGGAGGCAAGGGGATGAGTTTACTGGAGGACAGGAAGTGGAGAGTTTGGAAACACCAGGAATCAGAAGACGGAACAATGTCATAGGATGAGCAGGCAGAGTGAACTCGGAGTGAGAGCACAGCCCCCGAGGCAGAGCCCGAGCTCTCGCTCAGTCCCTCACCCTCACCCCGTGGTGAGCAGCACTGCGACCAGGGCCAAGTTTCCTGAACTCAGGAAGCAGCCAGCAGAGATGTGCAGCCTTCTCCTAACAACCCTCTCATGTGGGCAAAATGTGCTTTCACAGGCATCGCCTCAGTTCCCACAGCAAGGAAACTGAGGTCCTTGCCTCCTCTCATCCCTGGGAATCTTTGGAGCTCAGGACAGCCCAGGAAACCACAGCCAAGTAATGAAGGCAAAGCCACGCATGTTTGCCTCTCGGGGAACACACACACTCACCACGGGCGGCCCTCCATTGGCTAACAGATGATTCCTAAAGCTCGGTTTGTGTGAGAAACGGCTTCACCCATCCGCTCAAGCGATGGACTCGACTCAGTGAGTGCAACAAGGGGGAGACCCGACTTCTGATCTTGCAACACCCTGTGCGTGGTGGCCAGCACACCAGGAGCAGTTTCCAGCAAGCTATTCATTTCCTAGCAAGCAGATCCCTCCCCCAGTTCCTCACTGGCTGAGTAACAACAGCGTGACAATCTTCCTGGCATTTGCTTCAGCTGTTTGGCCACTAACTTCCTGGTTCCCTAAGCACTCTCAGGTGCATGGAATCTACCAGTCTTTGAAAACAAACCAAGTGTTTACTTCTCACAGGGAGGAATGATGGAGAGTTCTTGGGCAAGGCACCTTTGTGCAGAGTAGCTTGCAAAAGAGGGGAACAAGAGCTTGTCTAGGAGAAGATATACTATACTGGCTAACACAGGCTGCACTCAGGTAGGAAACTTACACCCTGATCTGTGGGAAATGTTACTAAATGCTCCCACTCCTGAACATTGCCTGGGAAGGGTCTATCATGAACTGCCTGCATGTCTGTATTCTCCGACAAATTACAAATTCCCAAACACACCCCCCGACAGTCTTAGCCTAGTACTTCTCCCAGTGGTGCTACAGATTCCCAGAAGTAGCTTGGGGGTTTTGCCCCCACATGCTTGAAACAATGGGATTCAGACTCATTTCTGTGCCTTTGGTTTTCGGCTTCTAAGCAGCTGTGTTTCTGGCTCCCATTCCATGACAAGCAAAGCGCCCTATCATCCATGCCCACTCACACTCCAATACAGGAGCCCACAAAGAACTGTGGGCTGCGTTTTGGGCCGTTGTGAGATTTGCTGTCTCCCACAGTGCACATCAGGAGGAGGCTGGAATCAGGACTGGAGCAGATGTAAACCCAGGAAATCTATGTGGGATGTGGACATCCCAGGAGATGACTTAATTGCTGCCCCATGAATCCACCTTTTAACTCCTATAACACTTAAGAGGGAATTACATAAAATTAACTATACACAGGAACACAAGGTATGACTATGTTATCAATAACAAGAAAAGCAGTATTGGTCCAAGGCACATAGGAGCAGAATTTTTGTATGCTATTGTAGGTGGCATTGACTCAGACTAAAGGGCTATATATTTAGGATGTTGTATCTGAACTCAGTATCAACATATTTTTGATAATATTTTAGAGATTTATTTTATTTGTTTGAAAGGCAGAGTCACAGAAACAGAGAGAGGGAGAGGCAGCTCTTCTGTTCACTGGTTTGCTCCCAAAATGGCCTCCTGGCTAAAGGGGGCCCAGGCCAAAGTCAAGAGCCAGGATCCAAGAGCTTCTTTCTTCCAGATCTCACATGGGTGCAGGGGCCCAAACACTAGTGCTATACTCCACTGATTTCCCAGGTGCATTAGCAGGGAGCTGGACTGGAAGTGGACTTGAACTGGTACCTATATGAGATGCTGGCATCACAGACAGCAGCATTACCTGCTATGGCACAAACACCAGCCCCTAGATAATTTTCTTTCATGTTTCAGGAATTCATCCACACTGGTATACTAAGAGACCAAATTCCCACCCCATGGTATGTCTTCTTGACACAATAATTTTCCTCAATATATATTAATATAATATAATATATAATAATATTATATATAATATATAATATTATATACTATAATATTCTTATCTCATATACTAATTTCACTAGGACAATTATCCCCAATACATACATAAAGTATCCCAAATATGTGCCAAGAAGAAAATGAGGCATAAATCAAAACTTTCAACTACAAAAATTCAACTGAATGGAGGAAATGCAGTAAATGGTGCAAACGAGGGACAAAAATGGTATCAGGCAACAAACAGGAAAATTCCAGAAGTAATATCCTAATTGTTTTAATATACATATTTTTGACTCTCCAATGAAAGGGCAGAAATCAGAGTGAATTATTTTTAAAGATTAATTTATTTATTTGAAAGACAGATTTATAGAGAGGTAGCGGCAGAGGCAGAAAGAGAGGTCTTCCATCCACTGGTTCACTCCCCAAGTGGCTGCAATGGCCACAGCTGTGCCATTCCGAAGCCAGGAGCCAGGAGCTTTCTCTGGTTCTCCCACATGGCTGCAGGAGCCCAAGGACTTGAACCATCTTCCACTACCTTCCCTGGCCTCTGACTCTCTAAAAACTGTCTTTCAAATACATAAAATAAATATTTTTTTAAAAAAGCACTATTTTGAACAAATTTTCAGCCAGACAATAAAAACAGAGAAGATTCAAGTCAATGGTAGCAGAGATGAAAACGAGACAACGTAAATGATAACACAGAAACATCACCACCCATTATAGATTATTGCAAAAACTACATGCCAACAAATTTGAGAACCATGAAGAGAAAGATAAAACTCTATACATGTGACTTGCCACACCTGTAGCATGAAGGCACAGGAAACCTGAAGAGAGACCAATAATAAGCTGAGAGTTGGAAGCAGTAAGAAGAAAGCTCCCAGCAGGGAAAAGCCCAGGTCTAGAGGGCTTCGTGGCTTCATTCTAGCAAACTTTCAGTAAGAACCAAACTGATTAATCTCAAAGTCGTCCCTAAAATGCAAAGGGGGGAACCTTCCAAATTCTTTCTAGGAGGACAGCATTACCTTGATTTCAAAAACAGGCAAGGACGCAACCAAAAACTAAAAACTACAGGTCAGTGTCCCCAGTGAACACAGCAGCAAAATCCTCAACAAACAAAACGAAATTAACAACACACACAAAAAAATTCATACTGATCAAGTGGGATTTATCACAGGAATTCAGGTATACTCAACCTGTGCAAACCAAGAACCTATCACAAATCACCTTAAGAAAATGAAGGAAGCCGGCGCCGCGGCTCAATAGGCTAATCCTCCGCCTAGCGGCGCCGGCACACCGGGTTCTAGTCCCGGTCGGGGCACCGATCCTGTCCCGGTTGCCCCTCTTCCAGGCCAGCTCTCTGCTGTGGCCAGGGAGTACAGTGGAGGATGGCCCAAGCCCTTGGGCCCTGCACCCCATGGGAGACCAGGATAAACACCTGGCTCCTGCCATCGGATCAGCGCGGTGCGCCGGCCGCAGCGCGCTACCGCGGCAGCCATTGGAGGGTGAACCAACGGCAAAAGGAAGACCTTTCTCTCTGTCTCTGTCTCTCACTGTCCACTCTGCCTGTCAAAAATAAAAAAAAAAAAAAAAGAAAGAAAATGAAGGAGAAAGCTCATCTGGTCACCTCAATAGACAGAGAAATCACTTGATACAATTGAACAATCATTCCTGACTTAGGCTCCTTGAACAAACAGCGCAGAGGGATATACCCCAACACAGTACAGGCTATGTTGGACAAATTCACAGCTAAGAGGATTTCCTCAAAGATCTGGAGTCTGAAAAGAATGTCTGCAATCACCACTCTTACTCAGCATAGCACTGCAAGTTTCCACCAAAGCAACTAGGCAAGAGAAAGAAGTAAATGCACACAAATATGCATAGCAAAGGTGGAAGCCAAACTGTCCCTGTTTGCAGGGACATCTTAAATATATACATACTTACGTTAATGTTCATTTACTGAGAGAAACACAAGAGGAGGTGGACGGGGGGCGGGGGGATCTTCCATCTGCTGTTGACTCAACAAATGCCTGCAGTAGCCATGGCTGAAGCCAGGATCCAGGAACTCAATCCAGGCCTCCCACGTGGGAAGCAGAGACCCAAACACCAGGGTCATCACCTTCTGCCTCCCAGGATGAACATTATCAGAAAGCTTAAATCCAAAGAGGAGCCAGGACTTTAAACACAGCACTCTGATGTGGGCATCCCAAGGAGTATTTTTGTATCTGAAAGACACAGCATCAGCGAAAGGTAGAGGAAGGGAGAGGGGGGAGATAGAGCTCTTCCATCACTGGTTCACTAAATGGCAACAACAGGCAGCTCTGGGCCGGTCAAAGGTCAGGGGCCAAGAACTCAATCGTGGTGGCTCACAGGACGCCACACGTGCACAGGCGCCCACAGGGATGGCAGGGGCCCAGGAACTTGGGCCAAATCCTGCTGCCTTCCTGGGCACATTAGCAGGGAGCTGGGTCAGAGATGAAGACGCTGGCACAGCAAGCAGTGGCCTAACCTCTGGGCCACAAGGCCCCTGCCCCGACCATCAGCCTAACCACAGCACCAAACACCCTGCCCTAAATTATTTCTGAACACATTCCACCAGTGCGTAACTGCCATTTCTGAAAAACATCTTATAAAGTCTCAGGAAAAATCAAACTATCATATTCCATTGTAATAATTATCACATGCTTTACAATCCTGGGGGATCATATGGCACAAAACCCATTACATATGTAAGTGGCTCGTTTGAAAGTGATGTTCAATGGAACAAACCAGATTATATGTCTAGGTGGCTCCTTGGAAAGTGAAAATCACGTCTCCATTAGTACAGAAGTAGGAGAGCAAAGTTAGGAGTGTTGAGTCACTGCCAATTTGTCAGTTTACGTACAGTACATAAAAACATCATGTCTCTTCCTTTATAAACCACAGTAAACGCAAAGCAAGTGCAAGTGGGCACCACACATGCATGCTTTGTGGCTCACAGGCAGAAAAAGTACGGCCGGCCAAAGCCATTGCAATTCCAACTGGGGACCACCTGTGCACATTTGGTGGCTTAAAGGTGACTTACCTAGGTACAGTGGCCACCAAAGCCATTGCAAATCCAGTTGGGGATCAGGCATGGACATGTGAAGACTCACAGACTGCCCAGGTGTGTGCAGTGGCTTCCCAGGCCATTAGGAATCTGACAAGGAACACTCAAGGGAGATCAGTGGATCAACAGAAGTCTGAGCACGCACAGTCACCACCCAAGCCACTGAAAGCTGATGGGACCATGAATATTCTTTGGTGGCTCTCAGGCTGCCCACACACAGTAGCTGACCCAAGCCATTTCAAATACAACTGGGTACTGCGTATGCAAGTTTTGCAGCTCATAGGTGGCCCAATCATGGGCAGTGGCACCCTAAGCCATTACAAATGCAACTAGAAACTGCATATGTATGTTTGGGGGCTCAAAGGCCACCACGTATGTGTAGTGAGCAGCCCAAGCCACTGTGAATCTAACGGGGGCCCACTCACATGCATTTAGTGGCTAAACATCAGTCCAAGAATGTGCTGTCATCTCCCAAGCCAATCCAAATCCACCTGGGAATCTCACAGGTGCGTGTGGTGGCTCAGCAGCAGCCCAAGCATACTGCCCAAGCCACTGTACTCCAACTGTGGACTGCCTGTGTGCATGTTGGGACACAAAATCTGACACGCATGTGCAGTGGCTGCCCAAAACCCTTGGAAATCCAACTGGGAACCACACATGCACAGTTGGCTGCTCAATGGCAGCCCCTGCATGGGCAGTGGTCAGATGAAACCATTGCAAGTACAACAGGGGACACTACATGTGCATTTTGTGGCTCACAGGGAGCCCACACATGGGCAGACACTGTCCAAGTCTTTGCTAACCCAGCTACAGGCAGCAAATGTGCCTTTGTTGCTCAAAGGCTGCCCATGCAAGCACAGTGGCTGCTCCAAGTCATTGCAACTCCAACTGGGGAGTGTGCTTGCTGGTTTGGTGGCTCACAGGAGGCCCACACATGTTCAGCCATGGCACAAGCCACCGCAAATACAAACGAGGACTATGCACGTGCATTTGGTGGCTGATAAGCTGCCCACACATGCACAGTTGGTGCCCAAGCCATTGTAAGTGCAACTGGGACCAAGCGTGTAATGTGGCTGCTCAGAGGCTGCTCACACATGTGCCCACATGTGCTTGTCCAAGGCACGCAAGTCCAGCTGGGGACCATGCATACTGGTCTTCTGGCTCAGATGTAGCCCAAGTGTCACTGTTACCACCCAAGCCATTGAAAATGGCTGGGATTATGCATGCATCTTTGCTGACTCATAGGCTGTCCACATATGCACTGTGGCCACCCAAGCCATTGCAAATCCAAATAGGAACCAGGAATAAGTATTTGGTGGCCCACTGACAGCCTGAATATACACAGTCACTGACCCAGACATTACAAATCCAACTGGGGCCACATATACACCTTTGGTGGCTCACAGGCTGCCCACGAATGGGCAGTGGATGCCCAGGCCCCTGCAAACCCCAACAGGTGGCAGGGCATGCATTGTTGGTGGCTCACAGGACACCCACACATGCACAGTGGATGGCCCAATCACTGAAAATAAACCTGGCAACCAAGCATGCAGGCTTGGTGGCTCAAATGTGGCCTCAGCGTTGCAGTTTCTGCCCGAGCCATTGCAAATCCAACTGGGACTGTGCATTGATGCTTGGTGGCTCACAGGCTGTCCACACAGGTGCCCACTTAGGTGTAGTGGCTTCCCAAGCCATTGCAAATCCAACTATGACTGTGCATGCATGCTTGCTGCCCACACGGGTGCCCACATAGGTGCAGTGGCTGCCCAATCCATTGCAAATGCAACAGGGGACTGCAAATGTAAGTCTGGCAGCTCAAAGTAGGCCTGGGCATGGCCCACTCACAGTGCAAGCCATTCAAATACAACTGGGGACCACGCATGCACATGTGGGGGCTCACAGGCAGCTCATGGATGCATAGGGGCCAACCCAAGCCATTGCAAATCCAACTGGGGACCAGTCATGCAAATTCTGTGCCTCACTGGAGACCCGAGCATGCACAGTGACTGGACTACTGGTGTCCTGTGCACATGAAGTGGCTGCCCCCACCAGAAGACACCACCTATGCCATTACAAATGCAGCCGGTGACTGCTCATGCATATTTGGTGGCTCACAGGGAATCCACACATGTACAGTCATCATCCAACCAATTGTAAATCCAACTGGGAACCACAAATGTGTATGATTGCTCACAGGCTGCCAAGAATGCACAGTGGCTGGCCAAAGTCATTGCAAGTCCAGTGGGACTGTGCACGCATCTTTGGTGGATCACAGACGGCCCATGCATGTGCCGTAAGCTCCCAAACCACTGCAAAACCAACTGGGATCCACAAAGGTGTGCTTTGTGGTGCAAAGACAGTCTAAGCATGAGTAATCACCATCCAAGGCCCTGCCAATCCAAATGGGGACTGTGTATAGGTGTTTGGTGGCTCACATGCAGCTCACTGATGTTCAGTGGCTGGCCCAACCCACGGCAAATCCAACTAGAGCAAGTACAATGAGGTCCAGCAGATTCAAAGTAGCCATCCACATCTGCAGACCATGAGCCATTGCAAGTCCAGCTGGGGCCCAGACAAGCCCATTTGGTGGCACTCGGGCAACCCAAGCATGCACAGTGATTAGACTAATGGCAGCCTGCATTTGAGCAGTGGCTGCCCCAACCACAGGACTGTGCATGAGACATTGAAAATCCAACTGGAGACAATGCATTCTCATTTGATGGCTCTCAGGCAGCTGATGCATGTGTAGCAGCCAGCCCAAGCCACTGCGATTCCAACTGAGGACTGGCACATGAGGTTTTGGTGGTTCAAAGCTGCTCCCAGAATGGGCAGTCTCCATCCAGGCCATTATAAATCCAAATATGGGGAGCTGGCACTGTGACATAGTGGGTAAAGCCTCTGCCTGCAGTGCCAGCATCCCATAGGGCACTGGTTCGAGTCCTAGCTGCTCCACTTCCGACCAGCTCTCTGCTATGGTCTGGGAAAGCAGTTGAAGATGGCCCAGGTTTTTGGGCCCCTGCACCCACATGGGAAACCTGGAAGAAGCTCCTGGCTCCTGGCTTTGGATAAGTGCAGCTCTGGCCATTGCACTCATTTGGAGAATGAACTATCAGATGGAAGAACTCTCTCTCTCTCTCTCCCTCTCTCTCTCTCTCTCTCTCACTCTAACTCTAACTCTCCTCTCTCTCCTTCTTTCTCTCTCTCTCTCTCTTTCTTCCCCACTCTCTACCTCTCTGTAACTCTGCCTTTCAAATAAATAAATCAATCTTTTAAAAAATCCAACTAGGAACTGTACATGTGAATTTGGTGGCTCAGTAGCAGCCCAAGCATGTGCAGTGGCCAGCCCAAGGGATTGCGAATCCAACTGACAAGCATGCACAAATGTTTGTTGTCTCAAAGGTGACTGGAGCATGGGCAGTGATGGGCCAAAACTATTTCAAAGCCAAATGGGGACTGAACATGCATGTTTGGTGGCCCATAGGAGGACCAAGCATGCACACTCACTGCCAAAGCCATTGCACATCCAACTGGGGGTTGTATATGCACATTTGGGGTTTCAAAGGTTGCCACATATAAGTGGCAGGTCTAAGCCATTGAAACTTCAACTGAAGGACCCTAATCCCCGCTGGGTCCTTTAGATTGCAACCCCAGACTCAAAAATCCTCAGACCAGATGATGCAAATGCAAGAGGCGGCTTTATTTCACGAGCGCTCGCGGACGCCGTCTCCAGACCCGACTCAACGGGAGGCAGGAGAGAGGCGTGCGTAGTAGTGTCTGGGGGGCGCTTATATACCTGGGAGATAGCAGAAGCGGGGGATACAGAAGCAGAAAAAAGCATGGTTACAGGGTTTCAATAAGACAATGGGGTGGGGGCATGCAGAAAATACCTTGCATACTTTTGCCGTCTGCCGGGACCCACAGATAAGGGGCGGTTGGGAGCTTCCCATGCCTTTATCTGGCGCCCTTATCTCAAACCACCACAGCTGCCTGCCCTTGACTTATGGTTTCGGCCCAATTTCCAGGAAATGTTTTACTAGAGTTCCCTAAGATGGTGCTGGGGTAGTTAAAATGGCGTGACCATTGTCAGGGTTGTTCATTCCCCCCTTTGGTCTTGTACATTAGGAAAATCCTTTCCTAAGGGCAATCCTGATCCTCCGAGCGTTTTAAGGCCTGGTATTGCTGAGTCAGGACCATGGCCTGAACGCGTGACAGCCCATCCCTGACAAACTGTGTCAATCGGTTAAAAAGGCAGGGGCCAAGTGTCAGGATCAATATTAGCAGAAAGATGGGGCCTATAAGAGAGGAGAGTAGGGTCGTGGACCAGGGGGAACGTTTCCAGATACTCTCGTACCAGCCCTGGCGTGACTCCAATTCCCGTTGCCTTCTGTCCAGTCTTTCTCTGAGTTTATCCAGGGTCTCAGTTACTACCCCAGTGTGATCGGCATAGAAGCAGCACTCTTCCCTCAGCGCTGCACAGAGCCCTCCTTCCTTAAGGAGCACAAGGTCCAACCCCCTTCGGTTTTGCAGGACTACTTCCGAGAGGGAGGTCAGGGACTCCTTTAATGCCCTGATTGTTCAAGGGCGCGTAGGTCGTCATTCATGGCCTGATGCAGGGACAAGTACTGGTCTGTACGTATTACAGCGGTAGTGCCTGTTGCTATTCCAGCTGTGATGCCGCCCAGACCCAGGAGCGTGGCCAGTGCCAGAGAGAAAGGCTCCCGCTTGGCCCGATGTAGGGGCGACTCAAAGAACTGGAGAACTGACTCGTCAGAATGGTACGTTATACGGGGCCAGACCTGTACTAATACACAGTAGTCTCGAGTTTGTTTAAAAACCCCGGCATGCACACATGGGGTCAGTCCAGTTCTACAAGCCCAGTAAGTTCCATTAGGTGCCGGCAAATAGTAATTTCCTGGAAAAACCGAACGGAGTCACTACATAGCTGGAATTTGGGGGGTATTGTCCCTATACAGAGGCCTTGTCCTTCAACCTGGGTCAGAGTCAGTTGGTGGTCGTTTCCTTGACAGAGGGCTGGGGGTGAAGAGACATTTTTTATATTTGAGAGGTTATAAGGTAGAGCAATGCCCTCATAATAAGGAGGGCGAGGACTGAGGCACAGCCAGCAGTTCTGGGCCCTGGAAGGGTCCGTATAATTGAGGGCCTGGTAGGCCCCTCTTATTAGGTTTAAGAGATGGTCTCCCGTGCCCGGCAATGGAGCAGGAGACGAGTTAGGACTCACGGTTGCCCTTGGCCTCAGGGAGGGTGGAGAGGTCGGGGGTCGGCCCTGGGATCTCGGGGCTGTAACCTTAGACACAGGCCTCTGATCCGCCAACACTAGGTTGGGGCCTATAGACTGGGGGAGAGCTTCCTCTCTAAGTTGGATTTTAAATAGGAACCCGGGATCGCTACCAGAAACATAAAACCTCAACCCCCAAGTCCTTCCCAGTTGCCAGTCGGCGATGCTGGCCTTCTTCCCCTGTTCTGTGAAGGTAATGTTTAGGGGCACACAGAGTGGTTGTTTGGAACAGGGCCCTAGCCCTGTTCTTATGGCTACACAATTTTCCCCTGTGGGGGTGAAATTATGACCTACAGAGATCCAACTGTCTCGGGAAAACGGCCTCCAGTAGGCTGCTCCAGTGGTTTCACATCCCCAGGCCTTACAGTAGAAGGATTCTGGCCCCCCGCACAGCCACTTATCTTCCGCAGACCTGCCATCCCTGGGGCACACGTAAAACTCAGATTGTCGGAGATAGCATCTAAATTGTGGATTCCTGCACCCGGGGTTATTTGCATTGGTTGTGTGCATGCCCCCACCCGGTCCCGGGCTCCATAGGGCTATCTGATCATGAGACATGCTAGGGATATCCCAGGTGTCTAGTCCTGCAACCAATTGACAGACATCTGGGTGTAAGGAGGGCCACCATGTCCCAGAAGGGGCCACGCGGGTAACGGACCACACGACATCAGCGGTGGCAGATTTCACCTGCCACGTGAGCCTTTTTGGGGCGTGGGGGCTGGCCACAATCGGGGTAAGGAAAATCAAAAGTATTACAAGCACTAAACAGTCTTTAAGAGTCTTATCTTGAGTGGGTTTTGAGTGCGTTGTGCCTTCCATACTGTCCGGTCAGCGGGGCAGTCGTCCTGAGTTTTATCCTCCTCCGGTAGGGCTCGCTTCACATGGGACGCGTGAACCCAGGCGGCGATTCCGTCGACTTTTACCGCGGTGGGGGTTGTCAGCAGAACGGTGTAAGGGCCCTTCCAACGCGGCTCGAGGGTTTTGGACTGATGTCTGCGGATGTAGACGGAGTCTCCAATCTGGAACGGGTGAGGCACCACCGGACACTTGGACTGATATACTGCAGCCAGAGGCTTCCAGACTTGTCTCTGGATCAGCTGCAGAGCTTTCAGTCGGGTCTGCAGGCTGGGGGAAGTGGCATAAGAGTCAATACTAGGTCCTAGTAAATCGGCAATTGGGGGAGGCCCTCCATAGAGTATTTCATATGGAGTTAACCCGAAGACAGAAGGGGTGTTACGAGCCCTAAACAAGGCCATTGGTAGTAACCCAACCCAATCTCTAGTGCCAGTCTCCATTATTAATTTAGTTAAGGTCTCTTTTATGGTTCGGTTCATACGTTCTACCTGTCCTGAACTCTGGGGTCTATATGCACAATGTAATTTCCAATCAATCCCCAGTACCTTGGCCACCAACTGACTTACCCGGGAGACAAAAGCTGGCCCATTGTCGGACCCCAATACCTTGGGAAGGCCAAACCGCGGGAAGATTTCTTCAAAAATTTTCTTGACGACCACCTGTGCCGTCTCCTTCTTTACCGGGAAAGCTTCAGTCCAGCCAGAAAAGGTGTCTACAAACACTAATAGATATTTAATCCCATACTTGCCGGGGCGAATTTCAGTGAAATCAATTTCCCAGTTTGTTCCGGGCCTGGTCCCGCGCACTCTCGCCCCTTCCGGCATCTTAAGGCGTTTTGGATTTACCTTTGCGCATGGGACACAAGATTCTGTTACCTGTTTGACCAATGTGTCCAATCCTATTATGAAGTGGGTCTGCTCCTCTCTTTTTAACAAGGTTTTTAGCTTTTTGTATCCTAAATGAGTCCATCGGTGAAGGTCACTCACTATGTCTCTGGCCACTTTCTTTGGCAGGACTATCTTGTTCTGAATTCTCCAAGCCTTCTCCTGTTCGTCATACCTTCCCCCTAACCTTTGGATGGCATTTACGTCTCCATCCGAATATGTCCACCCGCCTTGGTCAGGAGAGGTAGGGGAAGTTTTGGAAGATCGTACTGTTAGTATTGGTTCTTTTAGGGCAACTGTCTTGGCCACCTCATCCGCCATCCGGTTGCCTTTTGCTACCGGGTCCTCGCCTTTCTGATGGCCTGGGCAATGGATGATGCTCAGCCTCTTTGGGGGGTGGCGGGCTTGTAGGAGGTCGAGGATCTCCTGTTTGTTTTTAATGTCTTTTCCTCCTGAAGTCAGTAACCCCCTTCTACGATATATCTCCCCGTGGATATGGGCCGTGGCAAACGCGTAGCGGCTGTCAGTGTAGATATTTACCTTCTTTCCCTCAGCCGCCCGGAGAGCCTGGGTTAGTGCCACGAGTTCGGCCCTTTGAGCTGAAGTCCTTGGTGTTGGGGCCGAGGCCCAGATAACAGTCTTTCCGTCCACCACCGCTGCCCCCGCCCTTCTCTCACCTTGGTGTAGGAAGCTGCTCCCATCAGTGTACCAGGTATGCTCCGCGTCTGGCATGGGCAGGTCTGTTAAATCTTCTCGGGTTCCATGCGCTTCAGCCAGCACTTGGTGACAGTCATGACTGACCTGCGACTCAGTTCCGGGCTTCGGGAGCAGGGTGGCAGGATTGAGCAAGGCAGGAGTCCCAAAATGAATCTTCTCAGGGTTGAGTAGCACGGTTTGATAATGGGTAATTCTGGCGTTAGATAACCACCTGTCTGGGGGCTGGCGGATGATAGTCTCTATGGCATGGGGCGCCACTATGGTGAGGGGCTGGCCCAAAGTTAACTTGTCCGAGTCTCTTACCAGGACAGCCACTGCCGCAATCATGCGGAGACAGGGCGGCCATCCGGTAGCAACATTGTCCAGTTTTTTTGAAAAATATGCTACAGGTCTCCTCCATGGTCCCAGCCTCTGGGTTAGGACTCCTTTCGCTATGCCCCCATTTTCATCCACGTACAAGGTGAACGGTTTGACCGGGTCGGGAAGGCTCAGCGCTGGGGCTTCCAGTAGGGCCCGTTTGATCTTATCAAATGCTAACTGCTGTTCCTGGCCCCATATGAAAGGGGAATTTGCTCTCGTGAGGGGGTAGAGAGAGGCCGCCATTTCAGCAAATCCCGGTATCCAGAGGTGGCAGAAGCCGGCACTACCCAGGAACTCCCTGAGTTGGCGGGCATTCTTAGGTGGTGGGATGAGTGCCACGGCTTGCTTACGCCCTTCCGTAAGCCACCTCCGGCCTCCCTCCAGTACATATCCCAGGTAGGTTACACGTCGGGTGCAGAGTTGAGCCTTCTTTGCAGAGGCCCTGTATCCCAACTCACCCAGTTTTTGGAGCAGAGCCTCGGTCCCTTTGATGCAGCTCTGTTCTGTCTCTGCTGCCAGCAGTAGGTCGTCCACATACTGTAATAAGATCAGCTCTGGATGGCTTACCCGGAAGTCCGCCAAGTCCTGGTGGAGTGCCTCATCAAACAGCATGGGAGAACTTTTGAATCCCTGGGGGAGCCTGGTCCAAGTCAATTGTCCCGAAAATCCGGTTTCGGGGTCCTTCCATTCGAAGGCGAAGATGGGCTGACTCTGTGGGCTTAGCCTCAGGCAGAAGAAGGCATCCTTTAAATCAAGAACTGAGTACCAGGCATGGCTTGGAGGCAAGGTACTGAGTAGATTATAAGGGTTAGGGACCGTGGGGTGAATGTCCTCAGCCCTACGATTTACTTCCCTCAGATCTTGTACAGGCCTGTAATCATTAGAGCCGGGCTTTTTGACCGGTAGCAGGGGAGTGTTCCAAGGTGACTGGCAAGGCTTTAATATGCCTAACTGTAGCAATCTTTGTATGTGGGGCCGGATCCTGTCCTTAGCTTCCTTAGCCATGGGGTATTGGCGGATAGACATGGGAGTAGCCGCGGGCTTCAGAGTCACTATCAGCGGGGGCCGCCTAACAGCCAGTCCTACCCCTGCTGTTTCTGCCCAGGTTGTGGGAAACTTAGCAAGCCACTCGGGACTGTTCCGGGGGGTTGGAGGGCTTTCGTGAAGGCGATGCTCGTCCTCCAGCTGGAGAGTCAGCACGTGGAGGGGTTGGCCTGTAGGGCCGATCACCGTAGCCCCTTTGTCTTGAAAGTGGATCTGCGCCCTGACCTTCGAGAGGAGGTCCCTCCCCAACAAGGGATAGGGGTAATCCAGCACCAGCAAAAAGGAGTGGGTCACCTGCCCCGTGGACAGGTGGACCTTACGCTCCGTTGTCCACCGATATGATTTTCCTCCAGTGGCTCCCTGTACCCAAGATGTCTTGGAACTTAACGGCCCCTCAGCGCTGGTAAGAACTGAATGTTGGGCCCCAGTATCGACCAGGAACGTGACCGGTCGGCCTCCCACTTTAAGGGTTACCCGGGGCTCAGGGGGAGGCTCCTGGCCCTGACTCCCCTAAGCTTCATCCTTGAGTGACAGTACCGGGGCGGGTCTTCTTTGGCCCCCCCGTTGTTTCTTGTTGGGACAATCTTTTGCCCAATGTCCCCTCTCCTTGCAGTAGGCGCATTGGTCATGCTCCACTCGCAGTCTATGCCAGTCTCCCGGGTCCCTGCCTTGTCTAGGCCTGGCCTGCTCTGACCCTGCAACTACGGTGGCCAAGATCTTACTTAATTCCTTATTTCGTTTCCTGTCCCTCTGGTCTTGTCTGCTCTCCTGTTCCCTGCGTATTCTTTCTTCCCTCTCCTTCTGCGTTTCTCTTTTATTGAAAATTTTTTCTGCCTCTTTTACCAAATCCGGCAGGGTGTAGCCCTGTAATCCCTCCAGCCTCTGTAATTTAACTCGAATGTCCGGTGCCGATTGTCCAATGAAGGACATTATTACCTCAGCTTGCCGGTCGGGGGCCTGAGGGTCGAAGGGTGTGTACATTCGATATCCTTCCATTAATCTTTCTAAAAATCCTGCCGGGGTCTCCTCACTTCCCTGCATAATAGCACGTACCTTAGCCAAATTAGTGGGGCGCCTCCCGGCCCCTCTGAGACCTGTCAGGAGAATCTGGCGATAGAGACGGAGATGTTCCCTACCAGCCGCCGTGTTGAAATCCCAGTCCGGGCGAGTTAGTGGGAACGCCGCATCGATTTCGTTGGGCAACAGAGTGGGCCGGCCATCGTTTCCTGGCACATTTTTGCGGGCCTCCAGGAAGACTCGCTGCCTCTCCTCGGTGGTGAGAAGCGTCTGTCAAAGCTGCTGACAGTCATCCCAAGTGGGCTGATGGGTTAGTAAGATAGATTCAATTAGCCCCGTCAGGGCCTGGGGGTCTTGGGAAAACGGGGGGTTATGAGTTTTCCAGTTATACAAGTCAGAGGCTGAGAAGGGCCGATACTGGATTTGGCCGGCCACCGAACGGAGGGGCAGGGCATGAGACGACCAGGTGTCCTCCATCCCTCTGCCTCGCTCGTGGCGCAGCCGCAAGCGGTGACTCAATGTCGGTGAAGATGGTTCTGCGGGAGGCAGAACCTCCTCTTCTTGTATGGTCGAATCTGGGGACGGGGCAGAGGGAGCCGGCCCCTCAGGAGCGGGGCGAGCGTATGGGGGCGGGGGTTCTAACAACCACAGATCCTCCTGTCCTCCCTGTAGGACAGGGGGGTTTTGGGATTTTGCTTTTGAAAGTTCCTCCAGTGGGTAAAGTGAGGATACCGGGGAAGGGTCCTCCGACTTAGCAGGCGCGGGGAGGGCAGCGGGCAGGTGGGGAGGAAGGGGGATCAAGGGTGTCGTCGGGGGAGGAGGAGGAGGCTTAGGTTGAGATTTCCCCTCCGCGGACGGAGTCGGTGAGAGGAAGGGCTTAACCCACACAGGAGGGTTCCGAACCAAGTCCTCCCAGACGGTGATATAGGGTACCTGGTCAGGGAGCCCCTGTGGTCCGGTTCGACAAACACGATCTTTCACCTGCGAGATAACATTTGGGTTAAAGGTTCCATCCTCCGGCCACCCGGCCCCATGAGTCGGCCACTCTGTGGAACTGAGAGTGACCCATTTTTTCTTCTTGATTTCCACCGAAAGACTGCGTGCACGCTCCTGGACCTCTTTCCAATGACCTAAAGTGAGGCTCAACGGGGTGGTTAATTGCTGCCCCATGGCCGGGGAAGGATGGAAGAAGACGAAATAAAGACCAAGAAACACAGATACACACAAGACGAACAATACAAGTCACGCGACTATAGACCGGCGTAAAAGTGAAACTAATAATTCAGATGGGAGCGGCCGGCTGGCCAGGCTCTCCCCGGGAAGGAGAAAGACGTGGTCTCTCTCCTTCCCCCAGACCACCGCTGGAGCGTCCCCCAGGGTAAGACCAGGGATCTTAGGACACGTCTGTCTCCCCCACTGGTCCAATACAGATACAGGTCCTGTACAGGCACAATCTCAGAAGGCGCCGCTAATCGAGACAAACACACGTCACGACACTTACACAGAGAGGGGGATTGCCTTACCTCCGGCTGGCCTTTTGAGGGCTTGAGTCGTGGGTCGTTCGATCTCGGTGGGACCTCCAAATGAAGGACCCTAATCCCCGCTGGGTCCTTTAGATTGCAACCCCAGACTCAAAAATCCTCAGACCAGATGATGCAAATGCAAGAGGCGGCTTTATTTCACGAGCGCTCGCGGACGCCGTCTCCAGACCCGACTCAACGGGAGGCAGGAGAGAGGCGTGCGTAGTAGTGTCTGGGGGGCGCTTATATACCTGGGAGATAGCAGAAGCGGGGGATACAGAAGCAGAAAAAAGCATGGTTACAGGGTTTCAATAAGACAATGGGGTGGGGGCATGCAGAAAATACCTTGCATACTTTTGCCACAGATAAGGGGCGGTTGGGAGCTTCCCATGCCTTTATCTGGCGCCGTTATCTCAAACCACCGCAGCTGCCTGCCCTTGACTTATGGTTTCGGCCCAATTTCCAGGAAATGTTTTACTTGAGTTCCCTAAGATGGTGCTGGGGTAGTTAAAATGGCGTGACCATTGTCAGGGTTGTTCACAACCAGGGATGGCAGGGTGCATATGTGTTTGGTGGCTCAAAGACAGCCCAAGAATGAGCAGTCTCTGCCCAAGTCATTCTATATCCAACTAGGAACCACACAACTGTGTTTGGTGGCTCAGAGACAGCCCAAGCATGGGCAGCAGTGGCTGGCCCAAGCCATTGCAAATCCAACTGGGGGCCATGAATGTGGGCTTGGTGGCTAAAATGTGGCCCAAGCATCACACTTGCCACCCAAGCCACTGAAAAACCAACTGGAAACAGCACATGTGTGTTTGCTGACTTACGGGCTGCCTGTGCATGTGCAGTCACCACCCACACATTGCAAATTCAACTGGGCCCATGCATGCACATTTGGTAGCCCATTGGACCAACCATCGCAAATCCAGCGATCTAGGCCAGGTATGCAAATGTGGTTGCTCACTGGGGACCACAGCACACAGAGTGGCCAGAGCATATATATATATGTGTTTAGAAAATCCTTAAACACTGTCCAAAGAAGTCAAATGAAATATAGATCAAGGCAAATATTCATTATTCATTGGTCAACTCAATGTTGTTAAGATGAAAATTCTTTCTTAATTTTTAAAAATATTTATTTATTTACTTATTTGAAAGGCAGAGTTACAGAAAGCGAGAGACACAGAGAAAAAGACAGAGAGAGAGAGAGATCTTCCATCTGCGGGTTCACTCCCCAAATGGCTGCAACAGCCAGAGCAGGGCCAGGCTGAGGCCAGGAGCCAGGAGCTTCTTCTGGGTCTCCCACATGAGTGCAGGAGCCCAAGCACTTGGGCCATCTTTCACTGCTTTCCCAGGTGCATTAGCAGGGAGTGGAACAGCTGGGAATCAAACCGGCACCCATAGGGGATGCCAGTGCAGCAGCTGGCAGCTGCTATACCACAAGGCCAGCCCTGAATATACTTTTAACATTGATGCAGAAACTAAGTGAAACCACAGATTTCCAGGAAACTATCAAATCCCAGAACAGATGACATTTGCTTGACGAAGTCCAACTGTGAAAAACTAGCACATCTGGATCCCTGGATCCCAAAGGTTAACATGGAGCCATGGTGATGGCATGAATGTGGTGCTAGTGTTGGAGTGGACAGATGGCTAGGTAGAGGTGAATACAGCGCCCCATACTGACCAGTGGGACAAAGGCAACTCAATAGAAAAGGAATGTCTGCTCCACGACTGGTGATGAAACAGCTGGAAACCATGTGGGAAAGAAACAGACACACAGCTTAGAAAATTAGAAAACTCATTCAAAGTGAACCATGTGCTTTTATTTAAAATGTGACCATAAAAATTCTAGAATAAAATGAATATGAACGTGTACTTCATAAGTCTCTAAGTGTGAACCTAAAAACCAACCCATAGGAGAAAATAACTGACAATGCAGACTTTAGTAGAACTAAAACTCTGCTCTGTGGGGCTGGATGTCATGGCTCCATAGGCTAAGTCACCACGTGGGATGCCAGAATTCCTGTCCAAGTGCCTGGTCCAGGTTGCAGCTACTCCACGCTTCCAATCCAGATTCCTGCTAAGACACCTGAGAGGCAGAAGGTGCCCAAGTGCTTGGGTCCCTGTCACCCAAGTGGGAGACCTGGGTGGAGTTTCCGGTTCTTGGCTTCAACCTGGCCCAGTCCCAACTGTTGCAGGCAGTGAATCAGCAGATAGAAAATCTCTCTCTCTGCCCAGTTACGTGTCACTCTGCTGTTAGGTAGGAAGTCAGTTATGAGCTTATGTGTGTGTGACAGGCCTAAAGAGAAGACATCTATATGCATCTGCATCTCAAAGTCATCCTAACAATGTTTCAGGGGAAGCCCAGATTTCGCATCCTGCCTGCCCTGCCCCCTTCTACCTGATAACCTGCCAGGTGGAGGCCCTCACCCCTCCTGCTTCCTGCCTGACAAATCTTCCACAATCTCCCAGGTGCAGCCCAGTATCTGCATCTCAAACACCCTGCTCCCTTTCTCCTGTCCGACAACATTTGCATCCATAAAGTCCTTTGTTTCAGACCTTCCACAGGAAGAAGCTTCTTAACATTTACATCCATTAAGTCTTTCTTTCCAGGTGGAAGCATGTGAAGACAAAGACCCACTTCTTTAAAAACCCCAGCCTAAATGTAGACTGGGCACTCTCTCAGGTCCTGTCTGGAGAGGTGCCCATCCGTTTTTACGGACGTCCCTACCCTAATAAACTTTGCTACTTTTACCTCCCACTACTCTCTGTCTCACGCCTGAATTCTTTCTTGCGCGAAGACAAGAACCCTGCAATTTCTCCGGTAACAAAACCACAGACTGGGAGACATCACTAAAACAGGCATACCTTGAAAAAGACTTGTGTCCAAAACACACTAAGAAGCTGTAAAATTCAACAACAAGAGAGCAAGCAATCAAATCACAAATGAGGAAGACCTCACCACAGAGGACGTGCAGGTGTCAATCAGGCACGCAAAACAGGGCCCACGGTCACGTCCATGAGGAAGAAGAAAATTCACACAAGGACATAACCCTGGCCCTGAAATGCAACAACTGCTGTGAAGGGTGTGGAACGGGAGCTCGCGCGAGCTCACCGCTCTGGAAAGCAGCCTGGCGGCTCCAAAGCTGAACACGGTCTCACCAGGTGACCCAACACTCCCTGAGGAGTCGAGCACCAGGGAGCTTCTGTCTGTCCCTGTGCCACTAAATAAACAAATTTCTAACAAACATCACACACCACCCACGCCTCCTTCCCAGAGTTAACTGGGTGGAGGGGTTTGGCCAGTGCGGAGTGGGCAGGAAAACAGCAGCAGTGGAAAATCCCCCCTTCAGAAAGCTCCACTGCATGGAACTCACCAGGAGCTCAGCTCTCCGGCCTATCCCTGCCCGAGGGGATGGGCCGTCCTGCTCAGACCTCACTGCCCCAGGGGACAGGCCCCTGCTCTGACCCCATGAGCAGTTCTCACGCTGCTTCCTCCAGTACACGGAAATGTCAGCCAAATTGTTCACACATGCAAGGGGCCAGCAAGCCCTCCATGCCTCTCAGGAGACCCCTCAGGGAACACTGGGACTGCCGTCTCTATTCCGGATAAAGCCCTGTAACTCACTGTGCTACTCATGAAAAAAATACACACCTCCCCTCCCAGGGAAACCGGCTCCCAAAGGGCAGCTCAGCCCAAGGAGCATCCTGGCAGAGGGAACCATGTGGGACGCCGGGTTACAGGGGCCACCCAGCCATGCTTTCTACCACACAGTGGAGATGTAGGCACCTGATACAGACACTGACAGGTTCTCCTCGGTGAGGCCCACAGGTGTAGGGTGTTAGGAGGGGCCGTGCTCAACATCGGGCAGGGTCACGTCTGGGTCAGAGAGGGCAGCAGGGCAGGATCATGGAGACGCAGCCAGGGAGCACGAGAGGGAATGGGAACGCTGATGGAGGAACAGGCCTGCGGCGTGAGGGAGAGCAGAGGCCACAGCCGGGACAGTCGCTCCGGCAGCACTTGTGGTCGTTACAGCCTGGGACTGACTCCTAGGTGTGCAGACAACACATGCATACGGCCATCTTACCCACACTCACCGAATGACAACCAAACGCCCAACCCCGGGGACTGGACAAGCAAACTGTAGATATCCACACCACAGACTAGACTGAGCAATAGAGAGCAGTGAGGCACCAGCGACAGGGATGGAATAAGTGACAGCAGCGTCTCCAACACGGGCTGAGAGCACAGGAAGCTCAGCCCAGCGGCGCTGTGGTGGAGCTGGCAGAGCCCCGGCCTGCAACACTGGCATCCCATGCGGGCATCGGCTTGAGTCCCGGCTGCTGCACTTCCGACCCAGCTCCCTGCTATGGACTGGGAAAGCAGAAGATGGCCCAGGTGCTTGGGCCCCTGCATACAGGTAAGGGACACAGAGGAAGCTCCTGGCTCCTGGCTTCAAACCAGTCCAGTTCCGGAAGTTTCAGCTATTTGAGGAGTGAACCAGTGAATGCAGGATCTCGCTCTTTCTATGTAACTCTCACTTTCAAGTAAATAAATAAATAAATCTTAAAAAAAAAAAAAAGCAGCTCAGCCCTTCTCTGTCGCACCAGGTGCTCCCACACAAGTTTCAAGACTGGAGTGGGGTTACAAGGTGCAGCTGTTCTCTCTCATTTTAAGTCTTTGCAGTCTTATTTTTCTGTCATGGGCTTTTCTTTCTTTCCTTTTTGGCAAATTAAAGTAAGAAATAGATGTTTGTGGGAAGAGTAGCTGTTTCAGCTGGACTGGCTCTGAGTCTAATCGAACAGCACAAATTCCAACAAGAAATGCGGGCCCCTCCCCAAAATTCCAACCCCATCCCTCCAAGAAAGACCCTAAAACCATCTTCAGTCCTGCAGAGCTGAAGCACCTAGGGCGGCCATGGGCGCGCCCACAGCGCCATCTGCAGGGCGCGTCATGAAGTTCGCCTCCCACCAGGGGCTAGCTGCGCTCCAGAACCTCCTGGAGGTTCCAGGGCAAGGGCCAGCAGCCAGGTTCCCGGGAAGCCGGACAAGGACCTGGCACGTGGCTGCGGGCAGTCAGAGGGAGAGCAGGGCCTGAGCAGGTGGGACAGGAAACGAAGATGACGGGAAAGCCCGCCCCGGTACATCTCACCATCTAACGGGTGGGCAGAAGCTACCCCAGCTCAGGGCAGCACGGTCTGGGAGAACGGGCGTTCCACCTGGACTCAGACACTGAGGACACTGCTGCTGCCAGGGGGCCCCGCGGGCGCCCTGCCTTATTAGAGCCCATCTCCCAGAGGGCCCCGCGGGCTCCCACCTCGAGGAACCCCATCTCCCAGAGGGCCCCGCGGGCGTCCCGCCTGGAGGACTCCATCTCCCAGAGGGCCCCGCGGGCGTCCCGCCTGGAGGACTCCATCTCCCAGAGGGCCCCGCGGGCTCCCACCTCGAGGAACCCCCATCTCCCAGAGGGCCCCGCGGGCGTCCCGCCTGGAGGACTCCATCTCCCAGAGCGCCCCGCGGGCGTCCCGCCTGGAGGACTCCATCTCCCAGAGCGCCCCGCGGGCGTCCCGCCTGGAGGACTCCATCTCCCAGAGGGCCCCGCGGGCGCCCTACCTTGGGAACTCCATCTCCCAGAGGGCCCCGCGGGCTCCCACCTTGGGGAACTCCATTTCCCAGAGGGCCCCGCGGGCGTCCCATTTTGGGGTACTCCATTTCCCAGAGGGCGCTGCGGGCTCCCACCTTGGGGAATTCCATTTCCCAGAGCACCGTGGGCGTCCAGCCTCTGAGAACGTCTCTCGGAGGGCTGAGAAAGGGTCCAGCTACGAGGAGTCCCATCTCCCAGAGCCCCGAGGGCGTCCTGCCTCCGACCCCGTAACAGTCACGGGGGCGCCGGCCTGACTCCTCCCGGAGCCCAGCCCGCGACAGCCTCAAAGGACTCCATCTCCCAGACGTCCCCGCCAGCGTCGCGCGTCAGAAGACTGCGCCGCCCAAAACGCCCCGCGTGGTCCTACCTCAGACTCCATTTCCCAGAAGTCCCCGTGAGAGTCGCGCCTCAAACGTCACTGCCCAGCGCCCTGAAGGCGTCCACCGCAGACTCCATTTCCCAGAGTTCCCTGTGAGGAACGTCAGAGCCCTGAAGGCGTCCACCGCAGACTCCATTTCCCAGAGTTCCCTGTGAGGAACGTCATTTCCCATGCCCCGCGAGCGCCCGCTGCAGACTCCATTTCCCAGAAGGCCCTGCGGGTTCCTAAACTCAAGACATCCCTTCCCATGCCCCGCTAGCGCCCGCTGCAGACTCCATTTCCCAGAGCACCGTGGGCGTCCAGCCTCCGAAGACACCGTCTCTCGGCGGGCCCAGAGGGGCTCCGTCTGTGAGGCCCCTGTCTCGCAGAGCCCCACAGGCAAACTCCGCAGACTGCATCTCCCAGAGCCCCAGGCGTCCTCCTCAGACTTCATAGCCCGCGGGTGTCCCACAGTCCGAGGCGCAAGTTGCTCAGATAAAGCGGGTTCGCGCGCCCTCTCGTGGCCGCCATCCTAGTTTTCCAGGAAATGAACAAATTAGGTCCTGCTGATAGGACTGAAGGCCCCCGTGTGGAAAATTTGCACTGAAAGGGGGCGCACTACCCCATGTCTTGTCTGAGAGTCGTTTGTGAATTATTTGCAAACTATATGGAATGTCAGAAATACGAAAGTGTAATTGTTAAACAAAAATCAACTCAAAATAGTCCATATGCTGAAAATTGAAATGAAGAAGTACAGAAATTCTAGAAAAATGTAGACCAGAATCTTTGTGGTCTTGGATTTGGTAGGGAGTTCTCACCACAATTCAGTTCACAGAAGAATAAAGTTGCGAACATGGACTTCATAAAATTAACTTTTCCTCTCTGTGAAAGGCCCTGTTCAGAGAACAAAGAGGGTGCAGGATGGGAGCAAGCACCGACAGAGCAGACACCTGGCGAAGAGTGTGCACTCGGGGCAGGCATTTGGTCGCGTGGTTACGATGCCCAAGTTCCACATCTGAGTGCCTGGGCTTGATTCTGGGCTCTGGCTCCTGACTCCAGCATCCTGCTAACACAGATCCTGGGTGGCATCCACTGAAGGCATCAAACTATTTGGTTCCTGGTACCCACGTGAGATACTGGATTGAGTCCCTGGCACCTCACCATCTGGGGCCTGTTGCAGAAATTTCTGGAGTTAATTAGGTTATTCTCTCCTTTCTCTCAAAAAAGAAAACAAAATGTGGATATCAGGTATCAGGGGCTGGCACTGTGGTGGAGCAGGTAAGCCACCGCCTGTGATGCCAGCATCCCATACAAGCAGTGGAAGATGCCTGAAGTCCTTGGGACCCTGCATCCATGGAGCCTAGTATTAGTCATTGCAGCCATTTCAGGAATAAACCAGAAGGTGGAAGCTCTTGCTCTCTATCTCTATCTCTATCTCTGCCTTTCAAATAAATATTTTTTAAAAGGAGTAAATCACAATCTACTTAAATTATTTAGAACATGCGAGCATCAGAGTATGGAATGCAAAAGATGACAAGGAATCTGGGTCTCAGATGTGTGGAAACACTGACCGCAGGTGGTGGGAGATGCTGCTTGTCTCAGCCACTCTGGAGATGAGTGGAGTCCACAGACCCCAGGGGGAGGAGATTCTCAGGGGTTCTTCCAGGGGAAAGAGGCTCCTGGGTCCTGGCTTTGGATCAGCCCATGTCTAGCTGTTGTGATCCTCTGGAGAGTGAACCAGCAGATAGAGACTCTCAGGGTTCTTCCAGGGGAAGGAAGCTCTCAGGGTCCCCAGGGGAAGGAGGCTGTAGGTGTAGCATGGCCAAGGAGCTCCATCTGGCATGCCAGTCTCAGGCAGAGTGAAGTCATGTGCCCTCTGCTGGCATCTGGGGTCCCCAAAGGTCACTACCCATTGCTCATTATCACAACAAAGTGGTGACCATGCCCCCCCATCATGGTCCCACTGAAGTTGTAGATTACTCTAATGGTGGGTCCCTGACACTGTACAATTGGAATTTTCAACAGCACCATAAAAATTGAAGTCCTAAGGTGTAATGTAACAAAATATATACACACATGCACTCAGAAACCTTGAGACATGATAGGGAGGGGTCAGCACCCTGGCGCAGCAGGTCAAGCACTACCTACAGTGCCAGCATCCCACACAGGATCCACTTTGAGTCCTGGCTAATGCACCTGGGAAGGCAGCAGAAGATGGCCCAAATGCTTGGGCCCCTGCACCCACGTGAGAGACCCAGATGAAGCTCCTGGCTTGCCAGCCCCAGCCATAGGGAACATTTGGGAAGTGAACCAGCAGATGGAAGATCTCTGCCTCTCCTTCTCTCTATCCATAAATCTGCTTTTCAAATAAACAAATGAATCTTCAAAAAGAAAGAAACACTGCTGCAGAACAATCAGAAGGAGTATTAGTACAGAGCTACTCCTCATGCAGGAGCAGAACCGTGCTCACTGTGAAGACACGACAGTCCCTTCTCATTTGACCTGCAGATTCAGTGGAATCCCAATATAATTCACAGAAGAGATGCCAACAAACTTTAAAATCCTAGACTAGATGACATAAGACTGAAAGACGGGGGCCGACATCGTGGCTTAGCAGGTAAAGCCACAGCTAGTGTCACCAGCATCCCATATTGGTACTGGCTGGAGCCCCAGTTGCTCCACTCCCAATCCAGCTCCCTGCTAGTGGCCTGGGAAAAGCAACAGAAGATGGCCCACGTGCTTGGGTCCTGCACCCATGTGGGAGACCAGAAAGAAGCTCCTGGCTCAGCCCTGGCTGTTGTAGCCACTTGGGAGTGAATCAGTGGATGAAAGAACTCTCTCCTCTCTCCTCTCTCTCTCTTCTTCCCTTCTAAGACTCTTTCAAATAAATAAATAAGTAAATCCTTTAAAAAAAAGAAATTATGACAACAATAGTTGTCATGAAGGAAAAGCTAATTAGGAAACAGGGAGATGGGAATGCATATCTATGAAATGGCTAAAATCTTTTAAAAGAAACACTAGCAATTACAATAAAAACTTTCATTCATCCCTGTCCCACCGTCCCTGTAGATCTGAGGAGATTCTTATTGAAAACAATCATGTCAACACCATGCAGGAAAAACAGAGGGCATCCGACTTTATTGAACACAGTAAGCCCACAAAATCCATTGCAGCCAACTGCCACGCCAGTCAACCTGGTATCATGACACTGCGCAGACCTGATCGAGTAATGCTGGAGGCCATACAAGGACCATTCAGTTGGGTTCAGAGGTCACCTTGTGGATATCACACCAATAGGGGTCATCGCGTGGACATAACATCAGTATTAGAGGTCATCGTCCAGACCTTGTACTGGTTTCAGTGGCCACTGTGTGGATATCTTCCTGGTAGCTCTATGTCCTGTGCTCTCGGTGGAATTCCTCCCCCCCGCCCCCGGCCCCCAGCCCTTTCTGTGTCCAGCACTCTTTTAAGACTTGTCAGCACTGCGGTGAGAGACTGCAAGCTTTTTACACACCATGGCAGAGTGCAGATCTGAGATGTCATCCTTGCTGGGGACCTGGCGCACGTCCCACCCCCTCAAAGGCTGCAGTCGGTCAGAAAAGGCAGGTTCGTACACCCTCTCGTGGCTGCTAGGATTTGTCTCAGGACACACACGACGTGTGCTCCTCCCGGCTTTCCTAGGAAATGAAGGATATTTAGTCCTGTACTCAAGACATTGTCACAATTTTGGAAATGCAAACTGAAATGAAGTCCAGTATCCTGTGTCTTTTCCATAAATGGTGATGGAATACTTATTTGAAAACATAAGCTTTGAGGCCAGTGCTGTGGCACAGAAGGCTAAGCCTCTTGCCTTCAGTGCCAGTATCCCACATGGGTGCCGCTGGAGTCCTGGCTGCTCCACTTCCAATCCTGCTCCCTGCTAGTGCACCTAGGAAATCAACCAAAGATGACCCGGTTACTTGGGCCCCTGAATCCATGTGAGAGACCCGGAACAAGCTCCTGGCTCCTGGCTTTGGCCTAGCTGAGCCCTAGTGACAGTGGCCATTTGGTGAGTGAACCAGCAGATAAAAGATTGATCTCTCTCTCTTTCCTACTCTGTATCTCTGCCTTTCAAATAAATAAGTAAATCTTAAAAAAAAAAAAAAAAGAAAAACAAAATTCACTCAAAATACTTCATAGGCTAAAGTTTCCAATGCAAAGTATAAAAATCATAGGACAAAAAAGAAATGAAGAAAATCTACATGGTCTTGGGTGATTTTTTAAATTATTTTATTTATTTATTAAGGCAGAGAGAGAGAGAATCTGCCATCTGCTGATACACACCCCAAACGGCCACAACAGCCCAAGATACACCAGGACAAAGCCAGGAGTCTCCAACTCCATCCAGGTCTCCCACAAGGGTGACAGGAACACAAACACTTGGCGCTTCTTCAGCTGCTTTCCCAGGTGCATTAACGGTGAGCTGAATCAGAACTGGAACAGCTGGCACTTCAATAGCAATCATAAGTGATGTCAACCTCGGGCTGTGGTCTAACCCACTGTGCCACAATACCAGCTCTGAAGCTTGAATAATTTGTAATACACAACACCAAAAGCCAATTCCCAGAGTAAAAAAAAAAAATGAAATTGCGGACTTTATAAAAGTAAAATTTCTGTGTGATAGATCATGTGTAGAGAATAATAAAAAAGTAACATTTAAATTACTTGGGATGTGAGAGTACCCAGGGATGGAATGAGACGAAGAACCTATTACAAATGCATGGGGATTCCCTAATTATGGGGACACAGCTAAGTGCACTGTCCATGAAGAGTGGGCTCTCACTGGGCTCAAGATGCTGGGATGTGGGCAAGAAACATCTGCCATTTGTGAGTTACCAGGCTGCTCTGTGACGGCAGCTGGCAGGACTAAGTGCGTTATTATAAAGGTGTGCCGAAGGACACACACGCACACACTTCCCCAGCAGGAGGCCCACAAGGGTCCCAAGGGCAGGGCTTCCACTCCGTGGAGCTGGGGCTCCACCCTCTTGGCACATGGACGTGTTCACCACCACAGGAGCCCCCTGAAGCACATCTTTCAGGGATCCTCTGGCGGCTTCATCAGGCAGGCATGACTGGCGATTCACTCCCTCTCCAGCCCTCTCATCCCAGAGGATGAAGGAAGGGACTGGAGGTTCCAAGTCTCTAATTGCAGCTTGGTATTTCTGATAACCAGCCCCATCCTGAAGCTATCCAAGAGCATCCAAGAGCTATCCAAATGTTTTCATTGGAACAAAAGACTTTTCCTATCAACCAGGAGAGATCAAAGACTTAGAAAGAAATGAAAAGACCAAACACATATTAGAACACAAGAGGCTCCCAGGACTCCTATCACTCAGGACATTGTGAGGGTTTTAGAAGCAATACGCCAAAAACTGGGGACAGATGCACCCACGTGGGAGACCGGGAAGAAATATCTGGCTCCTGGCTTCGGATCGGCGCAGCGCTGGCCGTAGCAACCATTAAGGGAGTGAACCAACGGAAGGTAGACCTTTCTCTCTGTCTCTCTCTCACTGTCTGTAACTCTCTCTCTCTCGCACTAACTCTGCCTGGAAAAAAAATTAAAAAATAAAACAAACTGGGGACAGAGACCGAACATGAGAGTATTTCAAAAAGTTACTAGAGATGGAATAAAAAATAAATTTATTTTGCTGCAAAAACATTTGAAATCAAGCATTTTTTTTAATTAGAAGCTTATGGAAAGTATATATTATGAAAACCATATGCATCGATTTCAAATTTTTTATGAAAAATATTTATTTATTTACTAGAGAGGTAATTAGAGAAAGAGAAAGAAAGGCTAGGAGGTGGAAGGGGGGAAGCTGTATCTGGCTTTGACCATCCTTAAAGGTGCTCTGAGGTCTCTCACACACACCCCACACCCCCCATCCCGGTGTTCTGGGATAGCCTTCAAAGTCCCAGGTACCAGTTCTGTTTCTTTCCTCCCTAGTTTGTGGGCAACCCTTTAGCCCACTCAGTTGGGGTTTCTCTGTAGGGCACCCCACACTCCTGCTGGAATGTATATTTATTCCCCCATTGCCAAATGAACTTTCCTATTTGCACACAATAGTGGTCTCTGCTTAGTATTTCTCTACAGGAAACAAGAACTTGGATTAAAAATTAATAAATTCAGGGGACACTGCTGGGGCGTAGTGAGTAAAGCCGCGGCCTGCAGCACCAGCATCTCATATGGGTGCTGGTTCAAGTCCCAGCTGCTCCACTTATGATCCAGCTTCCTGCTAATGCACTCAGAAGATGGCCCAAGTCCCTGAGTCCCTGCACCCACATGGGCAACCCAGAAGCTCCTAGCTTTGGCCTGGCATAGCCATGGCCATTTTGGCCATTTGTGGCATGAACCAGCATGTGGAAGATCTCTCTATATATACATATGGTAGATCTCTCTACCTTTCAAGTAAATAAATCTTTTCAAAAGTTAATAAATTCAGTTTCCATATCAAGGGCAAGTGCCTGGTGCTGAGCCAGGGTTTGGCTCCTGGTGGCCCTGGGAGCAGAGCAGGAGCATTTCCTGCGCACAGAGGATGGGCTCCCCTGGTGGTCGCTGGAGGCAGCTGCGGGAACCTGGCGTTCTTTGTATGCAGTGTTTGGGCGCCCCCTGGTGGCGGTCCTGACGAATCTGAAACTGCTCTGGTTATTCCACGCTGTGGCTGGAGATTCAGACAGAAACAGAGCCCACCACCCAGTGCCTTTATTGAAATGGATGGAAATGACACCAGGAAATGGCAACTGATTTCCTATATATCAGTAATAATGTCTAAAAAATGGAATTTGGGAGATGGTGTGGTGTAGCAGGTTAAGCCATTGCCCGTGATGTCAGCATCCTATAAAGGAGCAGTTCAAGTCTTGGCTACTCCGCTTCTGATCCAGCTCCATGCTAATGCAGCGGGAGATGGTCCAAATACTTGGGCCTGTGCTACCCACATGGGAGACCCACATGGAGTTCCAGGCTCTGGGTTTCTGGTGGACCAGCCTCAGCTGTTGCACTTTCTTGGGAATGAACCAGCATATGAAAGGTGTCTCTGTCTCTCTCCCCCCCCACCCCCTCCTTCTCTCCCTCCCTTCCTCTCTTCCTACCTCCCTCTTCCCCTTCACTCTGCCTTTAAAATAAATCAATCTTTAAAACACTGGACTTTTAAGACTGAAATAATATTACAAGGCAATACAGTTTACAACTACACAGCCTAAAAATGAAGCCCTTGCGTACAAATCCTTTAAAAGTACAAATATGCATTCATAAAAATCTTGAAACAGTTTAATGAAGTGAAACAAATGTAAATAATTGCAGATATTCCTTGTTCAGAATTGGCAGACTCAATATTGTGAAGATGAAAAATCTTTCAAAATTGATATAGAGATTCAGTGCAATATCAATCAAATCCCCATAAAATTATCTCAGCCTAGCGTAGATGACATGGGGTGATGAAACACATCTGGATCCCAGCACATACCCAGGAGCCACAGTGATGAAGGCAGTGTGACACCAGTGAAGGAACAAAGAGATGGGAAACTGATGAACAGACAGCCTGAGCAGACACACAGTCCACTGATTTTGTCAAAGGGGCAAAGGCAACACGATGGCGAAAGGAACGTCTATTCCACAACTGATGATAAAACACTTAGAAAACACATGGGGGAGATGGCATAAAATAAACTTCATAGCCTATTGATTTATGCTTAAAATTTTAAGAGTAAAAATTCTAGAAGAAAATGAACATGACTATGGGTTTCAGGATAAATTCTTAGTTTTTTTTAATATTTAAGTGTTTTTAATTTATTTGAAAAGTAGAGAGACAAGCAGACAGACTAGTTCACTCTCCAAAATGCCCACAGCAGCAGGACTGGTTTGTACCAAAGTCAGAAGCCACAAATTCAATCTGGGTCATCCATGTGGCAAAGACCCACTTGAGCCATACCTGCTGCCTCTTGGGGTACATGTGATCAGAAATTGGAAGCAGGAGTGGAGTCGATACATAAATCTGGGCACTTCATCACTGGATGCTGATATCCCAAGCCGTCTCTTAATCCACTGTGTCTAACAACCACCTGTGATATTTTCAGATGTGACACCAAAAAGCAGTCCATGAAGTGAAACAAATGATAATGTAGACTCTAACCCAATTAAAAAGGTCCACTCTGAAAAATTCTGTTAGTGAAGCAAAGACTAGCCACAGGCTGGGAAAAATAACTGGAAAACATCTATAAGTAAAGAGTCGTAATCAAAATATAAGAATCTGTAGAATAAATAATGAGAAAACAAACATCAAAATTAAAAATAAAGACCTGAGCCGGCGCCGCAGCTCATTAGGCTAATCCTCTGCCTTGCGGCGCCAGCACACCGGGTTCTAGTCCCGGTCGGGGCACCGATCCTGTCCCGGTTGCCCCTCTTCCAGGCCAGCTCTCTGCTGTGGCCAGGGAGTGCAGTGGAGGATGGCCCAAGTCTTTGGGCCCTGCACCCCATGGGAGACCAGGAGAAGCACCTGGCTCCTGCCATCGGAACAGCACGGTGCGCCGGCCACAGCGCGCCTACCGCGGTGGCCATTGGAGGGTGAACCAACGGCAAAAAGGAAGACCTTTCTCTCTATCTCCCTCTACTGTCCACTCTGCCTGTCAAAAATTAAAAAAAATAAATAAAGACCTGAACAGCATACAAAATAACGCTCAACACCACTTTTCATGAGGAAAAAAATACACTGAAACAACGATCTAGCCCTGCATGACCGGGACAGTGGCTAGCATTTTTTCTAAAGATGCAACATCAACTGCTCTGAAGGACGTGGAACAAGACCTCTCATTCATCACTTGTGAGATGCGCAACAGCGCGTTCTGGAAAAGCTCATTTCTTCCAAAGCTAACCATCGTCTCACCACACGATCCAGTACTCAGGATCCTAAGACTATAGAAATCCGCTTTGCGGCCGGCGCCGTGGCTCAACAGGCTAATCCTCCGCCTTGCGGCGCCGGCACACCGGGTTCTAGTCCCGGTCGGGGCACCGACCCTGTCCCGGTTGCCCCTCTTCCAGGCCAGCTCTCTGCTGTGGCCAGGGAGTGCAGTGGAGGATGACCCAAGTGCTTGGGCCCTGCACCCCATGGGAGACCAGGAGAAGCACCTGGCTCCTGCCATCGGAACAGCGCGGTGCGCCGGCCGCAGCGCGCTACCGCGGCGGCCATTGGAGGGTGAACCAACGGCAAAAAGGAAGACCTTTCTCTCTGTCTCTCTCTCACTGTCCACTCTGCCTGTCAAAAATAAAAAAAAAAATAAAAAAAAAAAAATAAAAAAAATAAAAAAAAAAAAAGAAATCCGCTTTGAAGATGGAATGCCAAAAAACAGCAGTTGCATAGCAATTCTAGTCACAATGGCCACATGCTTTAAGGAATCAGGAGGTTCTTTAGTAGGAGAGTGAAGAACAGAACCGTGTGCATCCATGCAGCGGAGGCTCTGGGTTTCTGGCATCTCAAAGCCTCTGCTACGCTGCCCACTGGGCTTCCTATCCTCTTGTCCTTATGCCTTCCCAAGGGTCCGAGTGGACTCTGTGAAAACACCTGTAGCACAGATGGTACATTCAGCGGAATGTAGGGCTGCCTCAGGACTGGGGGAAAGGCCTCGATCTGAATCCTGGTCCATGGCTGCCTCCTTGGGAAGGCAGAAGGGCTGGGGACAGCCTCACAAGCCCTGTAGGGCCACATCTGCCAGCAAGAATCTGGAGGTGGCTCCTCTTAGTTGCTTTGTGACTGATTCATTCTAACTTTTGATTTAATCTCTTTCTGCAGCCAGCTACTTAATCTAGAGCCTGGATATTGTTAACCTGGGCTCCACAGTGCAGCTGTAGCCCAGAGTCAGGTCTCCGGGTGCTACCTGAGAATGTGAGACCCATGAACAGGTGTCCAAGCCACACAGGAAACATGTCCCCCTTGTGGCATTCACTTATCTGATCATGAGGTGGCCCAGGTCCCACATGAGGCCTCATGAGCCTCACACTGACAAACAGACCAGTCTGGACCCGAAAAGACCAGCCCCAGGGGTTGATGCTGTGGCATATCGGGTAAAGCCACTGCCTGCAGTGCCAGCATCCCATATGGGCACCAGTTCGAATCCTGGATGCTCCACTTCCGATCTAGCTCTCTGCTATGGCCTGGGAAAGCAGTAGAAGATGGACCAAGTCCCTGGGCCCCTGTACCCATGTGGGAGACCCTGAGGATGCTTCTGGCTTTGGATCAGCACAGCTCTAGCCACTGAGGCCAACTGGGGAGTGAACCAGCAGATGGAAGACCTTTCTCTCTCTCTCGCTCTCTCTGTGTAACTCTTTCAAGTAAATAAATAAATCTTAAAAAAAAAAAAAAGGCGAGCTCCAGAAAGTGATGCATACTAGTGCTTTATACTTGGCTAAGCTGAGGATGGCTACAGTCAGTTGTGCCCACACCCTGACCCCAGATGCCGAAGATCTATGTGGAGGCCTGTCTCACACCCGTGACGGACATCAGGACTGCTGAGAATCCCCGTAAAACCTCGGGGGTTCTTCAGGCACACAGAGCAGGAGGGGTACCTGTCTGAGCCAGAAGAGGCTTTTGCCTTTTGCTGGCCTGGAGCTGCAAGCAATCCTGCCCCAGATGGAAAATATAGGACCCCTCAGTAGAGGTGCCCCTATGGTTCAGTGCCCAGAGACCAGACTGCTGTCCCTCACTTTCAAAACTTCAGTACTCTCAACCCTAGAATAGACTCATTCCTGCCTCCTTCAGACAAATGATCCCAGTGACACCTCCAGACAAGCAGTAAGGCCTCCTATGATCAGCATGGGCACGATACAGGAGGTGGGGTCTGCTATGATCAGCATGGGCACAATACAGGAGGTGGGGCCTCCTATGATCAGCACGGGCACGATAAGGGAGGTGGGGTCTGCTATGATCAGCATGGGTACGATACAGGAGGTGGGGCCTCCTATGATTGGCATGGACACGATAAGGGAGGTGGGGCCTCCTATGATCGGCATGGGCACAATAAGGGAGGTGGGGCCTGCTATGATCAGCACGGGCACAATAAGGGAGGTGGGGCCTCCTATGATCAGCACGGGCACGATAAGGGAGGTGGGGCCTCCTATGATCAGCATGGGCACAATAAGGGAGGTGGGGTCTCGGGAGGGATCAGGGTACCTGGGCCAGCAGGGAGATCACTGCCAGAGGCAAGGACACTGACAAGCATTCACCTGTGTCCCCCAGATTTATAGGCTCAAAGTCTACCCACAGTACCTGTGGTCAGAACCTCGTATGGAAATGGTCTTTGCTGATGATCCAGTTAAAATTAACTCAATGTTAGAAGTCTCACTGCACTACGATTGTGCCCTTGTCAAAGGACGGGGTAGGTCTGGATCGAGGAATGCACACAGAGAAAACAGCCTGTGAAGACGGGAACTCACAAGCCAGGAACCACAGAGGCTGGAGTGACTCTTGGAATGGGCCCTTCTCTGGCACCTGCAGAGGAAGCACAGCCCTGCAGACTCCTGGATCCCAGGTTTCAGATGGCAGAGCCGTGAGATGACGATCGCTGTGGTCCTAAGCCACCCAGCACACGGTGCCGTTAGGCAAATAATACAGGAGTATTCTGTTCTATCCACCTTTCTCTCTCCAGGTCACCCCTCAGGAGAGACAAACAACCCACACCAGCTCCTCCCCAGGAACAGCTCAACCCAGGCTGCCTCATGGAACCACAGGAGCCATCCTGGCTCCAAAGAAGGAATCACAGTGGCCTGGCTATGAAAGCATGGTGCTACACACACATGTGCCTTCTGCAAGGCTCAGACCACACTCTGGACTCAAGAGGGAACACGACCCATGGCACTCTAACCCCAGCTCGAAGTCCATTATAACCTATGCATGAATCATCTTAGTTAAAAAACATTTATTTGAAGGGCTGAGTGACAGATTTTTCTGTCCTCTAGTTCATTTCCCAAATGCCCATCACAGCAGCGCTAGACTAGGGTGAAGCCAGGAGCCAGGATCTCCTTCTGGGTCTCCCATGTGGTAGTAGGAACCCAAGTATTTAGTCCATCAACTGCTGTCCTCGAGGCACGTTAGCAGGGAGCTGGCTTGGTAGAATAAGCAGGACTCAAACCAATGCATTCGGATATGGAACTCAGTGCGCTACAACACCCACTCCCATGAATCATCTTCACCTGGTTTATTAACATCAATGGCAAGGAGCCTTCCTCAGTCATGAGCCGTGGGTCCAGGTTAACAGGGAAATACAGGATGCTTCTGGGAAGGCCTTACCTGACCGTAGGGCTGGGGCTGACTCGGCTCCGCGGTAGACACAGGGCCAGGAACAGCAGACGTGGCTAGGGACAACTCTGGGGGCTGGAAAAAGGACGGTGTCAAGACAGGTTCTATCTCAAGTGGATGCCAGGTGACAAGACCCACCCAGTCGTGCTTCCTCCACCTATACCAGGAGCCATTCTAGGTGCCTGGTTCAGATAATGAACAGATTCTCCCCTCAACATCATCACGTGTGTACAGTGTTAAGAACATACTGTCAGTCATAAAGGGCAGCTGTGGTAAGCGTGTCAGAGTAGGCTCCAGGGAGCACAGGAGAGGGATGATGAGACAGACACCAGAGGCCACCACGACTAAATCAGGGAAGTAGGAAGGACAGAAGGATCGGACGGTCGCTCACAACAGCCCACGGCCTACGCAAATTCAACACGCGTCCTCCGTGTGACCCAATAAGAGCATGTAGTTCACAGTCACTTAGGACAACGTCAGAGATTCCTAAACAAGGAAAACACCTGCCCCCATGTGGCTCATACATGTGAACCTTGAGAAATGAAGGCAAGCGTGCACAGGAATATTCACAGCAGGCTCATCTGTAATTGCTCCCAAGCCAGAACATCCAAACACCCATTCACAGGAGAGTCCATCAACAACCCATGGCGCAGCTACACCATTACCCACTGCTCAGCAGTAAAAAGGAACGTACTACTGTCAACAAGGGTGCGTCTCACAGTGGTTACACGAAGAAGCAAGACTAATCCAATGCAAAAAAAAAAAAAAGTCCCACATACATGCTGCCTGAGCATGTTTACAGGAAATTCTCCAAAACACAGCTAATTTTTAGTGACAAAACAGATACATGATCCTGGGGGTGGTAGGTCCTTGGAAATGAGGATGGGAAGGCGCTATGTTCACAACCTTCATCATAGTGTGGCTGCATGGTGGATATGAAAGTCACACATAAAACAGTTGCTCTGGCCGGCGCCATGGCTCACTTGGTTAATCCTCCGCCTGCGGCACCAACATCCCATATGGGCACCAGTTCTAGTCCCGGTTGCTCCTCTTCCAGTCCATCTCTCTGCTGTGGCCCGGGAGGGCAGTGGAGGATGGCCCAAGTGCTTGGGACCCTGCACCCACTTGGGAGACCAGGAGGAGGCACCTGGCTCCTGGCTTCGGATCGGCGCAGCTGTGGCCAAGCTGGGGCCAGAGCCAGGAGCTGAAAACTCAGTCTTGGTCCCCTACATGGGTGGCAGGAACCCAGTTACTTGAGCTGTAACCACTGCCTCCCAGGGTCTGCATTTGCAGGAAACTGGAGTCAGGAGCCAGAGCAGGACACTGAACAAAGCACTCCCATAGGGGATGCTGGCATCTTAACCAGCATCTTCACTAGCGCGAACGCCCGCCTCCCTGGCTTGTACTTGGACGCCATTCTGTGGTGTGGGGGCAGCAGGACTGAGACGCAGGGGTGTTGCCACTGTACCAGTCCTGGTGAGAATGACCACGGCAGGGAGAACATGTCACGCTGAGCACCTGTGGCTCTTGGAACAGCTGGAGCTCTGGAGCTGGTGACAATCCCCTGGCGGGTGCCCCTGGAGGAAGGCGAAGCAGCTGAAGTGCACTGGAGGGTGGCAGCAGCTGGGAAGCGACTGGGGTTCGAACTCCTGCCTCAAGTACCTGGGAGAAGGCAGAGTGGACCCGTGGTGGTTCCTATTTTGCAACAGGAAACGTGCATCTGTGAGCCACAGCCACGGATGCAGCAGAGTTGAGATGGGGGCTGGGGAGAGAAGAGGCCTGTGGCCCTGAGGGACCCTGACACACACAGCGCCTGTAGGAGACGACAGGCAAGCAGGACACCAGGGACACACTCCACTTTCCGGCAAAGTGGGTCAAGAAAGCTCTGCCGAGAGGGGCAGTCACCGGCCCCAAGGCTGCAGCAGGATGCCGTCTCTTTAGTGACCAGGCAAGAGCGCGGCCCATTAAGACCAATTAGGGGTGCCGGAACCGTGCCATAGTAGGCTAAGCCAGCAACTCAGATGGGCACCGGTTCATGCCCCAGCTGCGCCTCTTCCGAACCAGCTCTCTGCTATGGCCTGGGAAAGCAGTAGAAGATGGCCCAAGTGCTTGGGACCCTGCACCCACAGGGGAGACCTGGAAGAAGCTCCTGGCTCCGGATCGGCGCAGCTCTGGCTCTTGACGTCATCTGGGGAGAGAACCAGCGGGTGGAAGACCCCTCTGTCTCTCCCTGTCTGTAACTCTGCCTCTCAAGTAAGTAATTTTTAAAAATCTAAAAATTACCAAAAAAACCCCCAGACCAATCAGAATGGGCCAGCGGGAGAGGCTGTCGGGCTCTGAGGAAGAGCGGCCGTGTCTCACAGACCAACGCCACACGGAACACGAGGGAAGCCGCGCGCGCCTCCAGGAGCGGGCGCGGGCCGGGGGCGCCCGGCAGGGCAGAGGCAGGGCTGGGTGTCTGCGCAAGGCCTAGGGGCGCCGCAGCCCCCTCCCCAAAGCCGCGGCTCCGAGAAGCGGCCCACCGGGGCGGCACCCAGGAAGAGCTGCCGGCAAGCGCCCCACGGCCCTAACTTCTCCCTGCGTCAGGCCCCGGACCCCGCGCCGGCTGCCGCCGCCCTCGGACTCGGCCGCCCCTGGACGGCCGCAGCAGCCAATGGGAAGGCACGCCGCGCTGGCCCCGCCCCTCACGCACTACCAGAGCCGGAGCCCTAAGGAGGCGGGGCTGGCCGGGGACTGTGGTGCCTCAGCGGGCGGCTGGGGCCCGAGAACCGCTGGTTTCCCCAGCAGGGGCCGGGGGCCGCGCCACCGCCACAGCTTGTCGAGAGGAGGGGCTGCGTCCTCACGGGCACTGTCGCACCGGCTCGTTACCACTGACCCCACGTTCCCGCGTCCTCCGTGGCAGCCGGGCTGCACGTCCCAGAGTGCCCGTCGGGCGGCTGGGCCACATGTCCCAGAATGCTCAGCGGGCGGCTGGGCGCTGGGACTCCGTGTCCCAGAGTGCTCAGCGGGCGGCTGGGCCTCCATGTCCCAGAATGCTCAGCGGGCGGCTCGGCGCTGGGACTCCGTGTCCCAGAGTGCTCAGCGGGCGGCTGGGCCTCCAAGTCCCAGAGTGCTCAGCGGGCGGCTGGGCCTCCAAGTCCCAGAGTGCTCAGCGGGCGGCTGGGCCTCCATGTCTCAGAGTGCTCCGCGGGCGGCTGGGCGCTGGGACTCCGTGTCCCAGAGCGCTCAGCGGGCGGCTGGGCCTCCATGTCCCAGAGTATTCAGCGGGCGGCTGGGCCTCCATGTCCCAGAGTGCTCAGCGGGCGGCTGGGTGCTGGGACTCCGTGTCCCAGAATGCTCAGCGGGCGGCTGGACCTCCATGTCCCAGAGTGCTCAGCGGGCGGCTGGGCGCTGGGACTCCGTGTCCCAGAATGCTCAGCGGGCGGCTGGGCCTCCATGTCCCAGAGTGCTCAGCGGGCGGCTGGGCTATAGGACTCCGTGTCCCAGAGTGCTCAGCGGGCGGCTGGGCCTCCATGTCCCAGAGTGCTCAGCGGGCGGCTGGGCGCTGGGACTCCGTGTCCCAGAGTGCTCAGCGGGCGGTGGGCCTCCGTGTCCCAGAGTGCTCAGCGGGCGGTGGGACTCCGTGTCCCAGAGTGCCCGTCGGGCGGCTGGGCTATGGGACTCCGTATCCCAGAGTGCTCAGCGGGCGGCTGGATGGTGGGCCTCCATGTCCCAGAGTGCTCAGCGGTGGCTGGGCGGTGGGCCTCCATATCCCAGGGTGCTCAGCGGGCGGCTGGGCTATAGGACTCCATATCCCAGAATGCTCAGCGGGCGGCTGGGCTGTGGGACTCCGTGTCCCAGAATGCTCAGCGGGCGGCTGGGCTATAGGACTCCGTATCCCAGAGTGCTCAGCGGGCGGCTGGGCTATAGGACTCCATATCCCAGAATGCTCAGCGGGCGGCTGGGCTGTGGGACTCCGTGTCCCAGAATGCTCAGCGGGCGGGTGGGCCTCCAAGTCCCAGAGTGCTCAGCGGGCGGCTGGGCCTCCATGTCCCAGAGTGCCCGTCGGGCGGCTGGGCCTCCATGTCCCAGAGTGCTCAGCGGGCGGCTGGGCGCTGGGACTCCGTGTCCCAGAGTGCTCAGCGGGCGGTGGGACTCCGTGTCCCAGAGTGCCCGTCGGGCGGCTGGGCTATGGGACTCCGTGTTCCAGAGTGCTCAGCGGGCGGCTGGATGGTGGGACTCCGTGTCCCAGGATGCTCAGCGGGCGGGGGACTCCGTGTTCCTGAGCGGCAGGAGGGGAGCCTGTCCTAAGTTTCTTCAGCTCCGAGTGCCCTGGGGGCCAGGCGAGGCGGCCGCAGCCAGCCTGTCTGACGCCGGACGCCCGGGCAGGTCATGGAGCAAGCGAGGCAGCCAGAGCTTGCGTGCGGGGCAGGCGCCAGGGCGTCCCGGGACCTCGCAAGGTGCGAGGGAGAGCGGGCAGGTTTGGGATGCAGGTAGCGGTTGGGGCCTCCATGAGCGGCTGGGCCAGGGCCATGCTGGGCAGTGACCGAACTGCAAGCAGGGAAGCTGGGACCCGGTGGATGGCGGCCGGTACTCCAGAGAGCAGGTTACCGTCCGGCAGCAGTTTCTCCCAGGGCTCAGACGAAGGAGGAAATGTTGTTTTAGGCCGATGCAGTAGCCACCTCCAGCCAAGCTGATTTCAGCTTTACTACCTTAGCAACTTAGGTTTTGACCTTAGAGTTGGGAAAATAAAGCAACGCCGCAAAGTCCTGGTTACCCGTGAATTCGCTGCAACTTTATACCACATGGGAAAACTAAGGTTTATGAGAAACAAGTACATTCTCCTTTTCAGTTTTCTCACAATCCTTCCTCTTATATATGTAAATTTCCATTTGTTTAAGTAACATAAGTTGCTCTTACCTACTTCAATTAAAAAATAGTAACATTGTACGTTTTACATGTTAGGGTCTCAAATATTTTTTGGATGCCTGAATAAACAATACTAAGTTTTTTTCTAAGTTACAATAAATATACACTGTGTACTGTCCAAGAGTACTTCAAAAATTCGTGGGGAGAAGGCAGGTGGAGGTGGGTGTTCGGTTCAGTGGTTAAGAAGCTGCTTGGAGCTCCTGTGTCCCACCTCTGCTCCCAAATCGCCTTCCTGCGAGGCAGCAGGCGATGGCTCAGCTCCCCGGGTCCCTGCCATCCATGTGGAGGGCCCATATTGGAGCTCCCAGCTCTAGGTTTCAGGCTGACACAGCCCTGGGTGTTGTGGGCATCTGGGGAGTGAACCACTGGAGGGAAATGCTTCCTCACTCCCTTCTTCTCACCCTTTCAAACAAATAAAAAAATCATCTTTTTAAAACTGGGGAATACGGCCAGTGTTAAAGTATGGCAGGGTAAGCCTACTGCATATGATGCTGGCATCCCAAGTGGGCACCAGTTTGAGTCCTGGCTGCTCCACTTCCAATCCAGCTCCCTGCTAAAGTGCCTGGGAAAGCAGCAGACGATGGCCCAAGTTCTTGGGCCCCTGCACCCATGCGGGAAGCCCCAAGGGGTCCCCTGGCTTCAGCCTGCCCAGTCCCAACTGTTGAGGCCATTTGGGAAGTAAAGCAACAGATGGAAGATCTCTCTGTCTCCTCTCTCTATATATAAATCTTAAAAAAAACTTTGTGGGAAATAATTGGCATTGACTCTAGCAGGATGCCAGCATCCCATTCCCCAGTGCCTGTGTTCAGTTCCCAGCTCCAGCTCCTAACTCCAGTTTCCTGCTGATGGACCCTAGGAGGCAGTTCTTGCCACCCATGTGGGACACCTGGATTGAGTTCATCTCATGTGGGCAGTGGACCCGTGGATGGGAGCTTCTGTCAGCTCCTTAATACATGGTCTTTCAGCTGCACGTCTGTCACCAGGCTTTCACTTTCCTCAAATAAGTTTTTAATACCACTAAGCGTTCATTAACACTGCTAAATAGTCCTTGCTAGAAATGAACCACAGCAGGACTGACTTCTGGATACAATGTGCAAACATGTACATGTAAAATCTTAGCAATGGTATATAACAAGTTGCAAAAACTGATGACAGAGTTGGTATGTAACATCTCCACTCATCCATTTTACATTTATGAATGTTATCCTGCCTTTATTTTACAGCACACATTACAAAGAGAACATAACATCTGTGGCAACATATAGGATCCTTTTTTTGTCTTACCTTAAACTGTGTAAATCCAACTGAACTTGAGCGCTCAGGACAGAGAACCAGCAAACAACCTGCTGTCTCGAGTCCTAACGTCTCTTGGGTAAATGCGTTTGTGGGGACAGGCCTCTTCCAGATACAGGTAACTTTACTGATGTGAACGTCTTTTCAAAGGCAAAGCCTGCAGGAGGCATTTAGCAGAGTGCCTGCCTTTTGGCTCCTGCTCCAGCTTCCTGCTGATGCACACCCTGGGAGGCAGCCGTGATGGCTCAAGTAGCTGGGCTCCTGCCAAGCACCTGGGAGCTCTGGACTGCGTTCTTGGTCCCAGCTTTTGCTTTACCCAGCGCTGGCCCTTGCAGGCATTTGTACAGTGAGCCAGCAGATGAGAGCCCTGTCTCTGTGTCTCAAAGAAAAACAAAAGCTCAATTCTTCAGAGCTACTTCTGTGTCTTCAGTTTCTCAGAACTCCCAGTTCAAAATTTACCAAAGTAGTGGCATATTCTGGTTACAGTCATACTTTTGGGGTGCTGTGTTCTAAGCCTGAGCAGCAGTAATGGGAACCCCACAGTGTACTTCTCTGTTGACCTTACAACTTTGCAGGTACTTGGGAACATAGCTGAGTCACCTAAAAAGGAGCCACAAAATGGCTGTTCTAGTGGCTAAGATCCAAGGGACAACCATGGATGACATCACCAAGTGACTTTAGATTGCTGATGCCAGTGGTCTAGCCTGGTGTTTGAGGACTTTCCCTCTTTGTCATCAGTGAGGACTGTTGTGGCCAGGTGCACAACCAGGGCTGTGCTACAAAGAAAATTTACTCCAGCATACATCCTGCATCCAGATGAAGCAACCAGTCAGGTTTAGGGGTAAGGGTTAGGAGGAGCAGAATAAACACCCAACGCAAAACTAGATGCCAAAGTACTGGCAGGAATCTATGACCCAACTTCTCTTTTGTACCTGTGTGAGGGCAACTGGAATAATTTCCTGATACTGCGCTCCCCTCCCAGTAAGCTCAGGTCCCTTTAAAAATGAAAACAAAAGGCCGGTGCCGTGGCTCAACAGGCTAATCCTCCGCCTAGCAGCGCCGGCACACCAGGTTCTAGTCCGGTCGGGGTGCCGGATTCTGTCCCGGTTGCCCCTCTTCCAGGCCAGCTCTCTGCTGTAGCCCGGGAGTGCAGTGGAGGATGGCCCAAGTGCTTGGGCCCTGCACCCCATGGGAGACCAGGAGAAGCACCTGGCTCCTGCCTTCAGATCAGTGTGGTGTGCCGGCCACGGCGGCCATTTGAGGGTGAACCAATGGCAAAGGAAGACCTTTCTCTCTGTCTCTCTCTCTCTCACTGCCTGTCAAAAAAAAAAAAAAAAAAAGAAAACAAAAGCTGTAGTGACTGGCAGATGTGTAAAAATGTAGTTAGTTGGTGAGTGTGTAAAGGCTGTGAGTTGGTGAGGTGTAGTTAGTTGGTGAGTGTGTAAAGGCTGTGAGCTGGTGAGGTGGGGGACAGATGGGTTCTTCAAACAGGTGCAGGATGTGCGGCAGGGGCACAGAGGGGACATCTTTCTGCACTGTGCAGGGAGCAGGTGACCTACAGTACCATACCACTGAGCATGGAGAGCCACCTGTGAGGACAGCCATGCACATGACACAGACCACTCACTTTCTGTGAAACACAGGGAGGCCAAGAGAAGGAGCAGCACCTAGGGGAGGCTGGCTGTGTACTGGGGAGGGGCAGCTCTGTGGATGTGCTGCTGGGACCCACCTTGCAGTGACAGCAGAGGCGGCTGTGGGAGGTGCGGTGTCCCAGGTATGCTCCAGGGCCAGATCTGTGCTCCCCGAGGGGCAGTGGCCACCCTGGACCAGGACACGTATCCCCGCCGACCTCCCCATACTCTGAAACTGCACGCACTCTCACCATCCTCCTCCCCTAGGCGCCCCCACCCTGGCCTCTGCAGGGTCTTCTGTAGGAAAACCCACCCTGAAGAAGGGGGTGTGACAGGCCTCTAAGGTAGTCCTCACCTCCTTAACCCCTGGGATGTGCCAGCGATGAGCCCAGCCCGAGGGGTCCACCGCATGTAGAACAAGAGAATCCCAGCCACCACGCAGGTTCACAGTGGGCCGGGAGGCACAGCTCGGCCCTGCGGGTCTCGGGGAACCTGGGAGGGAGGCGCCCTGAGAGGGCAGGGTGGGAGCTCTGGCAGCAGAAGGGGTTCTGGCCACGTGCCTTTCGCAGGAGTGACAGAGCGTTCTGTGCTGAGGGAGGAGACAGCGGGCAGGCGGGGGGCCGTACACGTTCTGCAACTCCATTCAGAGGACAGTTTGGGTCAAGTGGCTCCTTTGTGACAGCGCTGTCAGGGACAGAACCTAGCCTGTCTGGCGAGGGCAAGCCAGGCTGGGTCTTCCTCGGAACTCAGCTGCCAGCCCCATCCTCGCCAGCTCCAACGTCTCCCCACACTGTAAAGTACCCGAAAACCTGAGACAGGCTCACACTGCCAGCCAGTTCCCCACAACACCCTCAGAGCTGGAGGGTGGGCTCCCACAGCTGGGGTCTCCTCTGTGAGGCCTCACACCACCCACCTTTCCAACCTGTTTCCTCCTGTGGGAGTGTGGGGATATAACCCCAGCCGGCAGGGAACTCTGACAGCTTAGCTACAGGTGAGCCACAGGCACTTGGCTTTCTAAATGCCCCAGTGTACCCCGTCTCTCCAGCCCTTCTGGGGTGGAGTCCCCCACACAGGCTGCAGTCCTTCACTGCCAGGCCTTTGCACACACCGCTGTCTCTGCCTGGAAGCTGTCCTGCCCTCCTCCATCTGCAGAATTCACATTCCAGCACCGGGTTCAGCTCAGCAGCTTCCTGGCGAAGCCCCCCTGGCATTCTGTCCCTCTCTGAGATGGCTTAGAAAGGCCTGCTGGGAGGGCCCGGCACGGTGGTACAGCAGGTTAAGCTGCCACCTGCAACACGGCATCCCACATGTTTGCTGGTTCGAAAGAAGAAAGAAAAGGAACAAGGATAAGAGGAAGGAAGGAAGGAAGGTAGGCAGGCAGGACTGGCACGGAAGGAGGCTCGACTCCCAGCTGTGGTCCTCTCCAGGCAACAGGTCCCTGCCCAGCACCGCGCTCGAGGACCTGACCCTTGCTGGCATACCTGCCACTCTTGAATCGACATCTCTGCCCTACACTACCCTTGTTGCCTACTCTGGCCAAGCCCACGTCCCTCCAGACTGGCTGGGGGCCCAGGGCCGTTGAACCCCAAGCAGACTTTCCAGTCCCCCACATCTGGTCACAGTCCCAGGAGCACCCCCCAGCAGCACATTCTGCCTAATCTGTTAGTTGGTTCATCAGTTACTTAATGGACCAGAACGACTCTGGATCCCCTCCTCTGAATTTGCCACTCCGACTCCTTTGTGTGAAGGAACCAGCAGATCAGCTGAGTCTCAACCCAGGCTGAGCCAAGGAGGAGGGGCCGGCCACTGGATGGGACACCTGAGGGCTGGACTTCCAAGAGACCCTGCCAGGGCCCAGAGGAGTACTTCCTAACTGTCCCCGTTGGCCAGAGGCCCTGCTCGCAAGACGGTGCCCCCGCCAGTCCCCGGACCTGGAGCAGCCACAGGCATTGGGAAGTGAGCATCCACCATCTCAGAGCTAGGAGGCCTGCGTGGCAGAAATGCCCAGCAAGGACCTGATCCTACCAAGCTGGCAGCCTCTGTGCCAAAGTCAGCTCAGGGGCTCCTGAAAACGCGAGGCCTTCGCTACAGCACTGTCCACTCCTGAGTACTTCACGGTTATTTTCCCTTTGGAATCCGTAAAAACAAATATTGAGGCAAGCTACTGTCAACAGAGTGAGGACCTGGCACTGAGGTGAATAAGCAGACATAGAGAAACAAGGACAGAACTCTTGGAAACCTCTGCCTTTTAAACACGTACCAATGACAGTGACCGCCCTGCATAGCAGGACAGGGAAAAGAAAGAAATCTTTCCAATGAAAACGCCGGCCGAGACAGGATGGGCCTCCTCTTCCTGGCAGCACCCTGGCACGTTCAGAAGACCCAGCTGGTCTCAGGGCAGCTGGGAAGGACACTCTGTCCAGGGTCAGCAGTGACTAAAAGCACTGGCAAGCAGCAGAGCCTATGCTTCAGACCTGCAGTCCCAACAAGAGCGGCAGCACAGGGGCACTGCAGAGCCCACTGGATCTGGCCACCAGGATGGCAAGTCCAGGTCAGCCTCTTCCACAGCGGCCAGTTCTGTGATGCCAGACCTACCAGGCTTCTCCCAACAAAATGAAGTGCTGCGTCCACCTGCTCCCTGGACACAAGGGCGACCCCCACAGAAGGAGAGCATTCGACAAATAGGAAACAGAGACTGAAAGACTAGCACAGCTAGACAAAAACAGCAGAAACACAGAGTAGCCACAATGGGACTGAATTCCTCTCCCTTCCTATCAAAAAAGCCCATAGGTTTCTCAGTGCCACCAACTACTGCCATGTAGCCTACCAGCTGCAAGTGAGCAGCACGAAGAGGAAGAAGGTCTAAACTGCAGCTCGCATCCCTCTGCTCTGGCAAGCAATTCACGTCACCTCACACAGGCCACCACCAACAGCAACCTGCCCCTCACAGTAGGTGACTCCAACTGCAGTATCAACAACTGTAGCTGAAGACCCCGTGCTCCGGCGCAAATGCATGCGAACCTCTACTTCACCAAGTGCATGGGGAATTCTGGGCGCTGGGCCTCACTCAGTCACGAGGATGTCCACATTCTGCTCGGCCTCATGGGTCCGGCAGACTCCAGAGTGAGCCACTCTGCCCCCGTGGCACTGTTTGTCACCAGTCACCCAGCAGCATTCAAGCCTTGCATGTTTTACAGCTTCTGGATCCCTGGTACCTAGTCCTGCGTGTGGTCACCAAACATCCAGGCTAATGACCGCTCTAGTACAGTGCTGTTTGTTTGCGTGCTGTCAGGAGACCAGCAGTGATGTTTTGGCCCAGCAGTTTGCTCTCATGGCTCCTTTGCTGCTTAACAGCTGTCACTCAGGGGAGATCTCTGCCACTGATCCACAATCTCCTCCACAAGGCAAGGGCTGGAAGGCCACCCACCTCTTCCACGACTAAGCACTGACTCCTGTACAAATCCTCCAGGAACGACACCTCGTGTTTGGAAAGACAGAAAGCCACTAAGGCAGGCAGCACAAAGGTGCTCTGTGTGTCGGCAAAGAGCCCTGGTGTCAGTGGCTCAGGACTGCTGCAGGCAAGCTGGAGCCTCCGCAGAACCCACCTGCTCAGAACCATTCCCTCCCGCCGCCGCCAGCGGGGCCGCCTCCTGTCAGACCAGACTTCTGCTCGCGGCCATCCAGAGACCTGACTGCTGCTCCTGTGGCTACATTCTGCAAGCTGCAGCCTGGAAGAAGTAAACAGGGGTTTATTTCCATCTCTTTTGCTTAAGATTTATGACTTACTGGAAAAGCAGAGTTACAGAGGAGGTGGGACAAAGAGGCAACAGAGAACGTTGATCCACCAGTTCACTGCCCAGTCACAATGGACAGGGCTGGCCCAGACCAAAGCTGAGAGCTTAGAACTCCATCCGGGTCTCCCCAACATGGATGGCAGGGACCCAGGGACTTGGGCCATCCTCCACTGCTTTCCCAGGTGCACCAGCAGGGATCTGGATCAGAAGAGGAGCAGCTAGAACTCGAAATGAGGCTCCTAAAGGATGTCAGCATCGTAGGCAGCAGCCCAACTCGCTGTAGCACAACACTGGAGCTTGTGTGCATTCCTGATGAGGACTGTACATGACTTTAAGGATCCCATCCTTCTAACTACGGGGCCAAGGTGCTAAGTATTTTATGCAGAAACATTCCAGCAAAGTTATTTCAGTTCCAGTGATGGTTCAGAGAGCTTGAGACCTTTTCATTAAAGGTACTGGTTTCCTTTCCTGGTTGAATTCCTTAGAGTAACCATTCCCTTTACTAAGAAAAACAAACAAAAACACCTTGGCCTTCTCACTATCAATTGCAGATTCACTGGGATTCTCCTTTCACTACTATTTACAGATACTGGAAAGACAGATTAACTCTTTAAAAGACTGCAAGTGGTAAATAACGAGCTTACATGCCTTCACTGAGGCACCTTCTAGAACATAAGGCACAGAAGCTACTGTTTCCATGATGGTGACTCATGTGAAATCTGAGGGCCCAAAGTGAAATGGACTTGGTATCTTGGCAAGACTTCTTGTTGCCCTGGAGTGGTACTTTGTGAGATGTTGACAGCACTAAGGACACTATCAACAAATAAACTAGAAAGAACCAAGAAAAAAAATCCAACTTTTTCTTTAAAATATGAAAGTAGGCCGGCAGCGCGGCTCATTAGGCTATTCCTCCACCTTGCGGTGCCGGCACATCAGGTTCTAGTCCCGGTCGGGGCACTGGATTCTGTCCCGGTTGCCCCTCTTCCAGTCCAGCTCTCTGCTATGGCCCGGGAGTACAGTGGAGGATGGCCCAAATGCTTGGGCCCTGCACCCCATGGGAGACCAGGAGAAGCACCTGGCTCCTGCCATCGGATCAGCGCGGTGCGCCGGCCGCAGTGCGCCAGCCGCAGTGGCCATTGGAGGGTGAACCAACGGCAAAGGAAGACCTTTCTCTCTCTCTCTCTCACTGTCTAACTCTGCCTGTCAAAAAAATAAATAAATAAATATGAAAGTAAATAGTAAAACATTCAGAAATGTTATAAGAAAGGAAATTACTTCTTCTTTTTTTTGACAGAGTTAGACAGTGAGAGAGAGACAGAGAGAAAGGTCTTCCTTCCATTGGTTCACCCCCTAAATGGCCACAGCAGTGTGCTGCGCCAATCCGAGGCCAGGAGCCAGGTTCTTCCTCCTGGTCTCCCATGTGGGTGCAGGGCCCTCCCAGGCCACTGCAGAGAGCTGGACTGGAAGAGGAGCAACTGGGACTAGAACCCGGGGTGCCAGCGCCGCAGGCGGAAGATTAGCCTAGTGTGCCGCGGCACTGGCCTAGGAAATTACTTCTTTTAAAAGTTACATAAAACAGGCCGGCGCCGTGGCTCACTAGGCTAATCCTCCACCTTGCGGCGCCGGCACACGGGGTTCTAGTCCCGGTCGGGGCACCGATCCTGTCCCGGTTGCCCCTCTTCCAGGCCAGCTCTCTGCTGTGGCCAGGGAGTTCAGTGGAGGATGGCCCAAGTGCTTGGGCCCTGCACCCGCATGGGAGACCAGGAGAAGCACCTGGCTCCTGCCATCGGATCAGCGCGGTGCGCTGGCCGCAGCGCGCCTACTGCAGCGGCCATTGGAGGGTGAACCAACGGCAAAGGAAGACCTTTCTCTCTATCTCTCTCTCTCACTGTCCACTCTGCCTGTCAAAAAAAAAAAAAAAGTTACATAAAACAGTGTTTTACAAGAAAATAAGCAAAAACTGGACTACCTTAAATGAAAATCCTATTCATCAAATGACACCATTAAAGGGTACAGAGAAGTGACAGAGAAAAAACAACTGCCTCAAATATCACCACTTCTTAAAAAATATTTATTTGAAAGACAATGAGACATAAAGAGAGCACTCCCATGGTTTACTCCCTAAATGCCCACAACAGCCAGGACTGGTCTAAGCAGAAGCAAGGAGTCATAAACCCAATCCAGGTCTCCCACATGAGTGCAGGAACCCGCAGTCACGAGACAGAGCTGGGTATCAAGCCTGGCACTCAGGCTGGCACTGTGCTGCAGCAGATAAGCCACCACTTGCAACCACAGCATCCCATATCAAAGTGCCAGTTCTGACCTAGCTTTCTGCTACTGCACCTGGGAAGATGGCGGATGATGGTCCAAGTCCTTGGGCTCCTGCACCCATGTGGGAGACCTGGAAGAAGCTCGTGGCTCCTGGCTATTGCAGCCATCTGGGAAGTCTACCTGTAAATGAAAGCTATGTCTGTCTGTCTGTCTGTCTCTCTCTCTCTCCCCCATTTTTCCCTCCCACCGTCACCCTGCCTTTCTAATAAATAAATCTTAAAAAAAAAAAAAAAAAGGCTCTACAATATGGGACATGGGCATCCTAACCAGCATGTTAAGTGCTTAAACACCTGCCCCCACTGCTTTTATTAAGAAAGAGACTCCAACAGAAAAGTAGGCAAGAGGCTTGAAAATCTACTTTACACAGAAAATTTCCCAGTGTTCAGCAATCATATGAAATGTGCTCAACATCATTAGAAATTAGGGAAATGCAAACTAAAGCCACTTAACATAGACAAAATTAATGAGAGTTCTTCCCTGAAAAAGGGACACAACTGAACCCTCATGAAGTAAAACTGGAATGTAAGCTGCATCTGGAAAAACTGGTTGTCAAAGATACAGGACACCTCACCACCAGAGACCGCGAGAAATGCCACACGTGTGTGTCACAACATGGTGAGATACAAGCAGTGCTCATCCAAACACTCGAGACCCAGGGGAAGGGGCAAGAGGAGGTATGTTCAGAAGAGCTAAGTGGGAAGTACACACAGAGCATTCTCCAAGACAAATCACAGGTTAAGGCACGAAATCAGCCTTAGATTTAAGACTGAAATCATATCAGATATCTTCTCAAACCATAGTGGCATGAAAATATAAATCAGTAACAGGGGAAATAATGAACAATTCACAAGTATGTGGAAATTAAACAGTGTGCTCCTAAACAACTATTGGGCCACAGAAGAATTTAAAAGAAAAATTTTAAAAATACATTGAGAAACATAAAAATTGGAACCTAACACATAAAACTTAAAGGATGTAGCAAAAGCAGTTTAGAGAAGAAAGTTTATGGCATTACATATCTACAAGTAATAAGATCTTGGGCCAGCATTGTGACGCAGAGGGTTAAGCTGCTGCCTACAATGCCAGTGTCCTATCCAAGCACCAGTTCAAATCCTGCCTACTCTACCTCTGATCCAGCTCCCTGCTAAGGCACCTGGGAAATCAGGAGACAGCCTGTCCTTGAGCCCCTGAATCCGTACGTGAGACCCAAAGAGGGTTCCAGGCTCCTGGCTTCAGCATGGCCCAGCCCTAGCCACTGCAGCCATTTAGAGAGTGAACCAACAAATGGAAACTCATTCTCTCTCTCCAGTGGATAAAAGAACTCTCTTTCTCTGTGTCTGTCTCTCTCTCTAATTCTACCTTTCAAATAAAAATCTTTAAAAAAAAAACAAAACCCTCAATCTAATAACCTAAGATTATAACTAAAGCAATTAGAAATTTGCCAGGTTTAGTAGAAGAAAATGACAAAAATCAAAAGATATAAAGAAACAGACTATAAAATTTAGAAAACACCAATAAAACTAAGTTGTTTTTTAAAAAGCTAAACAAAATTGACAAACCCTTAGCTTGTCTAAGAAAAAAAGAAGATTCAAATAAACAAACTCAGAGAGGAGACATTAAAACTGTTAACACAGATGTACAAAGCATCAAATGAGAAAATTATGAGCAATTATGAATCAATAACACTGATAACCTAGAAAAAAATGAATAAATTCCTAGGAACATGACCCACCAAGACCAAATCCTGAAGAAATCGTAAATATTAACAGATCAAGAATGAGTAAGGATCCTGAGTCAATAATAAATTCCCCAGCAAAGGAAAGCCCAGGGCCAGATGGCTTCATGGCTGAATTCTACAAAACATTTAAATAATAGTAATTCTCAAAATTTTCTAAAAATTGAAGAAAGGATACATATAAGCTCACTTTATAAGATCATCACTATCCTGACACCAAAGCTAAACCGACACTACAAGGAGGAGAGGGGAACCACTATCTCAGATGAAAATTACTCAAGAAAATACTACTACATTATATTCAGCAGCATAGTGAAAAGACTTGACCTTGATTAACTGAGATTTGTCCCCAGATGCAAGGATGATTCAACATATGCAAATCAGTAAATGTAATTCATCCTATTAACACACATGAACAAAATTCATATAGCCAATAGCTGCAAAAAATGCATTTAGCAAACCTGAAATACTTTTATGATAAAAACTGCCAACAAATTAGGTGTAGGGGAAACATATTTCAACATAATCAAGGCCATAAATGACAAAACTGCAGCTAGCACCATACTCAACAAAGTCGAAAGCTTTTCCTCGAAGATCCAGAATGGGATAGGGCTGCTCACACTCAGCAATTTGATTCCATTAAGTACTAAAAACTGTGACTCCACTAAAACCTGTTAGAACTCAAAAATCACTTCATTAAAGTTGCAGAGTACAAAATTACACTTAAAAATCAACACTCAATGGGGGAGGGGTACTATCTTTGACACACAATGTTGGGAAAACTCGTTATACACATGCAAAAGAAACTGGACCCTATCTCAACATTTATACAAAAATCATGGGAGAAATGGGTTAACACTTAAACATAAGACCTGAACCTGCAAAATGTAACAAAACATAGGGAGACAGTTTCATGACATTGGCCCAAGCAATGAATTTTTGGATATGGCTCAAAAAAGTACAGCAAAAAAAGTAAAAATAAACTAATGGGATTTTAATGAACTAAAAAGTTTCTGTAAAGCAAAGAAAGGAATAGAGTGAAAAGACAACCAAAATATTGTGAGAAAATATTCACAAATCATACATCTGATAAAGGGCCACTACACAAAATATGTAAGGGACCCAAACCACTCTGTAGCATGAGATCAGCTATCCCTATTAGAAAGGCCCTGAATAGACATTTCTCAAAAGCAGACATACATGGCCAACAGACTGATGAAAAAATTTCTTGGGGTTGGTGTTGTGGTGCAATGGGTTAAAGCCCTTGCCTGAAGTGCCAGCATCCCATATGGGTGCTGGTTCTAGTCCCAGCTGCTCCTCTGTCAACCCAGCTCTCTGCTGTGGCATGGGAAAGTAGTAGAAGATGGCCCCAGTCCTTCGGCCTCTGCACCTACGTGGGAAACATGGAAAAAGCTCTCGGCTCCTGGCTTTGGATCAGCGTAGCTCCGGCCATTGCATCCACCTGGGGAGTAAATCAGTGGATGGAAGACCTCTCTGTCTCTACCTCTCTCTGTAACTCTTTCAAATAAATAAAATAATAAAATTCTCAATTTAATAATCAGGGAAATACAAATTAAAATGATGAAATATCATCTCATACCTGTTAAATGCCCATTGTCAGAAAGATGAAAAAAAGCAAGAATTAGGAAGCAGAGAAAAATGACTCCTTGGCACACTGTTGTTGGGAATATAAATCAGTACAGCCAGTCTGAAAAGAGCATGAAGGTTTCTCAAAACACTAAGGGCTACCACAGGATCTAGCAATGCCACCTTTGGGTACATATTTGAAAGAATATGCCAATGATTACTGCTGCATTTTTCATAACATACTACCAATGGGCTCACCAATGGATGAATGGATTTTAAAAGTCTGGTACAGGGCCGGCGCCGTGGTGCACTAGGTTAATCCTCTGCCTGTGGCACCGGCATGCCATATGGGTGCCGGTTCAAGTCCCAGCTGCTCCTCTTCCAGTCCAGCTCTCTGCTGTGGCCTGGGAAAGTAGTGGAAGATGGTCCAAGTGCTTGGGCCCCTGTACCCGTGTGGGAGACCAGGAAGAGGCACCTGACTCCTGGCTTCAGATCGGCATAGCTCTGGCCTTTGCAGCCATTTTGGGGGTGAACCATCAGATGGAAGACCCTTCTCTCTCTCTCTCTCACTGTCTGTAACTCTACCTGTCAAATAAAAAATCTTAAAAAAAAAAAAAAAAGTTTGGTACAGGGGCCAGTGTTGTGGTATAGCAGGTAAACCAACCACCTGCAATGTCAACATTTCATATGGGCACCAGTTCTTGTCCCAGCTGCTCTACTTTTGATCCAGCTCCCTAATGGCTGGGAAAAGCAACAGAACATGGCCCAAGTGCTTAGGACCCCACCATCCACGTGGGAGACCCGGATGAAGCTCCTGGCTCCTGGCTTCAGCCAGCCTCAGCCCTGGCCATTGTAGCCATTTGGGGAGTGAACCAGTGGACAAAAGATCACTCCTTCTCTGTAAGTTTGACTTTCAAATAAATACATCTTGAAAAAAAAAAATGGTATACCCACAAAGGTATCCCATTCAGCCTTTAAAAGAGGAAAATCCTTCCATTTGTGACTACAATGGTGAACATAGAGGACATTATGTTAAATGACATAAGCCAGGCACAGAAAGACATGACCTCACTTACATGTGCACTGTGTAAGTCAGCTTCAGAGAAAGAGAACAGAATGGTGGTTCTGAGCAGAGAGGGAAAGAAGTGAGGGCGTGAGCAGAAAGGGAACACAGCTGTCCAAGGGCACAGAGTTCCAGTCAGACAGGAGGAACACGGGCTGGAGCTTTACTGCACAGGACGGAGACTGGTGACACGACTTCCAAGTGGGTTTCAAAAGCCCTCACCAAAAGGAATTCCTATGTATGATGCGATGGATCACTGCACCATTTATAAAACATCACACCGGGCCCCACAATTTACATAACTCCTATTTGTTAATTTAAACTAAAAATTTTAGGGGCGGATATCATGGCATAGTGTGTAAAGCTGCTGACTGTGATACTGGCATTCCATATGGGCACCAGTTTGAGTCCTATTCCACTCCAATCCAGCTTCCTGCTATTGTGCCTGGGAAAAGCAGCAGAAGATGGTCCACATGTTTGGGCACCTCTACCCATGTAGAGACTAGGATGAAGCTCCTGGATTCTGGCTTTAGCCTGGCCAGCCCTGGCCATTGCAGCCATCTAGGGAGTGAATCAACAGATGGAAGATCTCTCTGTCTCTCCCCCTACCCCTCTCTCTGTAATTCCACCTTTCAAATAAATAAATGTCTTCTAAAAAATAAAATAAAATTTTTTAAAGCATAAACTGTCAAACTGGATTTAACAGGTAAAATCGAAATATACATGTACAGAAAAAATACTTTTGAAAAAAATATTTATTTGAAAGGTAGGCTTAGAGAGAGGGAGAGACAGAAAGGGAAATCATCCATCTGTTGGTTCATTCCCCTAATGGCCACAACAGCCAGGATGGACCAGGACGAAGCCAGGCGCCCAAATATTTGGGTCATCACCCACTGCTCCTCGAGTGCATGCATTAGCAGGGAGCTGGATCAGAGGCACAGTAGTCAGGACCCCAGCTGGTTCTTCAAAATGAGACAGAGGTCAGTGCTGCAAGCAGTGGCTGAATCCACTGTGTCACCATGCCAGCTCCCCATAAAAACACTTTTAATTCAATGACACAAAAAGGCTGACATTTAAGGGGCAGAAAGACAATACACCATGTAAAAGGACTTTGAATAAGTTAGATATACTGGCTGGCCATCTCCAAAATGGACAGAATAGACTAAAACAAAACAAAACAAAATCTTGAGACAAATAGATATTTTATAGTAATAAAAGGCCCAACCAATCTGAACTAACAATCCTAACATAAGTACCTAACAAAAAAAGCTCAACATTAAATAAAGGGCAAAAGTTCACAGAGAAGTAGACTGTTCAATAACAGGTCTTGCAAATGTCAATATCCCACTTTCACTAATAGAAAAAACAGTAAGATATAAACACAATGAACTGACTTAATAAATGTTTCCGCTTCATCTACGTAATTCATATACATTTATATACAGACACCGCACACATCCAACAACGGAATACACATTCTGTTCAAGTGAACAGGGAATATTGTCCAGAAAAGACTATTTGATAGTTCATAAAATATCCTACATTTATCCTAAATTCAAAAGGATTAAAATCACACGAAGTATGATATCTGATCATAGTGGATTTGAACTGAAAATCAGTAATAGAAAGATATTTAAGGAGTTTACAAACAGTTGAAAGTAAGCAATATACTCTCGGCTAGTGAGTTACAGAAGAAATAAGGCAAATTATGACTGAACATGAAAACACAACATACAAAAACAAACATAATGCAGTTAAAACAGGGGTTAGAAAAAAGTTACAGATGCAAGTATCTACATTTAAAAATGAAATCTAAAATCAATCAGCTAGTCTTCCACACTAAGACATGAGCAAAAGGGAGAACCAAAGCTGAGAGAAAACAAGAAATAAAGATGAAAATGGAAAGGACAGAGAAATTTATGCTTCATTGCTCACTGGTGGGAGACCAGCAGTGGACTGGTGGCAGATGGGAAACGACACCCTGCTCACCAAGACTGCAGAACCTCTACACCCAGCCCAGCCCTCAGGTTCTCTTCAGAATTCCATTCTGCCTCACATGCTCCTGTCCCCTCTGGATTCCCTGTACGCCTCTGAGACAGTAACACCGCACTTGCTGTCTACAAACCCAGCACCGAGTCCCGGGGAGGGCCAGGCCCGCCTTCATCATCTACTTGCTCTTGTCCACTCACCTCCTGCCAGGCCTGCTCAACTCTCTGGACAGGAACAGTGCAGGATGCAGACCATGCCCTGCTTCTACGTGGAGAGTGAGTCCATTCAGATTTCAGGTATGCTGGCAAGACATTGGAGTTTCAGGCCACAGGCAAAAAGCTGTGCCACTCATCACTCAGTAAAGTCACCTCCAGCCCTTGTCCAAAGACTCAAGTGTCACATAAGGGGCCCAGATGTAAGATGCATACGTGGTGGGCAGAGGGCAGGGGCAGGAAACCCAGGATCCCTTCACAACAAGCAGCAAATGAACAACCACCCACACCCAGGGGTGTTCCCTATACTTACAGGGCTGCTCAGGTGACCAACGACCAGAAACTACTCCACACTGGGACATAGACCAGGCTCTCCATCTGGACAGGATGTGTAAGGCATGAGTTATGCCCTCCTCACATTCCAAGCTGCGTGCACAGTTGGTCATGTCATCTCCAGTCACTCCTTCCATCCTCCTGACCTCATTTCTGGGCCTTGAAGAGCCATGAACTAGACCCAGAAGAGAGGCTGTGCAGTGACACCCTTCCCTATGTCCCTGGTTTCAGCCATGCCCCAATGCCTACCTTTTCTCTCCCATTTCTGTCCCTACCTTGGAGCCTTGGTCTTCTCCTTACTACTCACAGAAATTCTAGGAGCAGTGAGGGAGCCTCCAGACACCAGGCTGCACTACTGCAGAGGCTCCAAGGTGGAACCATCAGCAAGTTTACAGGCTGCATGGTTCCTGTAGCTCTTCTCCTGGGGGCTTGCAGAGCCTGGGCTCTGATGAGCTTCCATGTGTTCCTCAGCCCATAATTTACCTTCTCCTAACTGTGGGATATTTACTGTGCAGCTGGTACTACTGTGCCAGCTTGGTGGAAAATACCAATGAAAGTATGTGGGGGAGTACTGCTTGAATATTACTCAGCTGATAACTGAGGTCTCCACTTCCATCTATTACTTCCATTTCTTACCCCTATTTTCTAAACCTCATTTAATTTCTTAATGCTTATATTTATTTGAAAGGTAGTGTGTGTTTTGTGTGTGTGTGTGTGTGTGTGTGTGTGTGTGAGAGAGAGAGAGAGAGAGAGAGAGAGAGAGAGAGAGAGAGAGAGAGAGAGAAAAGATTGCATTTGCTGGTTCACTTCCCAGATGGCCAAAACAGCCAGGGTTGGAACAGGCCAAAGCCAGGAGCCTGGAATTCCACCCAGGTCCCCACGTGGACTGCAGGGACTCCAGTACTTGAGCCACCACTGGCTACCTCCCAGGATGCACACTAGTAGGAAGCTGGATCAGCAGTAATGCAGCCAGGACTTGCGTCAGCACTCCAATATGGGATGCAGGTATCCCAAAGGGTGGCTTAACCCACTGTACCACAACACTTGCCCATCTCAACTGCTGAACCCAATGGAGAGAGGATACTGTAGGGTTCTCCCATGAGGATGGTAAATATGTCTGCTCCTTTAAAAAATTGCCTCTACATATATGCTAAGGCTCAACTGTGAAATGTGCATTTACAGATGCTATCATTACCCAAAAACGTGGACTTTTGATCAGTACAGACTTTGCTCTATCGCTAAATGTGTTTTCTGCCTTAAAAACAACTCTGCATGGGGCCGGCGCCATGGCTCACTTGGTTAATCCTCCACCTGCGGCGCCAGCATCCCATACGGATGCCAGGTTCTAGTCCTGGCTGCTCCTCTTCCAGTCCAGCTCTCTGCTGTGGCCCAGGAAGGCAGTGGAGGATGGCACAGCCCCAGCACCCGCATGGGAGACCAGGAGGAAGCACCTGGCTCCTAGCTTTGAATCGGCAAGGTGGGCCGCCCATGGCGGCCATCTGGGGGGTGAACCAAAACACACAAAACTCTGCTTTGTTTTAGCTAGTTTTTCTCTAAAATACACATAATTTGTTTCCCATTACTTCTGTATTTATCTTCATTTTTGGTGTGTGCATCTCATGACTTGCATTTGGGAGATTCCCAGAAGGTATGACAAGGGCCAATGGAGCACTGGAGGTGAATGGGGGTGAACTGTAGGTCTGTCCTCAGGATGGGAGACAGCACAGACACAGGTACAGCATTTGTAGTCCTGATACCTAGGAATGGCCAGGTCACAAGGCTCATGTGTACTGAGAGCTAAGCCCAATGCAAATCCAATCAGAATTCAGGAAGGGTTCTGGAGGGAGCCAGCACTGTGGTACACTAGGTTAAGCTGCCATTTGTGAACCCAGCAATCCACAAGAGCATAGGTTTGAGTCCTGGATGCTCCACTCCTGATCCAGCACCCTTCTAATGTGCTTGGGAAAAGCAGAAGATGGCCCCAAGTACTTGAGTCCACCATGTAACAGATCCAAAAAGAATTCCAGGCTCCTGGCTTTGGCCTGGCCCAACCCTGGCTACTGTGGCCTTTGAAAGAGTGACAGAAGATCTCTCTCTCTCTCTCTCTCTCTCTCTCTCGCGCCCCTCCAGCCCATCTATCTCTCCTTCCTTGTAACTCTGCCTTTCAAATAAATAAATCTTTTTGTAAAAAGGTCTCTGTGGACAAAGAAAGAAGTTCACAAATACTTTAAATAAAATTACAGATCAATGTGAGGGATGATAATGAAACAATAAAGACTATATTAAGAGGAATATAAAGCTACTATAATATTCAACATTATCATGTTTTTCAACAAGTGCCTGCAAATAGTTCAGTGAAATAAAAAAGGAGTCACACCTACCAGATAAATTCAGTCAAGTCAAGGCTCAATTAAAACAGGAGTAACCCATCTAAACAAAGTATAAGCAAAACGACCAAATAAATAAAAGAAAAAAAAAAAAACACACCAGCACAGTATCATTCACAGGAAGACCGCCTGGACTTTAGGCCAATTGGACACTCTGCTCCCAGCCTTTCTTCATCCTGTAAACACAGAATGCAGATCTGCAGGCAGCTGTGGGCCCACACACAAGTCTGGGGTTATCACAAATACAGTGACCACCAGCAACTCTGCACCACGGAAAAACACGTCTCATGCAGAGCTGGATTATAGTTTTATGGCTGACACTTATGAATCATATGATGCCCCTGTGGTTACACAGCTGATCTGTACTGGAATAATGTGGGCAAAGAATAAAAGAAAAATAGCCACTTCAAATACTCATTTAGTAAATGATGACGGTATTTTAAAGAAGTGGGTGTTATAGACTCAATGTTCCCAAAATTCACATGTGAAAACAAGAGTTGTCATATAATCACACCCACAGTAGGAGTCTAAAAATAAAGGCTGTATGTACAAGAAAAGGGAGTACAATATGGAGAACACACAGCCAGTCTCTGTCATGCAGTATTACTCCCCTGTGTGCAATACCTAATACCTGTGAGGTGTGACTTCTGCCAAAAGTTTTCCCATATGCATTATACTTAGGGTGCCTTCTGTGTGTGACATCTGTCGAGGTTTGACTTACAAAAGGTTTCTCCCCATTCATCATGTTTATAGAATTTTCTTTTGTGTGACTTATGACATTCAATGAGCCCTCAGAGTAGAAAGTTCTGCCATTCTTTATACTCATATGCTTTCCCACGTGAATGAGTTCTCTGATGGGTCCTGAGGTACGACTTCCGGCAGAAAGTTTTCCCACATTCATTACACGCATAGGGCTTTTCCCCTGTGTGAATACTCTGATGCATAATGAGGTTTGACTTGCGACAGAAAGTTTTGCCACATTCATTACATTCGTACGGTTTTTCCCCTGTGTGGGTTCTGTGATGCCTGCTGAGATGTGACTTCTGGCAAAAAGTTTTTCCACATTCACTACATTCATAGGGTTTTTCCCCTGTGTGAGTTCTCTGATGTATAGTCAGGTCCGACTTTCGGTAAAAGTTTTTTCCGCATTCATTACATTCATAAGGTTTTTCTCCTGTATGAGTTCTCTGGTGCATGCTGAGATGTGACCTCTGACAGAAGGTTTTCCCACATTCACTACATGCATAGGGCTTCTCCCCTGTGTGAATTCTCTGATGCTTGCTGAGGTTCGACTTCTGGTAGAAGGTTTTCCCACACTCATTGCATTCATAGGGCTTTTCCCCTCTGTGCGTTCTCTGATGCATGCTGAGGTGTGACTTCCTGCAGAAGGTCTTCCCACACTCACTACATCCATAGGGCTTCTCCCCTGTGTGAGTCCTCTGATGCATGCTGAGGTGTGACTTGTGGTAGAAGGTCTTGCCACACTCGTTACATCCATAGGGCTTCTCCCCTGTGTGGATTCTGTGGTGCATGCGCAGGTGTGACTTCCTGAAGAAGGCTTTCCCACACTCGTTACAAACGTAGGGCTTCTCCCCTGTGTGAGTCCTCTGATGCATGCGGAGGTGTGACTTGTGGTAGAAGGTCTTCCCACACTCGTTACATCCATAGGGCTTCTCCCCTGTGTGAGTTCTCTGATGCATGCTGAGGTGTGACTTCCTGAAGAAGGTTTTCCCACACTCGTTACACTCATAGGGCTTCTCCCCTGAGTGAGTCCTCTGATGTCTGCTGCAGTTTGACTTGTGGTAGAAAGTCTTTCCACATTCATTGCATTCATAGGGCTTGCTCTCTGGGTGAACTCTGTGATGGATAGTAAGGTTCGGTCTACAGATGAAAGGTTTCTCATATATCCCTATATGTGGTCTCTGATTTAGTACAAGATCTGCTTTGCTAATGAAAGTTTCCCCAAATGCAGTACATTCAGAGAGTTTCTCTTCTCTGTGTGTCTGCTTACGGTCAGTGAGATGAAACTTTTCATAGAATGCTTCCTTTCCTGTGTGAGTTGTCTCTCCAACAATGAGAGCTGACCGATCACAGGGCTTTCCATATTCACTGTATTTATAGGAGGTCTCTCCCATTTGAATCATCTTATGTGTAAAGAATAATTCTTCACTGTTGAGGGTTTCCCCTTGTTCATTATATTCAAAAGGCTGATGCAAAGTCTGAATCCCATAATGCTCCGCAAGATGCTCACAGCATCTGAGAGAATCCCCAGTCATATGGTATTCACGAAGTTTCACTTCAGCGTGCATCTCAGCAGGCTCACTAGGAAGGAGCACATTCGGACAGATATTGAACACATGAGGCCCCAGTCTTGAGTAACTTCCATTCCTTAAAATCAGTTCTGAAATGTAGTTTGGGCTCCAATTAAATGTTTTTCTTAATTCAACTCTTTCCTTAGTTGATGAATTACTGTTTGCAATTACAAACTGCCAGAAATTTATGTCTTGATTTTCTTGGCTGGTCTCAATCACATCATCAATTTTCTGGACAACTGAAATGAGAAAAAAAAAAATAACCATATTCATGAACCATATCTAAGCATCACTCCTAGAATGCTCACACAAAGGTAAATAAACTTCTTCCTACCCTAGTGGCACATGATTTAAAAACATAAATAAAAAATCTTTAATTATGGTAAGCATGTTTTTTCTCCTTAATGAGTTAATATAATAAATAATGTTAATGGCTCTTCCAATGTTAAACCATGCTGTTTCTTGCTGCTTTGTTCTTTTCGTTTAATAAGTGAAGAAATATTTAGTAAAAATATTCACCCACTACCTAGCTGTAGTACTGAATACTTTTCATCTGCCTTTTGTTTTCTCTGTTCTTTTACTCTGGCTTTTTACAATAGCAACTCTGTACGTTTCGTGCTTCTTCTTTGCTGCTCTTTCAGCTTTAAAGATGACAAGGTTATCAGATCGGCTATCGGCAGATGCAGAAGAGGCCCACCAGTCTGTCCCATAAGCAGGAACATGGTTTGGAAGAGAACTATCACCTATGTTTGTCTAGTTTTCACTCTTCCCAGGATGCACACACAAGAACTTTCTTTGGAGAACGTAAAACACACATATCTGATGCATGAAACCAGTTGTCGTTAGGGCTGGGACTTGGGAAAAATTGGTGAGAACAGCTCAACAGAGCCAACTTCTGCTGAGCTCTTCTTGTTCTGGTCTCCCTGCCCAGTATGTACTGACTGACCTGAGACGCTCTGGTTTAGGGATTCTTCTACCGTCCATGGTTCTGCTCCTTGCTCCAACTTGAAGATCACCTCAGGTTTGGTAATGCAGAATCCTGTTAATGGGAAATAACGTAGGACTTTGCCAGACTGCTAACTCAGGTCCTTCGAAGAGTGACAACAGCTTAGCTTCAGGAGCTGTGCAATGAAACAGCCAATTTGAACTTTTTGCTAGTGTTTATTGTCACATTCTTCACAGACTAGAATCCTACACCTAGATAGCATTAAACCATATATAAAGTTCATGTATTTCTCAAAGGAAATGTTCCACTTGGGAGTTACTGGGGAGTTCTGCTCACCCAAGGACAGCAGGCTGCTGTAGGTCTCCAGCATCACATCCCTATACAGGGTCCTCTGAGCACTGTCCAGGTCCTGCCACTCCTCCCAGCTGAAGTCCACAGCCAAGTCCTCAAATGACACCAACACCTGTAACAGCAGATTTCTCCTCAACATATCAGCTCTTGATCACAAAACAGGAAGAATGAGTTTATTCTTCTGAGTGTCACATATATATGTCTTACATATGATGCAGCTCACTTTTTATTCTATATGGCAACAGAAAGAAAATCACAATAAAAACACATTGCACCTGTATTATTAACTTGTACTTTCCAAAAATAGTACCATGAAGCTTCCTTTATATATCTGGAAATGTTCTTATTCCTAGCAAGATAAAGATGAGTGAAATTCTGATTCTGAAAGCAGCTCACAGGCCAGTCTGAAGATGAAAGTATAAACACATACCTGAAATAACACAGCAGATAAACTGAGGCGCCTGTTCAATGTAGGGCAGCGTAACAAAGAAGCAGATAAAATAGACTGCTTTGAATTGTAAGACTGCACTTCACTGAAAAACCAAAGATGATTAAATCTTCTACAGGAATGTGTTCTCATGAATAAGAAGCAACAGAAGAGGCCAGTGCTGTGGCATGGTCGGCTAAGCCTGCAGTGTTGGCATCCCACAGGGGCACCGGTTTATGTTCTGGCTGCTCCTCTTCCAATCCCACTCTCTGCTATGGCCTGGGATAGCAGGAGAAGATGGCCCATGTGTTAGGCCCTTGTACCTGCATGGGAGACCTGAAAGAAGCTCCTGGCTTTGGATCGCCCCAGCTCAGGCCATTGCGGCCATTTGGGGAGTGAACCAGCAGATGGAAGACCTTTCTTTCTGTCTCTCCGTCTGTCTGCAACTACCTCTCAAATAAATAAATAAATCTTTAAAGAAGCAACAGAAACCAGGTACTGGTAAAAGCACAATGAATACACACCAAGCGAATGAAACTGAAAATAGCACATTGTCTAGGCGAGTGTTCCTGGGATGTGATGAGAGGTAAAGGCAGTAAAAGGGCTCAACAAACTGATAACTGAGTGATTCTATATTAAAACACTCGACTTACTTTCAACAATAAAACTTGTATGGACTTGTTTTTAATTATTTATAAAACATGTTCATAACCATCTTTATATTTCCCTTAGCATCCAAAAGAATTTCTACTGTTCACATGAAAGTAATTATGCACTTGCTAAGCCCAGGATATAAATGAAGGGCCAATAAAAAGCGGGAAGTTACTAGATCAAACTTGCATTTTGAAAGTCATTCCCCAGAAAGACCTAAGGAACACTTAGAGGTGGGAGAAATCATTGTGAGACATGACCAGTTATCATCAGCACACAGAGCAGTAAGAATACAGAATTATCATCATAAAAAAGGAAAGGAGGAAGCAGGAAGAAGATTCAACAGTAATTGCTATGCAGACAATGAAAAGTAGAGTTTAATTTCACGATGTCTGTCTGAGTAGTTAGGTAGATACTAGGACTAAAATCAGGAAAAAGAACAAAAATATGGTGGAAAGATGTAAGAATGATCTTGGACATACTGTGCTTGAAGTTTCTGTAGTGAAATATGGGGGGCTGTTCAACTGCCAACTAGAGATATGAATCAGAGCTCAAGAGAATAATCTAAGATGGAGATAAATATTTGGGAAGAAGAATTTCAGTGATGCCTGAAGCCTTAAGAGTAAGTGTAATGGCTAAAAGAGAAGCTAAGTATAGAAAGAAGGAAATGAACAAGTATAGAATCTGAGGATACACTGACACTCACTAAAAGAAAAAGCAAAATATTCATAGAACAAGACAGCAAAGAAGAAATTTTTAAGCTTTATTTCAGGAGTAAAGAACATCTCAATCTTAAGAAATCATTAACATGAATATATAGGATTTCAAAAACTTTTTGCTCCAAAATAAACTTAGATTTTAATTTCATTTTTCACAAACTTTTTAAACTACACTCATGTATTTTATCAAATTCATAATCACCCACATAGATACTGAGAAAAGTACATTTTAAAATGTCCCATTTGTAATGAAGACCCTTAATAAAAGAGGCTCAGGGCACTCTTCCTTAACCAAAAATGTGTATCTCTTAGCCCAAGAATCAGCACTGTAGTTAAAGGGGAAACACTGAAAGCTAACGATACTTCATTAATGTAATTATTTAGCACCAGACAAGATGTAATAAATTCAAAGGAAAATAAACAATTGAACATAACTAATCTGCATACAATTTATACCTACAAAGGCAAATCTCCTAAAAACTACTCCAAACACCGTGATGCAATAAATTAACATAAAAATATAACACATAAAGTCATCATACAAATCCAACATTAATACAGTAACAAAAACAAGAAAGTGAAATATCTAACAATATATGTAACAACAACAAAGTATACAACTGTACTTATATGATAGAAGGGAAATATGTGAGTCCAAAAAAAGAATATATTCATGGACAAGATTCTGCATCACAAAGATGTCAATTCTCCCTAAGTCAGTAAACTGATTTCACAACCTAATGGAAACAATTTACTCATATATGGAGACAAGCTAATTCAACATTCATGTGAAAAATTAAAGCTGCAGGGGCCAGCGCCATGGCTCACTAGGTTAATCCTCAGCCTGCAGCGCCAGCATCCCACATGGGCACCAGGACTTCCAGGCCAGCTCTCTGCTGTGCCCCGGGAAGGCAGTGGAGGATGGCCCAAGTGCTTGGGCGCCTGCACCCTCATCGAAGACCAGGAAGTACCTGACTCCTGGCTTCGGATCAGCATAGCTCTGGCCATGGCGGCCATCTAGGGGGTGAACCTACGGAAGGAAGACCTTTCTCTCCGTCTCTCTCTCTCACTGTCTAACTCTATCTGTCAAATAAATTAAAAAAAAAAAAATTAAAGCTGCAAGAATAGACAGTATGTGATGGATTATATTTCCCTTCACCCCAAATCAGTGTCCTTACATGTTTTTATCATTTTGGGCTGCCAACACAAGTACCATGCACTGGGTGGCTTACACAACAGATATTGTGATTATCACAGTACTACACAATGAGAAGTCCAAAATCAACATACCAGCAGATTCAGTTCCTGATGAGGTCTCTCTTCCTAGCTTACAGACAGGAGCCTTCCTGATGTATCCTCATAGGGTGGAGAGAGAGAGAGAGAGATCTCCCGCTTCTTCTAACGCCTCAAATCCTATCAGATTATGGCCCTGTTATCATGACTTCATTTAACGATAATTAACTCTTAATAGTACTATCTCTAAAGTCACACTTGGGCTTAAGACTTGGCTCAACTATCTAAAATCTAGGAGGACCCAATCCACCCATTGCATTACACCTGTTGTGTCTTTCTCTGCAGAATAATTAAACGTACCCTTGCAACATAACTCACATAAGCTGACTGGTGGCCCTCATCTGCCTTGCTTTGACCAATGACATGTGAGTGAAAGTGACAAGTGTAAGAGTCAAGCATAAGCCACCAAGTTCTCTCTCTGCTACAAGGACCAACAATATTATAAAAGACCAAGACCCTCTGTCTGGAAGTTTGAGACAGGAGGAAGGAACAAAAGCAAATCTGACCCATGACAGACAAGTAATGAGTCAAAAAGAAACATTTCTGTTTGGTATAAGTGATAAATCAATCAGGAAAACGAAAGAAACACCACCAACAACACTGACAAGTAGTAAAAGGATGGCCATCTATGCTATCCAGTAGCCACATACTTATTAGTAGTGCTATTTAAGGTTACCTTCAAAAGTACACCAAAAAGTCACAGAAGAATGCAATTAAGAGAAATTTACTTTGGTGTAAAATATTTAAAATTTGTTACAGCAACACAAAACAGACTAAGCAAAAAAACAACAGATATTTTCTCATCTCTATGAGACAGAAAAAAAATAAGCACAAGCTCAGAAACTGGCAGAGCAATTTAGAAAGTAATCTCATATATGAGAGCGCTTCAGAAACTCTGGAAGAAATGGAAGTTTATTTGGGAAAAAAATTTTGAAATCTACTCATAGCTTTTTTTTCCCTATCTTTCGTAAAAGATCTGCAAAAGATTGAAAGGCAGACTAATATAGAGAGAGGGAGAAACAGAAATAGATACTCATCTTCTCTCCTCTGGTCCACTCCCATAATGGCCACAATGGCCAGAGCTGAGCCAGTCCAAAACCAAGAGTCTGGAACTCCATATGGGTTTCCCATGTAGGTGGCAGAGGCACAAGCATTTGGGCCATCTTCTGTTTTCCCAGGCCCATTAACAGGAAGGTGGATCATAAGAGGAACAGCTGACTTGAACCAGCACTGATATGAGATGCCAGGGTCACAGGGAGCTGCTTAACCTGCTGGGCCATAATGCTGCCTCCACATGGTTTCCAAAACACACATTTTCCATATAAGACTCTTATATGCATGAATTTCAAAATTATTTTGCATCAAAATAAACTTATCTTTTAACCATATTTTCCATAAACTTTTTAAAAATTGATTTATTTGGGAAGCAGAATTACAGACATGGAGGAAGAGACAGAGATCTCTGCAAGGTCACTCTCCAGATGGCCAGAGCTGGGCCAGACTGAAGCAGCCAGGAGCTAAGGGACTGCATCCAGGTCTCCCACATAGGTGGCAGGTGCCCAAACACTTGGGCCATCTTCCGCCACTTTCCCCAGGTCACTAGCAGGGAACTGGATCAGAAGTGGAGCATCCCAGACAAAAACCAGCACCCATATGACATAACAGCATCACAGGTGACAGCTTTGCCGACACACCAAAAACCAGCCCTTTCCACAAACTTTTAAAAATTTATTTGAAAGATAAAGAGACAAAGACAGAGAAAACAGAGGGAGAGCCCTCATTCCCTGATTCATTCCCCAAATGCTTGCAATAACCAGGGCTGGGCCAGCTGAAGACAGCAGCTAGGAACTCAATCTGCATCTCCTACGTGGGTGGCTGGGACCCAGCAATTTGAGCCATTGCCTCAGGGTGCACATTAACCAATTGTGAGAACAGAGAATAGAGCCGGGACTTAAATCTAGGCACTTCAATAAGAGATACAAATGGTCCAAGTGGTAACCCCTGCACATGAGCATTCTGAAGTTATCCTCATATATACAACTGTAGTTACAGAAGGAAAATAAAGAAGAGATGGAGCACAAAATGTATATTCAGAATAAATAATATTTTATTCCCAAATTTTATGAAAGCAATCAATTTATAGATTCAAAATGTCCAATGACACTTTCTATAAGGATAGATTCAAAGAAAAGCTACTCTAGGCAAATCAAACTGAAGAAACCCAAAGATAAAGACCTTGACAGCAGGGACAGAAAAAGCACACACAGAACCACACATGAGTGACGGCTGACTTCTCATCACACAATGGAGACATCTTGAAAGTGTTGAAAGAAAATATCCTTCAATCCATGATTCTATATCCAGTGGAACTATCCTAAAAAAATGAGGTGAAATAAAGACATTTTCAGACAAGAAAAGTGACATAGTTGATCATCAGTAGACCTACACTGTAAGAATACTCAATAAAGTTCTCCAGTCTGAAACAAAATGATGCCAGGCAGTAATCCGCAAGTATGGGAAAGGTCACTAGAAATGGTAAAAAAAGAAAAAAAAATGTGTGGGTACATGTACAGAACTACAGCCTTTTCATTGTCTTACCTTCTTTGAAAAAAGATATTATTTAAAGCAAAAATTATCACAACACGTGGAACACTCACATATTGATCCAATACACAAAAATATGTACAAAAACAACAGTACAAATGATAGAGGCCACAAATGTAACTATTCTATTTCAAGGTCCCTATTTTATGTGAAGTCCCTATATTTTATGTGAAGCAAAGCAATACTACCCCAAGTATACTGTGATAAACATTCATATTGTAGAGGCCGGCGCTGTGGCACAGTGGGTTAAAGGCCTGGCTTGAGGCGCCGGCATCCCATATGGGTGCCCGTTCTAGTCCCAGCTGCTTCTCTTCTGACCCAGCTCTCTGCTATGGCCTGGGATAGCAGTGGAGGATGGCCCAAGTCCTTGGGCTCCTGCACCCACATGGGAGACCCGGAAGAGGCACCTGGCTCCTGGCTTCAGATCAGTGCAGTTCCGGCTGCTATGGGCACTTGGGGAGTGAACAGCAGATGGAAGACTCTCTCAGTCTCTACCTCTCTCTGTAACTCTGTCTTTCAAATAAATACAATAAATCTTTAAAAAAATTAAAAAAATAAAAGATTCATATTGTAAGCTCTTAGAGTAATTAATAAAAATTAATGCATATAGTGATATCAATCAAATAAAATTAATAAAACAAAATAGTGTGCATGTTTTCCATGGCTGTCATAACAAAGTACCACAGCCTAGGAAGTTTAAACAATGAAAATTTATTTTTTTCACAGTTCTACGGTCCAAGTACAAGCTGCCTGCAGAGCTGATTGCTTGTGAGGACTTTCTCTTTGGTTTAAAGATGGTCAGCTCCTAACCATGTCCTCATATGGCCATTTCTGTGTGTGTTCCCGTCTGGTGCCTCTCTCACAAATACACCAGTCAGCATGGTGTAGGCATCACCAGCAGGACATCAGTCAACCCTAATTATCTGTTTGAAGGAAGGTCCCATCTCCAAATATAGTCGCTTGGGGTTTGGAGTTTCCACATAAATACTTGGAGAGAACACAATTCAGTCTATAACTCAGAACTAAAAGGTCGATACCAAGATGGAATATTAAAATATTTGATCTGTAGTAGGCATTTAGCCCAGAAGTTAGGATTCTTGTATCCTACATCAGAGTGCCTGAGTACAATTCCCAGCTCTGTCTCCTGACTCCCGTTTCCTGCTAATGGAGAGTCTGGGAGGCAGCAGTGATGGCTCCAGTTAGTGGGTTCCTGCCACCCACATGGCAGATCTGAACTGCGTTCCTGGCTCTTAGCCTTGGCACCAGCCCTATCCTAGCCATCGTGGACATATGGAGAGTAATAGTGGATGGAAGGGGCCGGCGCTATGGTGCAGCGGGTTAAAGCCCTGGCTTGAGGTGCCAGCATCCCATATGGGCACCGGTTCTAGTCCTGGCTGCTCCTCTTCCTATCCAGCTCTCTGGGAAAGCAGTGGAAGATGGCCCAAGTGCTTGGACCCCTGTACCCACATGGGAGACCCAGAAGAAGCTCTTGGCTCCTGGCTTCAGCTCTGGCCATAGCGGCCATTTGGGGAGTAAACCAGCGGATGGAAGACCTCTCTCTCTGTCTCTCTCTCTGTAACTCTTTCAAATAAACAAAATCTTTAAAAAATAAATGAATACAATAAATATTAGTGGATTTTTTTTTTTTTTGACAGGCAGAGTGGACAGTGAGAGAGAGAAACAGAGAGAAAGGTCTTCCTTTGCCGTTGGTTCACCCTCCAATGGCCGCTGTGGCCGGCACGCTGCGGCTGGCGCACCGCGCTGATCCAAAGGCAGGAGCCAGGTGCTTATCCTGGTCTCCCATGGGGTGCAGGGCCCAAGCATTTGGGCCATCCTCCACTGCACTCCCGGGCCATAGCAGAGAGCTGGCCTGGAAGAGGAGCAACCGGGACAGAATCCGGCGCCCCAACCGGAACTAGAACCTGGTGTGCCGGCGCCGCTAGGTGGAGGATTAGCCTGTTGAGCCATGGCGCCGGCCAATATTAGTGGATATTTAAATATATATGTTAAAAAAAATAGTGGATAGAAGCATTCTCTCAAATAAATAAATTTTGATTAACCAAAAAGAAGGTAGCCAAAGAAATACAGAGAACAGATGAGAAAAATAGAAAATGAGTACAAAATGTCAGAACACATTTTAATCATATTAACAATTAATTTGGGGCCGGCGCCATGGATCACTTGGTTAATCCTCTGCCTGCAGCGCCGGCATCCCACATGGGTGCTGGGTTCTAGTCCCAGTTGCTCCTCTTCCAGTCCAGCTCTCTGCTGTGGCCCGGGGAAGACAGTGGAGGATGGCCCAGGTGCTTGGACCCCTGCACCCGCATGGGAGACCAGGAGGCATAGCTACAGCTGTAGCGGCCATTTGGGGGGGTGAACCAATGGAAGGAAGACCTTTCTCTCTGTCTCTCTCTCTCTCTCTCTCACTGTCTAACTCTATCTGTCAAATAAAAAAAATTAATTTAAGGGGCCAGTGCTGTGGCATATGTTAAGCCTCCACATGTAGCACCAGCATCCCATATGGGCACTAGGTCATGTCCCAGCTGCTCCTCTTCCAATCCAGCTCTCTACTAATGGCTTAGGAAAGCAGCAGAAGATGGCCCAAGTGCTTGGGCCCCTGCCACCCACGTCAGAAGAAGCTCCTGGCTTAGGATCTGCCCAGCTCTGGCCATTGCGGCCATATGCGGGGTGAACCATGGGTAAAAGACACCTCTCTCTCTGTAACTCTGCCTCTCAGATAAATAAATAAATGTTTAAAAAATAATAATTAAGTATAAATGAACTAATAATTAAGGTATTAAGTGGCAGACTTGCTTATAAAATCTAGATACTTCAATATTATATAAACAAGTGCCATATGTAAAGTACCATGCACAAAGACTAAAAGTAAAGGGATAGAAAAAGATACAAGATGGAAACACTGATCATAAAAGTAAGTGAGTATCTTAAAAGTGTACTGTAACATAAAATGTATTATCACAGAGATTTCATAATAATAGAGCTGTACATCAGGATGATAAAATACTGATAAATGTACAATGACTTTAAACTTGAAATGATATGAAATCAAACCCATAGAATCAAGTGGGAAACTAAAAAATTCATAATAAAATCAGACAATTAACATCTTTTTTAGTAACTGATGGAACTAGATGAAAGAGTCAATTAGGGGGGCTGGTGCTGTGGCGTAGCAGGTAAAGCCACCACCTGCAATGCCGGTTTGAGTCTTGGCTGCTCCACTTCTGATCCAGCTCCCCGCTAATGCTCTGGGAAGGCAAAACAGGATGGCCAAAGCCCTTGGGCCCCTGCACCCATGTGGGAGACCTGGAAAAAGCTTCCAGCTCTTGGCTTCAGATCAGCCCAGCTCCAGCCATTGTAGCCATTTGGCAAGTGAACTAGTGGATGGAAGACCTCTCCTTCTCTCTGCCTCTGCCTCTCTGTAACTCTGCCTTTCAAATAAAAAAAAAAAATATTTTAAAAAAATCAGTTGGAACACATAATGGCAATATATTCACTCATATTTAGAGAGTACCATGTGGAATACCCACCAAGATGAAACACATGGTGAACCATAAAACAACTCTCAAGATTGAACTCTTGGCCGGCGCCATGGCTTAACAGGCTAATCCTCCGCCTTGCAGCGCCGGCACACCAGGTTCTAGTCCCGGTTGGGGTGCCGGATTCTATCCTGGTTGCCCCTCTTCCAGGCCAGCTCTCTGCTATGGCCCGGGAAGGCAGTGGAGGATGGCCCAAGTCCTTGGGCCCTGCACCCGCGTGGGAGACTGGGAGAAGTGCCTGGCTCCTGGCTTCGGATCAGCACGATGTGCCAGCCGCAGCGGCCATTGGAGAGTGAACCAACGGCAAAAAGGAAGACCTTTCTCTCTCTCTCACTATCCACTCTGCCTGTTAAAAAAAAAAAAAAGATTGAACTCTTAAAGTATGGTCTGTGACCTCAATGGAATTATAGAAGTCACAATAAAAAAGAAATTCAGAAGAGTCTCAAATATAACCATAAGGCAAATCAGAATGTATGTTAAAAAATACATCATAACATCGACATTTGTAGATTAGAGGTGGCCAGAATTTTTTTCTTGATCCTACCTTTGAGGCAGAAACTGATTCCCCTTGAATGTGGACTGGCTTCAGCAACCTGCTTAGCTAACAGAACACAGCAAATTCAGAACACTGAAAACCTCAGGGCTGACCCTGTGATATAGCAGGCTAAGCCTCCACCTGTGACACTGGCATCCCATATGGGCGCTGGTTCGAGTCCCAGCTGCTCCTTTTCCAATCCACTCTCTCTTATGGCCTGGGAAAGCAGTGGAAGATGGTCCAAGTGCTTGGAACCCTATCACCCACATCAGACAACCAGAAGAAGCTCCTGGCTTTGGATCTGCCCAGCTCTGGCCATTGCAGCCATTTGGGGAGTGAACCAGTGGATGAAAGACCTCTCTCTTTTCTTCTCCCTCTGTCTGTAACTGCCTCTTAAATAAATAAGTAAATCTTTTTTTTAAAAAAAGAAAAAGACCTCACTGGGGTAAACACAGTACCTTAATTGGAAACATACTGAAACTGTGATTGAATATCAGTTTCTAAATAAATAACAGTCATCTCATATTTTATGTTATGATATCAAGCTATAATTGTGAATTTAAAATGTTAAGAAAAAACTTCATGACATTGTGGTTGGCATGAATTATTTTCCATGATATTGATGTTGAACAAAAAAACAAAAGAAAAAAGATAAAATTAAAATCTTCTGGTCATCAAAAGAAACTATCAGGAATGAAAAGGCAACCTATAGAATGGAGAGAACTTTTGCAAATTCTCTAATCGGAGATTAATATCCAGAATATGGTATATAAGAAAACTCTATAACTCAAAAGGGAAGTCAAAATCAAAGAAAAATGAGCAAAAGATTAAACAGCCTTTTCTTCAAAGAAGATATGTAAATGGCTGATAAACACACACAATGTCACTAACCACTGGAGAAATGCAAATGAAAACCATAATGAAATATCACTTTATACCCACTGCAATGTCCATTACAAAAAAAATAACAAACGTTGTCAAGGATGTAGAGAAATTAAAACTCTAATATACTGCTGGTATGAATGTAAAACTGTGAAACCAATATGGAAAATGGCATGGAGACCTGAAAGAACTACACAATTCTATTCTTGTGCATACACACAAAAGTAAAAGAGGGACCAGAACAGACAGGTTCATAGCAGCATTATTCACAACACCCAACAAGTGGAAGCAATTCAGGCTTTCATGGAAGCATGAAGGAATAAATACAAGGTGGTATATACATATGTTATTAGTCTGTTTTGTGTTTCTAACAACACAACACCACAGACTAGGCAAGTTATAAAGAAAGAAGTTTATTTTGGTTCAAATTCTAGTCAAAGGGTGGGGGAGGGGCAGCACAGGGCATCCCACAAGAAGAGACTGGGAGCGTGCCCATGTCTCCTTTAGTTCCATCCTCACAACCCTGTAGGATCCTGATTGCCTCCCAAAGGCTCCACCTCTAATCACTGCATTTAGATTGAGTTTTCACCCTCTTACTACCTCACAGTGGGAATTAAAGTCCAACAAGAGTTTCAGAGAGAACAGACCATATTCAAACCATAACATACAACAGAACACTAATGAGCTTTAAAAAGGAAATTTTGATAAACCATACAATACAATGAACTTTATCCTACACATAATAAGCCAGCTAACAAGAGGGCAAATATTGTATTATTCCACTCATATGAGGTTCTAAGAGTTGGTAAATTTAGAGAGATAGAAAATAGACTAGTGCTGGGGCCAGCACTGTGGTATAGTGGGTAGAGCTGTCATCTGCAGTGCCAGCATCCCACATGGACACCAGTTTGAGTCCTGGCTGCTCCACTTCCAATCCAGCTCTCTGCTATGGCCTGGGAAAGCAGTAGAAGATGGCCCAAGTCCTTGGACCTCTGTGGGAGACCCAGAAGGAGCTCTTGGCCCTGGCTTCGGACTGGCCCAGCTCCAGCCGTTGCAGCCATTTGGAGAGTGAACCAACTGATGGAAGATCTGTCTCTCTCTCTGTCTCTACTTCTCTCTGTAACTCTGCCTTTCAAACAGATGAAGGAAGGGAGGGAGGAGGGAGGGAGGGAGAAAACAGACTAGTGATTGTCAGGGTATGTGGTAAAGGGATACAGGGACTTGGTGTTTGGTGCATACAGTCTCATCTGGGGAGAATACAGTAATTTCTGTACATGGCGTACATGCATGGTGGTGAAGATTCCAAACTAATGTGACTATACTTAAAACCACTGAACTACCATTTTAAAATGATTAAAGTGTCAAATTTTAGGTTATATATATTTTGTCACAATGAAGTTTGTTTTTAATCAACTGTTAATCGCAGCTCTAAGCCCATAAACATAGCTATGACTAATGCATACATCTTTCTCCTTATTCACTGTTATTAGCTGATATAATAAAATGTAATCTTTCAAACAGCATCAAAACATGACAAGTTGTAATTTTGTATTAGTACAAACTATAGTTAAAATCAAACATATACATATATACACACATATATAGAGCAAAAGTTACAAATAATTAACACCTATGCTTCCTATCTTCTTTATCTTTCTGCTTCTCCCGTTCACAAGCACCCCACTAACTCCTGAATGCTTTCTCACTGACTCCTAAGGCTGTCACTATACCTACTGGCTGCTTGTTCAGCTCCGGAGGGAAAGAAATCTCTCTCTCTCTCTCTTTCTGCCTCTGCTTTTCTGTGACTCTGCCTTTCAAATAAATAATAAATCTTTTTTTTAAAAAAGAAAAGGAAAGAAAGAAATCACATCATGAGCTAATAACATCCACCTGGTTTCATAAAGAGTGACTACACCCATGTAAAACTGAAAAAATACTGTATTTTTTTTAGCACCAACAGTCCCTCCTTTATACACATTCCAGTAGGCATTAGAACATTTAAAAACTAAAAAAAAAAAAAAAAAAAAAAAAAAAAGCAAGCAGGATCTGACACCAAAATAAACCTAGGGGTGTAGGGGTGGGGGGGAGAGTCCAGGAAAAAAACCCACTTTGCTGGCATGGGTCAAGGCTAGCTCATAGTAACACCATATAGAGGAGAAAATGAAGTATGTGGTTTTCATACTGGATTTGTTGGATCTGAGGTATCTTTTGGAAAGCAACAAAGAAGCATCGGACTGGGAGTTGAAATACGATCCAAACGATGAGGAAGGTGTCCAAGTCAGAGAGAAAAGTTGGGAATGTCAGAGCATGGAAGGCCAAATCACTCACAGAGAACTGCTGAGTGAGATGAATGGCACACCTGGATAAGCAACATCAAGGAGAAGAAAGAACAAGAATTCCGGGAAAAAAAGAAGGCACCATCAAGAAGGCCATGACAGAAACCAACAGAAGAGTTCGAAAGAGAACATCATGGACAGCAGTTGCAAATATGGCAGAAGATTCTATTAGAATAGTATTCAGATCTGACTATAATTTAAGTTACTGGTAAATTTCTGAAGAACTGATATAAGACTACAACAGGTAGATTAAAGTGTAAACAAGCAATGGAAACACCTGCCTGAAAATACAACTGGGAAATCCTTGGTACCAATTGCATATAGAATGACTGAGAGAAATACATGGAGAGCCATTTAAAGATCGAAAGTCGGCCGGCACCGCGGCTCAACAGGCTAATCCTCTGCCTTGCGGCGCCAGCACATCGGGTTCTGTCCCGGTCAGGGCAACGGATTCTGTCCCGGTTGCCCCCCCTTCCAGGCCAGCTCTCTGCTAGGGCAATGGAGGATGGCCCAAGTCCTTGGGCCCTGCACTCCATGGGAGACCAGGAGAAGCACCTGGCTCCCGGCTTCGGATCAGCGTGGTGCGCCGGCCGCAGCGGCCATTGGAGGGTGAACCAACGGCAAAAGGAAGACCTTTCTCTCTCTCTCTCACTGTCCACTCTGCCTGTCAAAAAAAAAAAAAAAAAAAAAAAAGGATCGAAAGTCTATTCTACCCTCCACACATTCCTGGTTCTATAGGTGAATCAAGCACAGCTTTTTCCCAAAGCTGTCTGAGGTCACACTATTTTAGCAATTCCAAAAAACTTCATTAACTTATTCATGTGTTAGCACAAATTAAAACACTGCCCACTACATCACCTATGTAACAAATACTGATGTTGGTCCAGACTTCATATCCTATGAGAATTACACATGTTCTCCTCTTAGAGCTGCTTTGAAACATGTAATGACTAAATCTTTTTGCTATGGTATCAGAAAGACCAGAGATACTCTACTTATACAGTATAAGTATACTTATACTTTATACTCTACTTATACAGCTCTAAAGTCATATAACCACATCAACGTTAGCTTGTTAATGTATATTTCTCTGATGCTTAATTTTATCTAGTTTTACTTTCCCATTTTCATTAGTGCATACCCATAAGGTTCTTAAAACACACTGTAAAACAAGCTGAGCAATAAACTAACTTACTGGAGATGTATTCATTTTCTTTGTTCGTGGAAACATGTAGAGGACTCTGGAATTACAGCTGCAAGAGAGGGTGGAGGACATAGTGAGAGAAATGGTCTGACTCACCTCCAGATTCCATTGTGCAAAGCAAGATCATGAAAGGAACCAACAGACAATGGATACATTAGGTGGGATAAAACCCAAAAGCAAAAAAGCTTCTTTGTGAGAAAATAGTCTTTTACATGTGAAAAAGAGCAGGAGACGCCTCATTGAAAATTCACCCTCAATTCTATTAACCAGTAGATATTAAATACAAGGTAGTATTAGGTTAATGAAAATAATTATTTGCTACTGATGTTATAAAATTAACGCTATCACTAAGAAATCATTTTTAAAGATGGCTGCTTAAATAAGGTACAGTACAAGCTGGTGCCACGGCTCACTAGGCTAATCCTCCACCTGCAGCGCCAGTACCCCGGGTTCTAGTCCCGGTTGGGGCGCCGGATTCTGTCCCGGTTGCTCCTCTTCCAGTCCCGCTCTCTGCTGTGGCCCAGGAAGGCAGTAAAGGATGGCCTAAGTGCTTGGGCCCTGCACCCGCATGGGAGACCAGGAGGAAGCAACTGGCTCCTGGCTTCGGATTGGCACAGCATGTCGGCCGTAGCGGCCATTTGGGGGTTGAACCAACAGAAGGAAGACCTTTCTCTCTGTCTCTCTCACTGTCTAACTCGCCTGTCATAAAAATTAAATAAATAAGGTACAGTACAACAAAGGAAGAAATATCACATTGTCACTAATATTTCCATTATAGAAAAATACTTGGGTGCTGTTATTTTTCTATCATTATAGACATATCACACAGGACTCCATATTAGTGTTTCTATTAAATTTCAGAGAAAAGTATACATCTTGTAACCCATTTTTTTGTCCCAAAATTGTATATGGAAAATGTACATAATATATATTTGTTGTGGTATACTTTCACAGTAATGGTTACAAATGACACAGCTCCTGTATCAATGCCACAGTCCTTCCCCACAATGCCATTTCACTTGTTCTAGTCAATGGACACCTGTAAAGGTGATACACAGTTTTGAAAAGTATATGTCTACTGGCGCTGTGCCGCAGCGGGTTACTGCCCTGGCCTGAAGCGCCAGCATCCCATATGGGCGCTGGTTCGAGACCTGGCAGCTCCACTTCTGATCCAGCTCTCTGCTAAGGCCTGGGAAAGCAGCAGAAGATGGCCTAAGTCCTTGGACCTCTGCACCCATGTGGGAGACCCAGAGGAAGCTCCTGGCTCCTGGCTTCAGATGGGTGCAGCTCTGCCCTGTTGCAGCCAATTGGAGTGAACCATCAGGTGAAGATCTCTCTCTCTCCCTCTCTCTCTCTGCCTCTCCTTTCTGTGTAACTCTGTCTTTCAAATAAATAATCTTTTTTTTAAAAAAAAGTCTGTCTACTAGAGTTTGCCTTTTTGGAACAGCTATTTTGTGAAGAAGCATGTAGCTTGCCTGTTGGAGACACAGGGCCTAGCCAAAACACTGCACATACCACTATTCATGTGAGTACAGCCATTACAAGGGATCAGCTTCAGCCAAGAGACCAGATGATAAACCATCATTCTACAGTCCCAGGTAACACCAGCATAGGAACTGTTCCACTGGGCTCACCTCAAAATGTTGACTCAGCATTACAAATAGAATGATTGTTTTCTAACCTAGTGTTTGTTGATGTGTTACATATGCTGATACACACCGGGGAGCGGAGAAAGAACTGAGGTATATAACAAATACCATCAATACCATTCACGAGCCCATGCAGTTTTCCTAAGCACGCAAAATAACCAGATGGAGCTCAGCAAGGTTGCTGGCACTAAGAGTGGCCATGCGAATCCGACACGAAGACTGTCCGGAGGTGATAAGACTATATTTTAAATTTGTACAGGTACGTAGCCATTGTATTCCGTTTATTTATATTTTAAGAAACTAATTAGCAGTAAAAGTATGATTCAGCCTAATTTTCTCATCTGAAATAATGGAAAATAAGCTCATATTATGCTACTGTACTACTTATGATTGTCAAGAATGGATTAGTGACATTGTGAGGCAAAATTTGAGTTATAAACCTTTTGGGCTCACACAATTGACAGACAGCGTTTGGGAAAACCAGACACTGGGAAAGTTCATGGGAAAAGTTCACAGGAAAGTTCATGGAAAAGATTTCTAAAACAACATTTGTTCTAAATTGACCGCAGCTTCTGAAACTGATCTCAAAAACAAACATGAATTTCAAATTTATTAAGGAAAAATAGAGAACGCTAGTCAAAGAGTCAGGATGCATGACATCCACAAAACACGCGACACTGATCAACTCACTCTGTTTCACCTTTCTCATCAGGCAGAAAGGCCCTGGCCACCCCTTCCTGAGCACCCAGGGAGGGCTGTAGGACATCAGCAAGTCTCTGCATGCCAAGTGTGGGGACACTCTAGGTTTGAGAGCACTCCAATTCCGGCAACAATGAGGGGGAATGAAATGTGGGGAGTGTTAGGCAGGCCACCCCTGCACCGCAGGACACAGCTCAGGATCCCCTAAGAAACACCCGCCAGCCCGTCTATTCCTTCTCGACCCACTCAGGTCTCCCTTCTCAACGTTGGTCCAAATCTGCCAACACCGCCCCGTCTTTGACAGCTGGCGGAAGAGGTAGGGTAGCATCACTCACAGCGTGTTCACTCTGGCCAGCACGATCCACAACTGCTTGGGCCATGCACCCGTCTTGGAATCTTGCGCCTTTGCTGCGAAGCACCACGGAGAGGGATTCCTGCAGGTGCACTGCTAGCCACCGGGGCCCCTCCTTCGCTCGGCTCATTAGCTACCTATTCCAAGGGCCAGGCGGTGGCCCAGCACCCGCACCTCCCCTGCACAACTCCCTGTCGCTGTAAACTCACACCGGACGGCAGCGCAGGCAGGACAGCGGCCGCACTCGCTGCAGACAGCATGGAGCCCGCAGACGCGGCCGCCCCGTAACCACCGCTCATCTCAGAGACAGAACGCGGACTCGCGCCGCACACTGCCCAGCTGCACGAGGCCCGCAGCCAGCTCTGTACACCCGGAGGCACACATCCGGCCTCCCGGCAGGGCAAGGCCAGTGCCGAGGTCCAGCACCCGCGGAGGAGTCCACGGTAAAGCCCCAGGCAGGCCCGGCTCCAGCGCTCGAGACCCACGACGTGTCCGCGCCTGTCACGTGGGCACAGCCGCCTGCTCCCCAGGCGCCCCCGAGACCCAGCGTCTCCCTTTCGCCCTCACACCAACCTTCAGGGACGCAAAAGTCAACCCCACAGCCTGCAGAAGTGATAAGGGCAGCCACAACATCTGGATTTCCGGAAAAAAGATGGCGACAGTGGGCGGGGCGGCACATGCGCAGAAGGAACTCGGGAAAGGGCCTTCCGGGGCCCTGTGTTGGTGACGTCTGGGAAGGTGAGACTACATTTCCCAGAAGCCTCTGCGCCCTTCCTTTACGAAACAAGGAGCATGCGTCGTGTGTCTCCTTGGCAGTGAGCCGGCTGCCTGGAGACCACACAGGATGCGTTCTAACGGGCCGCTACCACACGGCCGCCATGTGGAATTCCGGTTCTTCATCCGTTCCCAGTTTGAAAATGTCACGTTTGAAAGAACAGTGCCACGAATGGAGTTTTAGTGTGGCTGAATTTGGTAATTGTCACTAGTTTCATTTTCTCTTGATTTTGATCATTACATTGCGGTCATAGAATCCAAACTGACTTATTACAAATGCCTATTAAGACATGGAAAAATCACAATGACTGTGTTACTTTAAAAAACTTAAACAGTAGTGCAGGCACTGGATTAAGTGCTCACTTCCCGCATCGGAGTGCCTGGGCTCAGTTCTCAGCTCCAGCTCCCCATGCCAGCTTCCCGCTAAAGCACATGGTGATGGCTCAGGAGATTGGATTCCTGCCGTCCGTGACTGAAACCTACATGGCGCAGCCAGCTGCTCGCTCTGCTCCGGGTGCAGGCATGTAGGGGAGTGAACTATTGGGTGGAGCTCTCTGTTTCTCTTCTCTGGTTCGAAAGTACACACATACACACAACACAAAACAAGAAACCAATACTCCTGTAGCAACCCAGTTCTAACCCTCCAAAAGAATTCTTGAGTTCCTATAGTAATTTGTGAGCCATCAGCGGATCATATTCCACTGTTGGGGAGACTTTTCGAGTGCAGACTTTGGAATAAATTGCCTGGATTATAGGGTCAGAGCATTCTAAAAAAGTTCCACCATCTGTTAAGTTTGCAAGGAGAAATTCCTGAAACAGATCTTACAACTCTGTTTTTCTGGGACTAGACTTAAATGTCATCTTCCCTCTGCTGGTTTCCACTGCAAACAAGGCAAGGTCACCAACACAAGCGCTTCAGAGAGCTCCCATTGCTCCTGATGCTCCTCTCCAAATGGGTCTGGCATGGCTCCTGCTATCGGGACTGATGCAAGCTTGAATGGGATGTGATTAGGATGCCAACTCATTGCCCATGACCCATCCCCAGTTTTCTCTGTGTCTAACGTATACTTTGCCTTGTCCCAATCCATTTATCTTTTCTGCTCCTGCCATTGCCCATAAGGGGCTTTATTACGCAAATCAAGAGACCTCGGTCTTGAGCTTCCCAACCTAGGAACCTCCGACTCAGACCACAGAAGCAGTTGTATCTCGAATTCGTAGGTCTCAGGGTCATATTGCTTGAAAGAAAAATGAACTTGCATGGATCAAAGAACTAAACTGGCAGCATGGAGCAGTGGGTCTTCATGTCCTTTCCTAGGAGTGCTTGCTCCTGTATTGGTAGTCACATACCTATGCCAGCAGGAGGCGTTCATACCTGAAGTGGAGATACGGGTTCCATGGGTGAGCCTTGAGAAAAACAAAGTGGAAGACCACCTCCTGTTATTGTTGGCTGAACTTAAGGAACTTACTTCCTCCCTCTGGGTTTTAGTCACGCCTTCTGTGTGATGATTACAGCTTATAATCTCAAGCAACTAGTCAATACCAGGAATTCTACTACTTAATTTGTACTGCATGCAAAATAATCAAGAACAGAGTCCCTGCAATAAAGATATTCAGAATTCCACAAGGACTAAGAACTGAGGTTGGACTTCTACTTGTCTAATGAAAATATGTAGTCTTGCACTTATGGTGTCTGATCATGTTTTGTATTCATCCATTCATATTTTCTTTTTTTTAAATGGCATACAGTTAAGATTAATATCACCTTTCCTTATAATCCCAAGGACTTGCTCCCTGAGTTAGTCATAGTGATTAGTCTAATAGGTGTACTGCATTCATTTTCTTATACATTTTTGTCCATATCTGTGTATGAGTATAGAATGTATCACACAGAAAGGAAGTCATGTTTTATGTGAATTTTATTTTTGGAATATTACCATATAAAATATTAGATTAAAATACAATATAAATATTTAAGAAAATGTTAAATATAAATAATAAATTAAATAAATTTTAAATTGTTAATAAAATGATTATTTAATAAACTAAATTACTATAATTTATTAAATTAGATAAATTTAATTAAAATAAAATAATTATTTTAAGAAATCTAATAATAAATCTAATAAAAGATGAGAACTAAATCAATATATACTTTTAAAGAGTTATCAGAAATCACAGTTTTCTTTTTTTCATTTTTAAAAATTACTCACTGGGGTCTGTGCTGTGGCGTATTAGGTTAAGCCTCTGCCTGTGGTGCTGGCATCCAATATGGGCGCCGGTTCAAGTTCTGGCTGCTCCATTTTCAATCCAGCTCCCTGATAATGGCCTGGGAAAACAGCAGAGGATGGCCCAAGTGCTTGGGCCCCTTCACTCACATGAGAGATATGGAAGAAACTCCGGCAAGTGTTTCTCTCTCTCTCTCTCTCTCTCTCTCTCTTTCTCTAACACTGCCTCTCAAATAAACAAATCAACCTTAAAAGTTTATTTATTAGCGTATCAGAGAAGGAAAGAGAGCTCCCATCCACTGGTTACTCCCCTAATGCCTACAATTGGCACTGGGCTGGGGCTAAAGCAAGGAGCTGGGAACTTAATCCATTTCTCTCACACAGTCACTGCTGCAGTCACTGCTGCCTCCTAGGGTCTGCGTTAACACAAAGCTGGATCAGGAGGCAGCGCAGAGAACTGAACCTAGCACTCAATTGTAGGCATCTTGACTGGCATCTTAGTCACCAGGCTAAGTGCCTACTTCTCATGTAACTTTCTAAACAGCTGTACTGAGATATAAATTATTTACCATGCAATTCATCCATTAAAAGTATACAATTCAATGATTTTCAAAGGTATGTGCCATTATCCCCATGAATTTCAGAACATTTTTGTGTAACCTCAAAAAAGAAACTCAACACCTTTTAGCAACAGGGAACCACAAATACACGGTTTCAGAAGATTTGCCTCTGTAACAGGTGATGGGGTCCGAGTGTTCTCATCTATCATGAGGTCTGGACCTACCACCCAGCCATCCTTGCTCAGAGCATTGTGCCCACAACAGGGGAGCCAGGAGCAGGAGAGGTGGTGATATTTTGCCACCCCAGGGAAGTTATCCCCCCCAGCCAGTGCGAGCTGGCAGGAGAGGGGCCCCATGTCTTTCGTTGCTCTAGTCTGAAGTGGAGCAAGGGAGGGAGAGCAGGTCTGGATTCAATACCACTGCATCTTGATCATTTTCTTCAGTAAATACTTCATTACAGAGACTTTAATTGGTTGGCTGTTTCTCCTGGAATGAGATTCCATGGAGTTGCTCACACTGTCCTGCCTGATGTCTCCCTAGGAATCGTATGACTTCAAGAATTTTCCCCTATTTTTTGTTTGAAGATGACAGTCAAAGATACAGATAGTGAATGATTGCATGCTCAATGACTTGTGAATTTAATTTGTAATGGCCATATAGTGATGACACATCATCCAGGAAAAAGAATTAAACTCAATCACTTGTCAGTTACTCACCCTTTGAATAATTCACATTGTTTTTCGCCAGAGAAACCTTTTATTTAATGAGTGCAAACTTCGTAAGTATAACTTTAGGAATACAGTGATTCTTCCCACCATACCCATCCTCATACCTCCAATCCAAACCCATTTCCTCCTCCCTCTCCCATTTCCAGTCCCATTCTCCATTAAGGAAAAAAAACTGTTCATCAACAGTCAAGAAGAGGGCTGTTCAAGTCATTGATTCTCAAAGTGTCAATTTCACTTCTACAGATTGCCTGTTAGGTGCTCAGTTAGTTATCACAGATCAGTGAGAACATATGGTATTTGTCCCTTTAGGACTGGGTTATTTTACTAAGTATGATGTTTTCTAGCTCATCCATTTTGTTGCAAATGACAGGATTTCATTTTTTTTTTTTTACTGCTGTGTAGTATTCCAGAGAGTACATATCCCATAATTTCGTTATCCAGTCTTCAGTTGACTGGATAAAGTTGAGCATTTAGGTGGACTACATGTCTGAGCTATTGTGAAATGAGCTGCAATAAACATGGGGGTGCAGAAAATTCTTTTATTTGCTGATTTCACTTCCCTTGGGTAAATTCCCAAGAGTGGGATGGCTGGGTCATATGGTAGGTCTAGATTCAGATTTCTGATGCATCTCCAAACTGACTTCCATAGTGGTTTTACCAGTTTACATTCCTACCAACAGTGGATTAGGGTACCTTTTTCCACACATCCTCACCAGCATTTGTTATTTGTTGATTTCTGTATGAAAGTATTCTAACTGGGGTGAAGTAAAACCTCATTGTGGCTTTGATTTGCATTTCTCTGATGGCTAGTGATCCTGAGCATTTTTTCATGTGTCTGTCAGCCATTTGTATTTCCTCTTTTGAAAAATGTCTGTTTAGGGGCCGGTGCTGTGGCACAGCAGGTTAAAGCTCTGGCCTGAGGTGCTGGCATCCCATATGGGCAGTGGTTCTAGTCCCAGCTGCTCCTCTTCTGATCCAGCTCTCTGCTATTGCCTGGGATAGCAATAGAATATGGCCCAAGTCCTTGGACCCCTGCATCCACGTGGGAGACCTGGAAGAGGCTCCTGGCTCCTGGCTTCAGATGGGCACAGCTCCGGCTGTTGCAGCCATCTGGGGAGCAAACCTCTCTCTCTCTCTGTCTCTGCCTCTCTCTGTAACTCTGTCTTTCAAATAAATAAAATAAACCTTTAAAAAAAAAGTTTCAGTCCTTTGCCCATTTCTTCACTGGGTTGTTTGTTTTGTTGTTGTAAAGTTTCTATATCTCTTTATATATTCTGGTTATTAATCCTTTATCAGTTGAATAGTATGCAAATAATTTCTTCCATTCTGTCAATTGCCTCTTCACTTTGCTGACAGTTACTTTTGCAGTTCAGAAGCGTCTCAATTTAATGTAATACCATTTGTGAATTTTGACTTTGACTGCCTGTGCCTCTGGGGTCTTTTCCAAGAAGTCTTTGCCTATGCCAATGTCTTGCAGGGTTTCCCCAATGTTCTCTAATAATTTGATGGTATCAGGTCATAGATTGAGGTCTTTAATCCATTTTGAATGGATTTTTGTGTAAGGTATAAGGTACAGGTCCTGCTTCATACTTCTGCATGTGGAAATCCAGTTTTCCCAGCACCTTCTTCAATAGTGATGACCATGTTTCTGTGTTCTGTGTGCAGAACATCTTAAGCATCTTCTGCAGGGCTCCAGGGTGGTGACAAATTCTTTCAGTTTCTGTTTGTCATGGGAGGTCTTTATTTCACCTTTGTTCATGAGAGCTTTACAGGGTATAGCATTCTGGGTTGACAGTTTTTTTCTCTTAAGACTTAGAATATATATTGCCATTGTCTCTTAGCCTGTAGGGTTTTTGATGAGAAGTCTGCTATGAGTCTAATTGGAGATCCTCTGAAAGTAATCTGGCGTTTCTCTCACATACATTTTAGAATCTTTTCTTTGTGTTTTACTTTGGAGAGGTTTTTTTTTTTTTTTTTTTGACAGGCAGAGTGGATAGTGAGAGAGAGAGAGAGACTGAGAGAAAGGTCTTCCTTTTTGCCTTTGGTTCACCCTCCAATGGCCGCTGCGGCCGGCGCATCTCCCTGATCCGAAGCCAGGAGCCAGGTGCTTCCTCCTGCTCTCCCATGCGGGCACAGGGGCCCAAGCACTTGGGCCATCCTCCACTGCCTTCCCGGGCCACAGCAGAGAGCTGGACTGGAAGAGGAGCAACAGGGATAGAATCTGGCACCCCGACTGGGACTAGAACCTGGTGTGCTGGCACCACAAGGCAGAGGATTAGCCTGTTGAGCCACGGTGCCGGCCTTTACTTTGGAGAGTTTGACTGCAATGTGTCATGATGAAGATCTTTTCTGGTCATGTCTATTAGGGGTTCTATGTTCTTCCTATACTTGGATGTCCCTTTCTTTCTCCAAATTGGGGAAATTTTCTGTTATTATTTCACAAAAGTCCTTCCTTTCCTTTCTCTCTTTGCATGCCCTGGAGAACTCGCAGAACCCATATGATGGGTCATTTGAAAATATCCTGTAGATTCCCAATAGTGTTTTTTAGTTTGTAATTTCATCTTCTGGTGTTTGGTATAACAATATAACTTCCTGTGCTTTGTCTTCTAAGTTGGATATTCTTTCTTCTGCTTTACTGATTATGTTGTTAAGGCTTTCCACTGTATTTTTTGTTTGTTCTATTGAATTCTTCATTTTCAAGATTTCATTTTGATTTCTCTCTTTTTTTTATTTTAAATACAGCATACCCATGGCTTAGATTTTAAATCACAGTAGCAGAGTTGAGGATTGAACAGGTAACAGTGAATGAAGCCACTACTTCTAGAAGGATGCATGCCTGCGCGTCCTTTAGACACAAAGAGCAGGGCCATCACAGCAGAGCACACCACACACACCACCTGCAAGTACAGAATGGAAAAACAGGAGACCTATGCAGTCCACAGCCACCATCTAAGCCCTCCCTCCGTGCTGCAAAAGCAACAGAAGCTGCAGCCTCCACATGAACCAGAGGTAGGTTCCTGATCACATCAAGCAAGTCTTTCCCATTAACAATTAGGCCAAGGGCACCCACGATGGAATGTATCCACTGGTAAATAGAGAACACTATTAAAACAGCAAAGAGGGAGCTACATTGATATTGTTTCTTCAAATACCACAAACTCCATATCTTAGCAGTGGAGCAGCAGATGAACTCCACCTCTCAAAGGCTTAGTCCAAAAACTTCCTATTGGCATTCGCACCAAACAAAGCTCCCCTTACTTCTGGCATCATCTGCTGGGCTATGAGGTCCAGCCGGCTTTCTAGGGTGTTGGAAACTTTAATTTTATGATCCCCGTTATAAATCTCAACTCCACCAGCTATGTCCTCAGGCAGGTAGGCCTCCTGATCAATCTGGACATCAACATCTTTTTTGGTGGCGATTTTGTACATAGGGATTGCTTTTTGCACAGCAGCCTTTACCAGAGGGAAATCTTGTTTCCTGCAACGAACAATCATTCTGGGTTCCAACAACTGGTATAAACCCTGGAGGACCAATCCATCGAGCAGCACTTGGTACCTGGTTGTGTCTTTCACCACCTTGCTGAGTCTCTGTTTTGCTTCATTTAGAAGGTCTGTGATAAGATCATCTCTTGCTCTGAGGACTTTCAGCCTTGCTTGATTCATTAAATTAGACATCTGAATTTTCTTCTGCTGCTCAATCTGCTTTTCTTTCTTCTCATAGTATTCCATAATCTTCAATCTCTGGGTTTGCACAAGACGACCTTTCTCGATGTTGAATTCCTCTTCCGCCTTTGCATCTATTTCTTCTGCTTTCTCGTTGGCTTCTTCAATGAAAGCCATCATGTGCTTAATCTGCTTTTGCACGTCTGCATCGCTGAGGGCCATGGCGAAAGCGATACTAGGCCGATGGTCCCCACTGCAGGCACGATACGAAATGCTGACTGAACAGAAGAGGAAAATTCCGGAGCGCCCTTCGGCTCCCTGTACTTACAACTCAAGCTTCCGGTTCCTTCTGGGTGACCGCGCAGCCCATCCCTATGAGCCTTCTCAACCAATGGGAAGAGAGTAAGGCCAGGGAAGTCCCACCTCCCCCCCCCCGCCCCGCCCCATCCCCCTTTCTGTGACAGGCGCATCATTTTGATTTCTCTTAAGATCTCAATTTTGTGGGAGAAAGTTTCTTTTATGTATGGATTTCATTAGTTTGTGCATTTGCTTCTGATTACTTCTAAGTAATCCTATGACCTATTTTTTGAATTACATTTCTGGCATTTCTCCAATCTCATCATCTTCACAATCTAGTGAAGAGTTATTTTCTTCTGGGGGTGTCACGTTATCTTCCTTATTCTTGTTTCTTGAATTGTTGCATCTATTGTTCAGCATTTGTGGAGATACTTGCCGGTTTCTTTTTTTTTTTTTTTTTCGCTGTGGTGACTTTTGTCTTTGGACTATGCGTGGATTAGTGGAGTGTCCTCTTTCAGGGAATATCTAGAGTCCTGTGGTAGGTGTTGCCAGGGAGCTCTGTTCTGTGCTCCAGGGTGAAGGGCATGTCTGAGGTGATATGCCCAGATTTGGCATGTGAAATCTCCCCCCCCCCCTTTTTTTTTATCAGAAGGGAGGTTTCTTCTTGTCTGTTGGTGTAGACACAGCTGAGCTCCTCTCCTTGAAGGAGACCAGTGCCTGGGCACTAGCCCCAGTAAGTATATTATCTGTCCACTCACAAAAGATCTGTGCAGTCCCCAGTGTAAGCTCAAATTCCCCCATCAGTGTCCCTCGCCAGGTAACCAGGGAGCCTTGATCATGTGATGCCATCCTTCCCCCAGGAGATTCATTTCAGTCTCATGAAGCACACACAAGCCTGATACCCTTTTGGATTCTGCTGGCAATGTATGCACCATTTACAAATGTTGGCTCATCTCATCTTAAACGGGACCCCCTCCAACAAAGGCCTCCAGAACCTGTTGAAATTAAAATCAGCAGGTACTGTCCCTAGTGCCCTCAGAGACTTCCTTACTGTGGAGCTCCAGCAACCTGCTCTCATGCCCCGACATGCTCTGGGCCATGTATGTTGACCGAAAGTTCTCAAGAGCTCTGATACAGGAAGCCATGCTCTTGCTACACACCTGGAAAACAACACGTGCTGTCTGCTGTGTTCTCCTGGAAACAGGCCTGAGCCCGTGACGCACCATATCCAGCTGCCCATCAACTCTCTGGCCGTGGAATCAGACCAAAAGTAAATGGATGGAGACAGACAGACTGTGCAGACACGACCTTTAAAGCGCACAAGTGACTTCAGAGTTTGAAAGTCTTAGCAAAGATAAAGAAAAGCTTTTCATTACAAAAGGGTCACCCTCGGGATGATACAGCAATTATGAATGTGCTTGTGGCTACAGCTCCTATATACAACATGTATAATAGAAAACAACAGAACTAAAGATGGAAATCAGCAGATGAACAACTGCAGAATTAATATTCTTCTCTTAGTAACTAAGGGGCCAATCAGACAGAAACATCGGTAGAATACCAGGAATGATACTATCTTCCCCTGATTCTCCTACTTGAAAGTCAGAGAGACAGTGTACACACACATGAAACACATCTTCTATCTGCTGGTTCAGGACTGGGCCAGGCTGAAGCCAGGAGCCGAAGTCAGTGCCTACCACATGGGTGGCAGGAACTCAAGCGCTCAAGTCGTCACCTGCTGCCTCCCAGGGTACAGAGTAGCAGGGAGCTGGAATTAGAAGCAGAGCCCAGACCCAAATCCAGGCACCCTGACATGGGACATGGACCCCCAAGTGGTGCCTTAACTGCTGCACCCCACACCTGCCCTCATCTAACTGATATTTATAAAGCACTGTGTGGAGCACTCACCACGACAGACCAACACTGAGCCAGAAAACAAGTCTCAGCACCAGCGTCTTCTAGAGCGTGATCCTGGAGCCAAATGCCATTAAAATGGAAACAAACAACAAAAAGAAATGCAGAAGAGCTTCAAAGATTGGAGAGTTAAATGCCGCACTTGTAAATTACCTGAGGTCAAAGAGGAGATCCGCAGGGCAATGTGACTGTTCTGAGCAAGTGGAACAGCCCTCACGCTGTCCTAGACACAGGAGCCATACTGTTTGTCCCACTCTTATTTTTGAGATGGAAACTCCTTCCCCTTGCAAGCTGACTCACTTAGAACCTGGCCTTATTGGAGCCCAGTTAAGATCCCAGGAGACCAAAGCCAGAACAAACTCAGTAAACCATTGCCCTGCTTCCTCACTGTTGGGGCAAGAGGACCCTCCTCCCCCTCCCTCGGCTCAGAGTGAAGTGTAGGTACAGCCAAGCTTGTCTGCTTTGTTTTGTTTTTCCTGAGGCCTCTTTTACAGGAATTCTTGACTCCTGCCTCCCCAGAGAGCTTCCTGCCTGGCTCACGCACCCAACCCCAGACCTGCAAGACGCCGCAGCAGCCACCGAGAGCATCGGCGTCGCCAGTCCTGGGCGGCGGCTGCTTCTGGAGGCATGGCCCCCACAGCCTCCTGTGTGAAGTAGAACCTCTCCCTGCGGGCTGCTGCTGCTGCCGCCTCCCTTACACTCTGGCCTTCTCTTCCTCCTCTTTGCCCTGCTGCTGCCACTTCGTAAGACGCTGTCCTCCCTCTGCCAAGGAAAACTGTCAACAAATGACCATCAAACAATTCTTGGCCTGTCACTCACTCACCCGTGACTGAGCACCAAAGAAGGGTGCGCAGGATTTAAAAATCCCAGGAGGCCGTTATAGTCTGAATGTTTGTGTCTTCCCAAAATGCGTGTGTCGAAGCCTGACCCACATCCTGACACTGGAGCCAGCCGCAGACATGTATGATCCCACCGATGGCAGGTTCATAGATTCTTAGAGAAAGGTTTGAGTGGTGGTTCCCGGGGTAAGAGGGAGGAGGACAAGTTAGCGTGCCGTGAGCACGCAGTTTCATTTGTGCAGGATGTAAGAATTCGCATTAGGACCAGAGGCCACAGTGTAGATACGATTCCCGCAGTCTGGGGACAGAGGTCACAGAGCGGGCACCGCATCAGCCTCAGAGGCGCTGGGAGATGTTGTAGTGGACACACGTCCTGGGTCCTGGGTGCGAACAGTGGTTACTCCGAATTACAGTTTTCCGCCTGAATCCTTCTGCTCTGAAGACCTCAGCCCCAGCTCCGAGGCTGTGGACAGGAAGCCGCTCACCCGCCCCTGCACCGCGCGGCCCGGGGTCTCCCCGCCACCATTCCCAGGGACAGGGCGCTGTCCTGGCTGCGGAGCTGCCGCTCTGCACCCAAGGACTCGCGAGTCGGTGAGAAACGGAGGGTGTGCGCGCCCCCTCGTGGCCACCAGGACGCAGCGCAGGATGGAGCGCCCGTGACCCAGCTTTCCTTGGAAAGAAACTCCGTGAAGACACACAGACTGCTCAAGCTGAAATGAACTCGCTTTTCTATGCCATTTCCAGAAACCACACCGAGCGAAACGAGTGTAGAGAGAACAGAACAGTTCTCTCAAAATAGTCCACACAGCGGAATTTGAAAATCAAACTACAAAATACTGAAGAACCGAATAAAATCTGCATGACCTGGTATCTGATGAGTTTTAAACATACAAAATCAAAAGCCAATCCAGGGGCAGTGCTGTGACGTAGCGGGTAAAGCCGCCGCCTGCAGTGCCGGCGTCCTATATGGGCGCTTGTTCGTGTCCCGGCTGCTCCACTTGGTATCCAGCTCTCTGCTATGGCCTGGGAAAGCAGTAGAAGATGGCCCAAGTCCTTGAGCCCCTGCACCCACATGGGAGACCTGGAAGAAGCTCCTGGCTTCTGGCTTTGGATCAGCACAGCTCCAGCCATTGCAGCCAACTGGGGAGAGAACCAACAGATGGAAGACCTGTCTCTGTCTCTGTCTCTGTGTCTCTCTGTCTCTGTCTCTGTCTCTCTCTATCTCTCTGCCTTTCTCTCTCTGTGTAATTCTGACTTTCAAATAAATAAATAAATCTTTAAAAAAAAAGCCAATCCAAAAGAGAAAAAAGGTAACATGGACTTCATAAAAATTAAGTTTTCTACCCTGTGACACATTGTGTGTAGAGGACAAAAACGGAAGTCACAGACTGGAAGAAATGGTTTATTAAACAGACGTCTGATAAAGAATATGTAATCCAGGGACCTGCACTGTGGCATAATAGATTAGGCCTCCACCTGCGGCACCAGCATCCCATGGGGCATTGATTGGAGTTCCAGCTGCTCCACTTCTGGAGCCAGCTCTCTGTTATGGATTGGAAAAGCAGGAGGTGGCCCAAGTGTTTGGGCCCCTGCACCTGTGTGGGAGACCTAGAAGAAGCTCCTGGCTCCTGGCTTCAGATAAGCATAGCTCTGGCTGTTGTGGCCATTTGGGGAGTGAACCAGTGGATGGAAGACCTCTCTCCGAGTGCATCCCTCTCTCTGTCTGTAATTTTACCCTCAAATAAATAAATAAAATCTTTCAAAATATGTATAATTCAGATTGCTTAAAGAACTTATGGAGGTTAACAATAACAACTCCTAACTACAAATGGGTAAATTCTGAACAGACACCTGCCCAAGAGAATATAAAGATGGCAAATAATCATACAAAAGATGCTTGACATCCTATGTCAATAAGGAAGTGAAATAAAACAGCAGTGAGAAATCACTGCATACCAGTTAGAATCACTTAACTGTGAAAAGCACTGCCATCGCTGGAGGATGAGGGGCAGAGGGAAGCCTCACTCACTGACAGTGCAGTGCACAAAGGCACAGACACTTTGGAAGACAGTTTAAAAATTGGTTCAAAAATTAAACAAGCCTCACTTTACAACCCAACAATTTAGACAATGGCATGCCAAAATCATGTCTAAACGAAAACCAGTTTGTAACTGTATACAACAGCTCTACTCAAAATGGTCAAAACTTAAAATGTTCAAAATACCCTTCAATAACTGAATCCATAACCCAACTGTGGTATATCCACGAAACGGAATCCCCCCAGAAACAGAAACAGGGGACCTCTCAGCCCCTGACTTAGTGGCTATTCCACGCACAGTCTGAGTAACAACACACTTCCATCATGACCCAGTCATACCAGACTTCCGGGAAGAGCGAACCTGAGAAGCACATCAGCGTTGCGTGAGGCGGGGCTCTGCAGCGTTCTGCATAACACCATTTTGTGTGAGTCAGGACAAAACAGGGGCAGGTACTTGGTGTGGCAGCTAAGATGCCACTTGGGGTGCCCTCGCTCCATACCAGAACGCCCGAGTTCAGGTCCCTGCTCCACTCCCAGGTCCAGCTTCCTGCCAGTGCAGACCCGGGGAGGCAGCAGGTTCTGGCTGAAGCAGGTTCTTGCTGTCCACGTGGGAGACTACGATGGAGTTCCCAGCTCCCACAGTTCCAACCCAGCCCCAGCTACTGTGCATTTGGGGGTGGACCAGCATGGAAAATTCTCTCTTTCTCTCTCTCTCTCTCCCTCTCCCTTTCAAATAAATAAATGAATAAGGTGTAAAATAATTATGACAAATGATGTAAGATTTTAACAGACATCTGATACAGGTGATATGTTAACAAGAGGGCAAATTAGGTTGGGGCTATATGGGAAATTATGCATTTCCTTCTGTGTGCGCCTAAAATTAATCTGAAATTTAAAACTTCACTGTAAAATATTGCCATTTTCTTAACATGTTCTTGTTTAATAATCTGCACTATTCAAATGAGGAAATTAAATAGATCAATTAAAAGAGAAAAACTGAAAACTAGTCAAGACCCCAGGTCCACCTGGACCCACAGCTTAGTGTTAACTGACCTTTAGCAAATCTGCGAGTGGCCACTCAGCATAATGGTGAGGACACCCACATTCCTTATCGAAGTCCCTGAGTTAAGTACCCGGCTCTGGCTCCTGATCCTGCTAGTGCGCACTCTGCCACCCACGTGGGAGACCTGGGCAGAACGCCCAGCCCCAGCCACGGGAGGCATTCAGGGGATAAGTCAGCTGATGGGAGAGCCCTCTCTCTCTCTAAAAAGTTTTTTTTTTAATTAAGATTTGTTTATTTGAAGAGCAGATTTATTTATTTGAGAGAGAGACAGGGAGAGACAGCGATGGACTAGCAAGCAAGAGTCCTCCATGCACTGGCTCACTTCCCAGATGTCCACAACAGCCAGGCCTGGGCTAGGCCAAAGCCAGGTGCCAGGAGCTCCGACTGAATCTCCCACATGGATCACAGGGACCCAAGCCCTTGAGCCACCAGCTGCTGCCTTCCAGATGCATTAGCAGGAAGCCAGACTGCAAGTGGCATGGCAAAGACTCAAACTGGCACTCAGATACGGGATGCTAGCGTCACAGCAGTGCCTGAACTCACCGCGCCACAGCCTCGTCCCCAGTGAATAATTTTTGGAAAACTAATTGATTCTATTTCATATGGCCAAAGCCTAAGGGGAAATGAAACTCCATCCACGTTACATTTTAACAACAAGGCTTAATGGAGTTAGGATTTTTCATCTCATCTAAGATGCCAGTGACTATAAGACCCACTGTCTTATATGCCATCCCAAATATGAGGGATCTGCAAAGGTTAATGGAAAACTGGAATGAAAAGATACATTAATTTTGGAGCAAAAACTTTCCTCACCTTTTCTTCGTGCCACCCAGACAACCAAAGCCCTGATGGTGTCCCGGGGTGGGGGTCCTGAGAAGCAAGCTCTGGTCCTCACCGTGGGCTCCACAGCAGAGCCCCAGGACCCACCTGTGTGGGGAGCCCGGGCACCCTGCACCCCACCCCTGAGCCGCCTGAAGGACCTCACACTGCTGCTTCCTCCCTCCAACCCAGCTTTCTGTGTTCTCCTTCTGCCCGCAGCAAAGGCGCAGCCCGTTGTCCCACAGGTTCCTTAGATGGGCGACTTAAGGCAGGGGTTTGAAACACATCTGACAAAAACTGGGGAACTGCTGGCTGTCACAGAAGGCTGCCATTGTCAGGTGAGAATATTTTGTTTTGTTTTGCTTCTGTCAGGGAATACAAATACTAGGTACTACACATGCTCCTGTGTAACCACACATGTTGTTTCACAACACAGTTTTGAAATTTATAAATTCATTTTTTCTACTCTTATCTCTGAAGTCCCCTGTTATTCCATTTATGGATGACTGTGTTGATTTTATCTGTATGCTATTGTAAATAATTTCCATCAAAGTTTGTGCATGGGTTTGGATGTGTGTGACAGTGTATGAGAGAGAGAGAGAGAGAGAGGGAGAGAGAGAGAATGCAAGAACATACACGAAACAGAGATTGTCATAACAATGATGTTGCCAGCACCCTCGCCCTCATTCCAACCACTGAGTCCTCCTCAGAGGTCTTGTCCACAGAGCAGGGCTCGCGGCCCCACCCGAGGGTTATGGGCTCATGAGGATCTGCCCCAAGCGCACAACTGGAAGCTCTAACCCCAGGATGAATGTGTCTGGACACAGGGCCTTTAAGGAGGTAACCAAGGTCAAAGGAGATATTAAGGGTGGGGCTGTAATCCAAGGTGAGCGAAAAGGATAGAGGAAGGGCCGTGGGAGACCCAGTGAGACAAGGAGAGAACCTAAAATGTGGACGTTCAACCTCCAGAACTGCAAGGAACACCTTCACGCTGTCTCGTCTGTGGCATTTTGTTAGGGCAACCCCAGCATCCCAAGCAGAAACTGGAACTGTGGCTTCAGGTCTAACAACCCACAACAGAGAAGGGAAGAGAAAGGAGAGAAATGGGCAAACTCCACAAAAGCCTTGGTGAGGGCTTAGATGCCGTGAAGGGGCATCTCCAGACGGGGTCAGGAAGCAGAAGAGACACCTTGACCGCCCCCCTCCCACTCTCACAAAGGCCACAGGAGCACCACAAGCTGCATCCACAAGCAGGTCAGCCAGGGCCTGGGGCCCCCAGCCACGGACCATGAGCCACCCAGTCTGCAGGATTTGGTTACGGCAGCCAGAGCAGACGAAAGGCTTTGGTTAAACACAAACAGCACTACTCTTGATAAATACTAGACTATCAGTCCATACCCTCCAACAACCTAACTGCCAGACCTGCCACTCCAAAACTGACTTCTATCTGGGAGTCAGAGAGACAGCCAAAGAGAGCTCACATCCACTGGCTCACTCCCCAGATGCCCGCAGCAGCCAGGAAACAGGAACTCAACCCAGGCCCCCCATGTGGGTGGCAGGGACCCAACCAGCTGAGCAATCACCATTGGCTTCCAGGATCTGCAATGGCAGGAAGCTGAAGTCAGGATCCAGAGCTGGGACTCGAACCCCGGCACCCCGATGTGGGATACAGCTGGGGTGAACACCTGCTCCTGTCTTCCTTCTTAGGGCCACTTACACCCTACTCTCTAAAAACCTCTTACTCTTAAGGCCATTCTACTATCCCAGAGAATCACGCTCAAGACTGACACCAAGACATCGTTCTTTAAAATCTGCCTCGACTCGGTTTTGAGGCCCTGGCCTGAACTGCCAGATAAGACCCCACTCACAACTACTTTCCTCACTGGACTCTCACTGTGAGCCACTGGACACCCCAGGGCCAGGCACACAAGAAAGCCCGGACGCTCCCCTGCTGCAGGCCCACGGAAGTCATTCGGATGAGCCAATCCGCCCGTGAATCCGTGGTAAAGTGCTTCCTGCAGCCAGCACTGTGCTTCCTCCAGTGGCCCACAGGCCCCCTTGCTGGATTCTCCCAATGGATCCGAAATGGCAGCCTACTGTGTGCCTCACCCAAGGTCACAGGGTCAAAACCAGGTCAGAGAGTCAGTGGGCAGTGATAGCCACCGTTCGCACTCCAAGCCTCGATGCATCAGCTGAGAGGCAACTGCTTGCGTGGCCGTTGAGGCACAGTGAGGTACCCACTGCTTGGGATGCCCAACTCCCACACCAGAGCACCAGCTCCAGTCCTGGCACCTCCACTTCCACCCAGCTCCCTGCTGATGCATCTAGGAGGCAGGTGATGGCTCAAGTGCTGGGACCCCGCCACCCATGTGGGAGACCTGGATGGAGTTCCTGGCTCCGGCCTTCAGTGTAGCCCAGCCCAGGCTGTTGCACACATTTGAGGAGTGCATCAATGGATGAAACATATTCTCCCTCTCTCTCTCTCTCTGATACTCAGTCTTTCGAGTATTTAAAAATAAGCAAATATTTTGATAATAATAACAATACTACTACTAATAAAATGCTTCCCAAAATCTGCTTTGCCCACATAAGAGGACTTGGCAATTTTAAGTATGGGGAACTAAGGAGCTTTCCTGCTGCCCACAGCATCACAGAGCCTGAACTCAAGGCAAAGCCGATTTCCAGGGAGAGCACACACTGCCAGACACTTCAGACATGTGACTGCTCGCTTTTCCTGCTCCCACAGACCCGCTTGCCCCAAGTGTTATCCTGGGGCTGCCTCCCTCCCTCTCCCCCTCCTCCCCTCCCTCCCCCTCCCTCCCCCTCCCTCCCTGCCTCTCTCCCTCTCCCCCTCCCTCCCTCTTCCTCTCCCTCCCTCTCTCCTTTCCCTCCCTTCTTCCCTCCCTCCCTCCTTTCTCCCCCTCCCTCCCTCTCCCTCTCCCCCTCCCTCGTAGGACCTCACATCCTGGTGATGCAGAGGACTGCTGCTCACAGCTCCCCAGCCCCAGTGTGAGCCCCAAATTTGGAGTTTCACACCATGTCCGTGCTCACTAATGGGCCAGGTGCTCTTCAAGCAAAGCTTCTTCACTTAAAATACATTTCTGGGGGCTGGCACTGTGGTGTAGAGGGTAAAGCCACTGCCTGCAGTGCCAGCATCTCATATGGGTGCTGGTTCGAGTCCCGGCTGCACCACTTCTGATCCAGCTCTCTGCTATGGCCTGGGATAGCAGTGGAAGATGGCCAAGGTCCTTGGGCTCCTGCACCCACGTGGGAGACCCAGAAGAAGCTCCTGGCTCCTGGCTTCAGATTGGCACAGCTCCAGCTGTTGTAGCCATCTGGCGAATGAACCAGCAGATGGAAGACTGACTCTCTCTCTCTCTCTCTCTGGCTCTCCCTCTCTGGCTCTCTCTCTCTCTCTCTCTGCCTCTACCTCTCTGTAACTCTGCCTTGCGAATAAATAAATAAATCTTTAAAAGATAATAAAATATATTTCTGTTAGACCTACTGTGTACCAGACTTGTTCCAAGTGATGGGAATCCTGCGGTTGGCAAAACCGCCCATGCCTGTTTCAGTGAAGCTCGTGTTAGGCGAGTGAGGACTAGGGCATCGCACAAAACACACCAATGTAGAGCGAGTCAGGCGGCAGTCAGGCCTGTGAGGAATAATCAACCGGACAAGGGAAGGAGAGACGGTTACAGGTAGGAGCGCTGCTCTGTCAGCCAGCGTGGCCACGAAGGCTTCTAGGACACGGCGGCATCCAAGCCAAGACTTAACGCTGACAGAAAGGAAGCCGTGTGGATTTGGAGGGGAAACAGGGAGAAGAACGTTCCAGAGAAAACCGCGGTCACAAAGGCCCAAGGGCAGGTACCAGATTTTAATCTTTGGAGGTGAACAAGTGACAGCATGGACAAGTGGACGCCACGGAAAATTCATCTTACAGGTCTGAGGAGGGAACGCAGCAGGTCACACTGAGCCTGGGGCGGGAGGGGAGCAGGGCACTGCCACAGCCCCGCTAGGCTCTCTGGAGAAGGCTGGGGCTCCTGTGAGTGCACGGATAGACGTCAGGCTCTTGGGGCTGTCTCCCATCGCCTGGCCCCTTGCCCCAGATGACTCAGAGCAGGAAATACTGACAGGGTGCAAGTCAGGTGGGAAGGCCCAGAGCACGGGGTGTGGACGGCAGGGGAGGTGGGAACACCGCCAGTCAGTAGCTGGGCTCTCTGATAAGGGGCTGCAAGGAAGACACAGAATCTGAGGAGCCAGAGACAGGCAGGCAGGTCTCGCAGACCTTGCTAAATTCCTACCGTGTGCAAGCTGGACACGCCTGGGAGAGGCAGGACCCTCTGCTCACCACAGTCCAGGCCACCAAGTGGGGTCGAGGGCGACAGTGCGCAGGTGAGCACCAACTCCGAGCTGCGACTCCGTTCCGGCTCCTCCTTGAGATCTTTATGTTGCAAATCTGCAGGCGTTTGGACAGCTGGCTATCAGCTGTATCAGATGAATCCTAGTGCTATTAAACACATCCGTCTTTTAATTCAAGTTCTATTTTTGTTGCTGTAATAAGGAAAATAATAGCAGAGCTTGTACCAACAGACTTTCTAGAAAAAGATGTGTGTTGGCCATGACATCACAGAGAGCCTACTCACTCTGGCCCTGAATCCTCATTGTACAGGGGTGTTCCATGGGGCTGCTGCATACTCATGGTCAAGGACAACCTAAGGTGCACCCTGCAAACCTGGAGATGAGCGCGCTGGCTCCCCACCTCCGCCTTCAGAGTTTCCTCATTTTCCCTGCAAATGAAAACCACAGCAGTCACCCAAATGCAAGGCAGTGAGCAGGCAGAGCTCGTGTGTGAGCCCTGGGAGGTAAAACCCTTCCCTTCCAGGCACTGTGTTCTATGTTATTTATCCTGCTGAGAAGTCAGTGTTTACCTAACAACTGCCTTGGCCAAAATGACGAGGAAATGCACCTGCAGACTCAGTCCCAGAAAACTCAGTTCCCTTCATTCAGCAGGTGTTGGTTGGGCACCTGGTGTGTACCTGGCGCACCACAGTGCTGAACGAGACAGGCCTGCTCCCCTCCCTCACGAAGCTGAAGTCCAGCGAGGGAACCGACAGGAAGAAAGTTCAACACCCGATGCACATACAGTAACTCCTACAGGGAACGCAAGGAGAGGGGAGTGCGTTTAACACCACAGAGGGAGCTAAGGAGCTCTCCTTGAACTGTTGCTTGAGGGTTAAAAACCTGAGGCTTGCTGTTGGTAGCATAAAAAATAAATACAAATTTAAAAACCTGAGGCTTGCAGCGCCTGCATCCATTTAGGAGTGCAGGCTGAAGTTCTGGCTGCTCTGCTTCCTATCCAGCTCCCTGCTAAAGCACCTCGGAAAACAGCAGACGATGGCCCAAGTGCTGCCATGTGGAGTGCCAGACGGAGTCCTAGGCTCTTGGCTTCTGCCTGGCCATTGTGGCCATCTGGGGAGTGAACCAACAGATGGAAGATCGATCTCTCTCTGACTGTCTCCTTCTGTCACTCTGCCTTTCTTTTTTAAGATTTATTTTATTTATTTGAAAGAGTGACACAGGGAAAAGTAGAGAGAGAGAGAGAGAGAGAGAGAGAGAGAGAGAGGTCTTCCATCCGCTGGTTCACTCTCCAAATGGCTGCAGCGGCTGGAGCTGAGCCAATTCAAAGCCAAGAGCCAGGAACTTCTTCCGGGTCTCCCACATGGGTGCAGGGGCCGAAGTACTTGGGCCATCTTCTACTGCTTTCCCAGGATGTAGCAGAGAGCTGGATACCAAGTAGAGCAGCTGGGACTCAAACTGGTGCCCACATGGGATGCCGGTGCTGCAGGTCAGTGCCTTAGCCCACTGTGCCATAGCACTGGCCCCACTCTGCCTTTCAAATGAATAAATCTTTAAGAAGACATTGTTTGAACTGGGACTTAAAAGATGAACAGGAAAGTCTCATTACCTGTTGCTGCAGTACAAGCTACGCAGCTCTCTTGGCCTCTAGCTTGATCAGCTTTTCTACTCACTTGTCTTTTGAACCCCAGCCTGCAAGTTGACCCAGCTCTTGGTGATTGGTTGTAGCATTTTTGACTCTGTCTGGTCTGGGCCTGAATGCTCAGGAAGCAAGCACTGGTTTTCAGACTAAACTGCCCAAGCCCTCCAGTGGGAAGATCTGATTCTCCCCATCAAACGTGTGGTGCGGTGGGCAGAGTCCCAGCAGGCACAGTCTCAGTGCTGCCCCTTCTGACCTCTCGACTGACACACGTGGTCAGCAGACCCCTGGCTCCCTCGTGGACGACCACCTCAGCCAGGGCCTCCTCAGCATGGCGTGTGCAGCCCCCGCTGTGGGTCATTTCACAGCAAGGTCAGGGGCCGCATTCTAGCAGCTCCCAGGTGGTGCCAGTGCCGCCCAAGGTCAAGCCGGCGGAGGGAAGAGCCGTCCTGGCCTCCAGAGCCTGAGAAATCTGTGTTTGCTGTTTCAGCCCCTCAGGCTGCTGTGCACTGAGCGCAGAGGTCGTGGAGGTACCGAGTCACAGCACCTAGGCACTGTTCTGGCTCATGACCCATCCCCAGAACCAGAACACAAAGCACAGGCAGAGCCTGGTGCTCCACAGCTGGACTCTGGATCCACAGGGCCTGAAGTCCATCCTCAGCTCTGACGTTTCTGAGCTGGTAACCTTGGGCAAGCCAGCCGACCCCTGGGGCCCTTCCCTCCCTGCAAATAAGGGTGGCAGCAACCCAGAGGGGCAGGTGCAGAAGGCGCAAGAAGCAGACAGCGCAGCGTGGGCCACCACAGGAGACAGACAGACGACACTCGCAGGGCATGTGCATCACGCCATACATGCCATACACGCCATACACCATACACGCCATACACACCATACACGCCGTACACGCCATACACACCGTACACGGCATACACCATACACGCCATACACGCCATACACGCCGTACACACCATACATGCCATACACACCATACACGCCAGAGGGGGCAGGGCCCAGTCCCTCCGACTGCTGCTGCTCTTCACTCTGTTTCTTCAGTCTCTTCACAGTGAGAATAACAAAACAAAAGGTAAGATAGAGACAGTTTGAGATGCCCGCTTCCGCTCCCCCACATGGGGGGGGAGGGGCTGCATTCCAGTCTCTCCTGCTAATGCAGACGCTGGCAGGCGGCACTGATGGCTCAAGGAATTGGGTCCCTGCCACCCATGTGGGAGACCTGGAACGCGTCCAGTTAGGCTTCTGTCTGGCACAGCCCTGCCCGCCCCAGCCATTGGAGGCCCCTGAGGCTGAAGCAGCAGCTCCCTGTCTCTGTCTCTCTACCATTCAGATACAAAATATCATAAACCATCCATGTGCAGAACTGGTTTGAATCCAGATTTAAAGAAACAAGGGCTACAAAGACATATTTGAAATACTTGAGGAATTCTGAAAACGGATTCACTGTTAAATATTAAGAAATTATTAATTTTGTTAAGTGTGATAATGGCACAGTGATCATATTTTTAAAAAATGAGTCTTTAGCATTAGAGTCTGATATGGAAGAACCAGGCCACATCGTATAGCATTGCCTTCACTTGGACAGTGCGACCGTAAGAACAGCAGTTCCACGCAGTTCAGTATTAAGGGGTGCAATGATGTGGTGTCTGGGGTTTTCTTGTCTGGGAGGGCGGACGGTGACAGAGGTGTGTCACCTGTGGGTGTGGAGAACACGGCTCCCCCCGCCATTCTGTGCTCAGGTCTGCCTGAAACTTCTCATCACAGCATAGTTTTCCACTTCCTCACGGTGTTCGGTGTGCATTCCCACTGCAAGTTTGCACGCACAGCCTCACGTGAAAGGAACCCAGTTCAATCCTGCTTAAACAAGACTCACCTGAGCTGGAGGGCCGGCGGAGCTGCTGTCGAAGGGCGGGTTCCCTGCCTTGAACCCCTCGAGGCCCCTGTCACCATTTGACGCGTGCTTATCCAGCAGAGGGGTAGAGAGCTGTCTGTCAGGAGGCCCAGGTCCTCAAGCTTTCTGCTCACAAAAAAACAAAAGATCTTGCCCCCTCCAAGTCCCAGGAGCCCTGCTTGGCACACAGTAGGTCCTGTGCCTTCTCCTTAGGGCAATCACCGGTGGGGGATGGGAGGGACTGAACCTGCCTCCCTGTACCCCCACAGGTGAGGAGGGAGAGCAGCGACGGGTCAGCAGGGCTCCACCCCCGAGACCTGATCTGCAGGCCTCACCTTCCAGTGTCCTCCCCGTGGGGGTTAGGAGTGCCACGTAAACCAACCCACAGCCACGGAGAAGAGGCAGCCAGGATGGATGGAGTGAAGGGTAAATGGTCCAGGTGAGGGGCTGCACCGAGGGCCTCGGGGAGGTGGTCTGGGACGGAGGAGGGGCATGGGCCGCTTGCCCTCGCACTCCTGTCCCAGCCCTCGGCCTGCCTGGATGAGTGTACGGCTCTCACAATTCAGGGGAGCAGCGAGGGCTGAGCTGGCTGAAGCAGGAGCTGCCCCAGTAAGGTTTCTGGTTGGCTGCACCAGCAATCGCATTCCAGCAGTCTGTGATCACAGATCATGTCTTCTTCCTTGCAGTTGTTGAGTTAATTCCACACCACCACTCCCCCATTCAATTTTTACTTTAAAGTTTAAAGGGCTGGTTGTAAGGACTGAAAAAAAAAAAAAAAAAGCAGGATGCTCAGGTCCCCCCGCCCTCCTCAGAGGCAGCCTGCTTCCACCCTGAACTGGTTCTCTGGTTTTATTTCCACGAATCCAGAGGACGTCCTTAATCGCTGAACTCGCGTCTTCACTTTCAGGCATGGCCTATGGATGTCTACGGAGATGGTCCTTTCACACACACCCACACCCCTCTTCCACACTCCCCAGGGGCCTGGCCAACCACTCACCCACCAGGTTTATGAGGATTAGGTCCACAGTCGACGTCTCCGGTTGTCACCAGGAACAGCGTCTCCAGCTGGCCTGCAGTGGCACAACATTTTGTTCTCCTTACAGCTCATATTTTTTTCCTGTGGAAATTTACTTCCCAATTCTCCGAGGGTTTAATTTGCCTCTAAATGAATTTGTTCAGATTTGTGGGGTTTTCCATGGCTTCATCAGCCTGGAGAGAGCGCTGAAGCCACTGGCCCCCTCTGCTCAGAGCTGCCTGTGGGTGCTCAGCCTCCCCACCCCACCTGCTGCCCGCGGGTGCTCAATCTCCTCCTGGGTGTCCCTTTACCTCTGTCCACGCTGGACTCTGTTTGCTGCAGAAATTTCCTGACTCACCAACAACTAGTTGTAAAACTGGGTCAATAATAACTCTCACACACACACAAAAAAAGAGTAGGCAGAAAGATTAAGTTAAATCATGAGTGAAGATTCTCGTAATGACCCTTACCTGTCCCATATGGCTACTAGGAACAAAGGAATAGGAAACACTCTAAGAATGGGTGCAAATTTCCCCCAGGCAGATATATGTGCTGAGTATTCCTGGCATTTTTTAAAGTGTGCAGCCTTGATTGAAGCCTTTGTGAGACGACACTGAAATCCTCCCTGTGCATGGCACGCTGCTAACGCCCTGCCCCGGTGAGGAGGCAGAGTGAGACACTTGTCTCCATCACTGACTTTTAGGACGATGAAATGAGAAATCCCAGCCGAGCAGAGGCTGTCTTCCCACCACACACCTTTGTTCACAGAATCACACGAAGGTCTGAACTCCAGATTTCACCCCCAGTTATAGGTGAGTCGCATCCCTCGAAATTCACTTCTTTCCATTATATTTATAAAAATCATGCCAAATAAGGCTGCAAAGTGGTAGAAAATAATTTTAGGATGACTTGTAGTTATCAAAAAAGATCAACAGTAAATACTGAAAAAATGTACAGAGAGTGCTTCTAGGACAGAGCGTATGGAATATCTCTGGGGGTGAGAATTTGGAGCAGCAGCTACGCCTCCGCTTGGGATCCATGCACACCATATTGTAGTGCCTGGACCTCAGACTGTAGTAGGTTAGGATTAAAAGCAATGTATGCTCATTGTGAAATTTGGTATTTAAAAAGATTTAATTAATTAATTAGAAAGGCAGAGTTACATTTAGAGAGTGAGCGAGCAAGCAGGAGAGACAGTGAGAGAAATCTCTCATTCCTGGTTCACTCCCTAGATGGCTGCAACGGCCAGAGCTGAGCCGACTCGAGTTAGGAGCCAGGAGCTTCTTTCAGGTCTCCCATGTGGGTAGCCGGAGCCCAAGTACTTGAGCCATTTCTGCTGCTTTTTCCCAGGCACATTAGCAGGGAACTGGATCAGAAGTGGGACAGGCAGGATTTGAACCGGTGCCCATATGCGATGCTGGCACTGCAGGCAGCAGCTTTACCTACTATGCCGTAGTGCCAGCTCCATAATTAGGTACTTTTTAAACACTAACTTGGCCTCACACTTAGATTGTTGACAGATGATTTCCTGGAGGGAATTCCTCCAGCATTTCTCGGCCAGCAGTCCAGAGCAGTGCCTCCCTTTGGAGCTTGTGAGACCCCAGGCCCAGCTCTTCAGAAGAGCGGCCGGGGAAGCACCCTGTTCTTAACAAAGCCCTCCTGGCGACTGATGCAGATTCAGGCCTGCAAACCGCTGTCCCAGCAAACGCTGTATACGTTAGGGGTCACCTTCAGCTGTTAGGTACGCATAGCAAGCTGTTTCTGGCGTAAAAGAACACTGGATGTAGGCAGTCTAGGATGATTCAAATGTCCTGTTTTTCCATGTGCTTTCTCCACATACATACACACACACACATCTTTTTACTGCCATATGACTTCCAGCCTTATGGCTTTTAAATGGCTGCTATTCCGAACATTCTACGTTGCAGAAGAAAGTAAAGAAACGGGTAAGCAAACCAGGGCACATTCTCAGATGCCCAGGCTTCTGCTTGCAACTCCTCTGCCACCCTGGGCTGAAAGGGAGGCTGGGAATTAACAGAGGGTCATCCCGGTGCTCAGAATAAAGCCAGACAAACCAGGGAGAATGGAGACAAGAAGGAGCTAGCAGCCTCTCAGTGCTTCCTGGGCTGCAATCTTCAAAGTTAAACCTTCGAGAACATTATACTGAAATAGTTCTTTACTAACCATGCATTAAAACACAGCTTTGTTTTTACGTGAAAGTCTACATCCTTGCTTACTAGCGCATCAAACCCATTACAATTTCACACTGCTCTGGAAATACTAACAAGTGAATCACAGAACAGGAAGAAATACTACATGAGAATAAAGTAAGAACAATTTTTAAAAGAAAAAGAAATACATCTTGAGGAAATGACGTAAGGATCGGAGGAGCTCTAGGGGCAGGGCTGCTCACAGCAGTGTTACTGACAACAGGTAACAACAAAACTTCCGCAGCTTCCAATCCAACGTCCTACAAGGAAGGAACACTGTGAATCAGGCTGTGGCCCTCAGCCTCACCACCACGTCACAACGTGGCAAAGTTGTTGTTGATATACTGGCAGTGGGAAGAGACAAAAAAAGTGAATTGCATAAAATCAGAAGAGTGTTCAGAGAACTCACTGGAGAACGAATACACACGATTTCTGTTTAATTTCCTTTATTGTTCCATAGGAAACAATAGCAACATTGACCAAAATAATAAGTAAATTTATCCAGGGTCCTAACTAATTCTTTTCTGGCGTGACTGATTGAGCCCAGGGGCTCCCAGAAGGAGGACTTTGGGGCTCTGAAGGGAGGCCATATCCAAGGTCAGGTGTTGTCTTCCGGGGCCTTTCCATGCCCATGTGGGTGGATTCTCCAGTCCTCTGTCCCCAAGATGTTGGCATCACAGGAAACATCTCCCAGGAGTGAGAAAAACACACGAGTCTCCACTCCTTCTCTCTTGCAAAGCCTCCTGACCCATTTTACAAAACCAGAAGCCACTTGTCCTGATCTGGATGCAGACTTGTAGACACCAAAGGGAATGTGAAACTGTGGAGCTTCCCACATAGGAATCTCCGGTGTGCTGCTGTGAGCCACCCTCCCTCCACCCCTCCTGGAAATTCATGTGGATCTCAGTCATCCACCTTGGCAAAGGCACTATGCAGACAAAGGAGAAACTGTTTGGAAATTGTCCACAGCAAAGCATGGGGACAGCGGTGCAGCCAGGCTCCAAGCATCCAGAGCTTCTAACCAAGGCAGCAGTTCCTCAAAGAGAGACGAGAACCTTGGTTTTCCAGGACTGCAGGAGCTGGGATAAAGAGCTCAGCCTACCCTACTGAGAGCCAACTTCCTCTGCTATCAGCTGAGCAAGAACTCTTATCTGGAAAATTAATCTTAGAGGAGAACACAGACAAGGAACCCCTAGAGGATTCCGTGTGGCTCTGCCAGGTTAGGCAATTTAAGCTCTTGTGCCTGTGTTCTTTGAGGAATACACACCGAATTTCGTTACACTGAAATGAAGCTAACTCTGCCCTTCGTATTCGAGCAGTGCCATGAGCTGAACACATCTGTGTGAGAGGCCAGCAAAACCATGAAAGCAAAGTTCATGAATTCCAGGGCTTTGGTCATTGGATCACATTTTATTTTATAACATCAAAGAGTTCACATCTAGCAGAATAAAAAATGAAACACCAACCTATTTAAAACTCTGATAGCTAGAAATGTATTTCAAAAGTGGTTGAAAAGAGGAGATTCAGAGAACAGCTGATAAAAATATTTGAAAAAAAATCAAAACTCATTTCACCATCATAAACAAAAACAAAAATACTTGTAGCATACATAAGGGTACACCCATTTCAAATTCCCGAAGCAGACGATCATTTTATTTTCCATGAAATGTGTAAAAAATACATATGTATGTATGTATATCACATTCTGGTAGGCAAGAGAAATCTTCAAATTTAAATATATATATATATTTCATTTAAAATAATCTAAACATTTACTGCTTCTTAGCCTTTTGGCTAAGATCAAGTGTAAAATAATCTAAACATTTAAAAAGTAGCAGCAATATTCATCTTTAAATATGTATAATAATATAGTAGATTGTTCAAATCACATATTTTGGTATCTCTTTCATTATTATTAATATCCACATACAACTTACATGTGGCAAGGTCCTGGCCTCCTCTCTAAATAATGTAGGAGTCTCGGTTCAATAAATACTACACAAAAAACAACTACAAAACACAGATGGCAAACATTTTCAGGATCAGGGGAGAATCAGGTCTGAAGGCATACAGCAATCTGCAGAATTACCGAGGCAAGGGTGAGACCCGCCAGCTCCCGGAAATGCTAGACTACATGTGTCCGGAGCCAGAGAAATAAGAAAAATGTCAAAATGGCCATAATGAAGTTGGAGTGCTGTCATATTTGACATAATCTTTCCAAGAAAATGTAGCATCTCTTAGCTTACAGCTCTACAAAACAGAAGTACACTGAACCCACTGCAGAAAAACTTACCTGTAACAGCAACCCAGGACCTCAGGGGTAAGGCTGATGTGTGACACTCTGAACTACTAGCCAGTTCCTATTACTCTGTTAAATATGTATTTGACAGGCTAACCAGTTCTTATTTTTAAGCATTAAATCTGTTTTAAAGAAATTGTTAAATTAAAAAGGAGGCCACGGAGACCTTGTGTAACCTGATGCCAAAGGGGATCTTCTCCCAGCATCGCCTCCCTCCCTCACTCACACCCTGAATTCAACAAGCGATGCAGGGGCACAAGGCAAGAAGCTTTTGCAGGCAGGAAACTGGACAATTCCTTGAGCTTTTCTGAGGCCACAGAGTCTCTCCTAACATTCAAATGGTCAGGAAAAATCGAGGAGACTTCATTACAAATGGAGTGAGGGTCACTGTACATAAACAGTGTTCTGACATGGTGGTTTAACTCCAGAAGCACTCTTAGTAGAACCCTGATGCTCACATGGAGAAGGTGCTGAGTGTTGAGGGCTAGCCACAGGCTCTTGATGGTGCTCAACTCACCACACAACCTGGTTTAACTCCCACGTGGTTTCTGAAAACCAGCCTTGCTTACAATCAGGGGCTCAATACTCACCTGAACACTGAGTGGCCAGTTAGGACCCCTGATTTAGCTCAGTGAGATTACAAGGGAGATGAGCACTAGAGAGTGCAACCAATGGCCACCCTATCAAGACCAGATCACCCCCTAAACACTTTCAAACCGAGAGGACCACACCCAGGCAGCCTGGCAGATGGCTGGGTGTACAAGCCCCCATGACTCCACTTATCGGACACCCTCCGACTTCCATCAGGTCTTACTACACAGATGTGACTGTGGGGTTTTCTGAAGACAAAGAGATCCACTCTCTCTGTTGTTCTTCCAGCTTTTCTGCCAAGCACTTAATCAAAACAGGGTCCACCTTAGAATCAAATTTATTAGCAAACCAATGTCCATCTTTTATAAGCCACCTTAATTCTGCAGCTCCATAAATACACACACTTCGAAGGTGAGTTCCAGTGCAACTGGGGTAGAAAACTCCTTCATAGTAATTCCACTTGACAAGGCGGGTCTTGCTTTGTAGGTCAGACACGTCCTGGGCTGACCTGGAAATCTCTCCAGGTACTCCTGGTACCCGAACTAAGGTCGCCCAAAAGTGCTCATCAGGCGAGTATGTGTCTCGAGACCAGGCAAAGAAGTCTGTAACGAGGGAGCTGTTGAAAACGTAATTCACAAATGCTTGGCTTAAAACAAAGTAGGCACTGCCGACAAATATCTCAATGTGGTGCGGGGGCGCCTGCTTCGAGACGTTTGTCCTCACTGGTAGTCTCACGCTGTCATGAGGCAGCTGCCTGAGCTCATGGTGATAAGTGAACCTCTCCGTTTTGCTGTTCGGGGGTCTGACCGTCTCTAACATATTTGCTCCATTGAGTTTCTTCAACTCTGACACTAACTCGAAATTTGACTTCAGGGGGAAATCTTGCCCACACAGATTGATAACGTATTTCCATTGAACTGAAGACTTGAGAAGGTCTGACAGGCAATTTAAGTCAGCTTGGAGTCTGGAAATGTGAGCATACTGCACGGCCTCTAATCTGGAAGCAATGAAGACATTGGAGAAGCACTTCGCTAAATTGTTCATGGCGACTTGGAAGGCGTTAGGTGACTTGAGGTCGTAATGGATACAGTAGACATTGTGCTGGGCATATATAGCATGGAGAAGTCTCTCAACCATGATTGCATCTTTGTGCACAACCAAGGAGTAGGCTATTGGGAAGCGTCGCTCCTCCCCTGACACGAGCTTCTGATGGTAGCTCCTCAGAGAGTGATAGATGTCACAGTCGCTCGTCATTGCGGCGACATCATCATCCTCCAGGTCGATAATGTGTCTCCTTCGGATTTCCAGGCTCTTGCCGACCTCCAGAGGCTCCTGTTCATAGATCGCTGAACAGTTAACTTCATAGCTGGCTGTGTCTTTAACATGGGTGTACCTGTTTCTTACGAAAGGCGAGGTACTGAGGGAGTACTCAACGATGTACAGGCCTTCTGGGGGGAAGAGAAGTCGCCCCACATTGAGCAACTTCACCAAGGAGAGCAGCCACAGGGTCAGAAACACGATGAAAACCTTATGCTGGAGAGGATATTTAAGACAACACCTGAGTGCCTTCATTCTGTAAGAGGACAAAGCAATGTCGATATTAATTAGGGACACTAAATATTAGGAGAAAATCAGCTCAATTTATCCAAAGGTTATTGGGTACCTACCACATGCGTGGGCCCAGGCAGAACGCTGGGCCCAAGGATAAGTAAAGTAAGATTTTGTCCCTTGAAATAATCTAGAAATAAAGAGGTAGAATGGTGGTATTCTGTTAACCCTGTTTTCAGAGATGTTGTTTACCAAGCAGAATGGAAGATAAACCCCTAAAATATAAACACAATCATCAGCTGGTATCTGTGGAGGACGGGTGCAGGACCCTGCTGAAGATGCCAAAGCCCAAAGATGTTGATGGCCCTAGAGAGAACACCACAATATTTACACCAAACCCACACACAGCTTCCTGTGTACTTTCAGTCCTCTCTGGATTACTTGTAACATCCAACACAATGCCCACACTTGCTTCACATGCATGGAGTCATCATAAACTTGGTGCAGGGCAAACTCAAGCTGTGCTTTTTGGAACTTTCTGGAAAAAAGTTTTCAAATACTTGCAATCCACAGTTGGTTGAATGTGCAGACATGGAAGCCATGGACATGAAGGGGCAGCTGCATGGTATCCGAAGAGGGACAGCTCCAGTTTGGGCAGAGGTGTGGAGAACTCCACGTCCTCAGAAGGCCCTCCCACATCCAAATGACCTGCCCAGGGCAGCACCTGTCCTGACTCCACTTTCTGTCTGGCTAGGCAGGAGCCCAGTGACCCCCATGTTCAGAAATGAGAGCAGCAGGAAATCGCTAGAGTAGACCCCAGAGACTAAAATGTGCTAATTACAAAAACCGGGTAAACTGCACATTTCTCTTAATTTGTTTCGTTGGTACCCATTTCTCCACAGGGATTAGCTTAGCTCCTAAAATGAAGAAGGCCTGCCTCGACGGGAGTAGGGGACTGTCCAGAGACTACGGTTTCGGGGCTCGTCTACAGCTTTGCAACCATCAGCAGGAACCTCAGCTTCGAGCCAAAGGGGATGGCGCCTGTGCAGTGTGCTTGGGAGGGGCAGGAAGCCGAGACCCCACTGACTGGGAGCCGGCAGCAGGGGGCCCCTCGGCACAGCTGCTGTGGGACCTGGCAGGGGTGATGGGCAGGAGCGGGCATATTTCTGCCAGTGTGGCTCTGAGGGGCATGACAGTTGGCCAGGTTTCAAGCTTGGGTCATGAGTGATGACCTCATCATTCACTCTGCCAGAGGACAGTGGAGAGGAGTTCAACTGCAGGGCGTCCCGATGGGGAGGACGGTGCTGAGACCTCGACGTGAGACCGAGACTCAGAGACTCAGAGAGCAAGAAGAGTGCAGGAGCAGGACAGGCTGGGATCAGGAGCCCAGGGCAGCTCCCTGAGGGGGGCACCCGTGCCCACGCTGGGCCGGGCTCTGCAGCGTAGTCCGTGGTCACTAAGGTGCTAGTAAAGAAGCCAGCACCCACAGGCAGAATTGGGTGCTTCGATCAATAAGTCAAAGATTACCCAAGCCCAGTGCATGGTAACCCAGCACAAGGAGGAGACAGCTTACATAAAGGCTACAACTAGAATGAGTCTTACCCACGGCAAACGAATGCTTTTTCTTTTCTTACCTTGTTGGCCCAAGGACTACCTAAATTACCCTCAGTTAATTTTTCCCTGGTGAAATGAAAATACCTGGTATTTCTAGAGGGTCATCAGTTCTCCCAGAGCTCTCCTGCCATTTGTGATTTAGCATTTAATGACCATCTGCACCCAGAAGGACACAGGCAGGCTCCCTTCCCATCATCCACTCCACCCAGGAGTGCCCTTTCTGACTTCAGCCTGGGGCCAAGAGTTTGAGCTAGGCAGGAGGCCATGGGAAGGGAGAGGTAGAGCTGGGAGAAGGCCCCTGGGACTGGCTCGGCACCCCCACTTGAAATTCCCAGACTGGGATGAGCGTCAATTTGGAAGGAAGAGGGCAGAGCCCAGGCCCTGGATTCTGGTCCAGCTTGTTCTGCCCCAGGCATCACTAAGGCAGAGCGAGGGTCTGCCTGGAAGCCAACTTTTGCACCCTTCTACAGCAGCAGCATAAACCCCTTCCCCTCTCACCAAGGCCAGAGTCCCATCACTGAGAAAACATCCGTTCGTCCAAGTGAGAAGGAAAAGAGGGGGTGGCACAATGACCTTTGGCCTGAGTGAGTCTCTGGCAAACCCGGAAGGGGCCGTGGCTTCTTCCCAGCCACCAAGGGACAGGAATTCCGAGAAGACCAGGGGTTGCCCTCCTGGGCTGTGCCCTCCCAGTGAGCTTGGCACAGCCACAGCTGCGGGGCTGGAGGCAGTCAGGGCAGGTGCAGCCACCACAGCCCAGGCCTGTGGAGGCCCCAGAGGCTGCAGGGCTGGGGCTGGGAAGGAGCTCCTAAGGCCTCATGCATGCAGGACTGAGGCTGGCGGCTCCGAGGACAGCAAGCTGGCCAGTGTCCTCTGCAAACACCCACCCTGCCGGCAGCGGGCGCTGCATGGCCAGGAGGGGCATCTCCCCTGCCCCGGAGCAGGCAGATGAGTCGCCCTGCTGTGGAGCTGACGGCCGCGTGAGAACCAGTTCCCACTGGAGACAACAGAACAGAAACGAACATGACAGCAAGGTCTGCAGCTGTCGCTGGGTGGAACTGGGGGAGCTCGGCACTGGAAGCAGGCCAGACTAACGCCATCCCACAGCGCCTGCCCAGCACGCACACAGTACACAGAACAGGGTGGAAGACGCTGGCAACAGATACTCGTCACTGATGACAAGATGCAGGTGTAGATAAAAACAAGCTAGAAAGGGCTCCACTGGGACTGCCCCCGGCCTTCACGGTAACTAATGTGCAACCATCACTTTGTTCCTTGGAGATAATGCAGTAAGGACATACAGATACCCTAGACCTCAGCCGCTTTCTACCAGCCCCTCGGATCGTACTGCTTGGAGCTTCCTTTCTTAAGTAAGACTTCTCTTCTCTCACCTTGTGTACAGTCTCGTAAATCATCACCGACACCAGGACATGAACCTGGACTCATCTCAGTTTTCCCGCAACATAATAAAGTCTGTAATGGTGGCCAGCACTGTGGCGTAGGGGGCTAAGCTGCCACTGGCAGCACTGGCATTCCATACGGGCACCGGTTCAAGTCCCAGCTGCTCCACATCCGATCCAGCTCCCTGCTAATGTACCTGGAAAAAAAGAGGAAGTTGGCCTGAATGCTTGGGACCCTGTATCCACAGGGGAAACCCAGAAGAAGCTCCTGGCTTAGGACCAAACTAGCTCTGGCTATTGTGGCCATTTGTGGGGTAAATCAGCAGATGGAAGATCTTTCTCTCTCTCCCTCCCTCTCTCCCTTCCTCCCTCCCTCCCTCTCTCAGTAACTCTGCCTTTCAAGTAAAATAAATAAAGTCTGTAATAATTCAGTGCAAGCCACTCCTCCATCTCTGAGGTCCCAACCAGGATGCTGAATGAAACATTTCCCCCAACCATTTCGTTTCCCCAAGTCTCCCAGGTGTCCTCAGAGCCACCAAGGAGGAGGCAGGAGCACTAAGGCAGGGCCCTCCCCATGTCCTCTCCTTTTTAATGTGTCTAACATTTATTTATTTGAAAGGCAGAGTGCCATATATATATGGGGGGGGGAGAGAGGGACAGAGAGGGAGGGAGAGGGAGAGAGGAAGGGAGAGGGAGAGAGGGAGAGACAGAGAGAGAGAGAGAGATCATCCATTCGCTGGTTCATTCCCCAAATGCCCACAACAACTGCAGCTGGGCCAGGCTGACACTAGGAGCTCCTACCCTGTCTTCTCAGGCCTTCAGAGGAGCTGGATTGGAAGTGTGGAGCAGCCAGGACCTGAGCCAGCACTGCGGTACAGGATGCGGCATCCCAAGCAGCGACTTACCTGCTGTGCCACACAGCCACGCTATCAGCCAACTCCTCGAGGTTTTAAAACCCAGGAACATCAAAGAAGCTGGGAAGAAAGGGGAGCAGGGAGAAGAGACGGGCTTGGCTTCCTGTGCGGGCTGAGAGCTGCATCTGCGCTCCTTCCCAGCGGCTCACACAGGGGCTGGGGCCGGGAGAGAGGCTCCAGGGGTCACAGAGCGGGACACAGAGCTGGTGCCTGGAGGGACATCAGGTAGCTGAGGCTTTAGCTAAACCTGCTCACCTCCCTGGGGCCAGTTTTCTGTCTCAGGAGATGGGAGGCCCCTTCCCTGCTGCTGGGAGCCTCGCTTGCGGGCCCCAATCCTGGACTTGTCCAGGACACCACACAGGACTTGCTGATTTTCATTAGAAGAAAAGAATCACCGAGCACCCTGTGCAATGCTAAGAAGCGCCTGTCCCGCACAATTCTGGCCAGAGCAGGCTACAGTAACACACAAGGAAGACAGGGGGTGCTGAGCAGAAGCAGAAGGCACGGGGCCGTGGGGCCAGCACTGGGTCTGGGCAGCAGCTTCAGCCAGGGAGGCAGGCACAGCACCCGGACCCCAGACAGGCTGCTCTGCCCATCTCTGCGTGCTACGTGAAGTCACGTGTGCCAAGTGCTGTAGCCCAGCCGGGACCACCACTGCCTCCTGAGTGCTGGCTGCGGCTTTCCCTTTACCCAACCCTCACCCCTCTCTTGGTCAAGCCACCCTCCCCCGGCACCTCTCAAAGATCCCGCCCAGATCCAGGTGTTTCGTCCTAGTTTTCAGTCTACCATCGTTTTAACCGAGTAGAATTCGTGCCTGAATGCCTCCACGGTAGCACCGCCACCTCCTCTTAACAAGCAAACAGCAAGCGAGGCCACCAAAACCCTGTCCCAGGTCACGGATCTGGACAACGCTGGGCTGGGACGGCAGCCCAGAGTCTCGCCTGTTGGAGACACGCTCTTTGTCCTCCGTGCCACACTGTCATGGGATACACATAAATGCCTCCCCATTCTCCACAGCAGTTCTAATCCTGGCCGGTGTCTCGTCTGTGCCAAGGCAGGACCCTCACACCAAGCCTGCAGTCCTGAGACTTCCCGCCCTGCTGAAGCAATCATTTACTCAAAGACACAGCCTGGAGGAGGCAGGGAGATGAGTCAGGGGGAGGTGGGGGAGGTGGGGGCAGGGGGGAACGAAGTGCTGAGTCAGTTCTCCAGCAGTGCCACTGATTAAAGGGGAGATGCAGCCTCGGCCCGAGAGCTCCCCTGTCACCAGCGACTTACCCACTTCTTTTCGTGTGACCCGCGACACAATTACTAATTACTCTGTAAAAGTTCCTGTGTGTAGAATACTCCCTCTGTGAGGTACCTTAAAGTTCTTTTTTTTTTGTTTTTTTTTTGTTTTTTTTTTTTTTACAGGCAGAGTGGACAGTAGAGGGAGACAGAGAGAGAAAGGTCTTCCTTTTTGCCGTTGGTTCACCCTCCAATGGCCGCCGCGGTAGGCGCGCTACGGCCGGCGCACCGCGCTGATCTGATGGCAGGAGCCAGGTGCTTCTCCTGGTCTCCCATGGGGTGCAGGGCCCAAGCACTTGGGCCATCCTCCACTGCATTCCCTGGCCACAGCAGAGAGCTGGCCTGGAAGAGGGGCAACCGGGACAGAATCCGGTGCCCCGACCGGGACTAGAACCTGGTGTGCCGGCGCCGCAAGGCGGAGGATTAGCCTACTGAGCCACGGCGCTGGCCATTACCTTAAAGTTCTTACACCTTAGCTTGAAAATGGGGAATGAAGGACTTACTGATTTAGAAAGGTCAAGATTTTTTTCTTTCCCAAATCTTACAAAGAATCATCATCACCTAAGAACACAGAGACAAGTGCACCAGAAGCAAAAACCAAATGAATCCTGATGTAGCTGCACAAGCCGAGTCCTTTCCCTACAGCAACCTGACTTCACTCAAGTCTCCACTCTCCCCTTGAGGACCTGCTGACCGCCAAGCCCAGGGCGAGCCCACAGGGAGGCAGCCCCCAGACGCCCATGGCACCCAGCAGTGGCACAAAGGCGCAGTGGGTTAAGCCACCGCTCGAAGGTACGCCTGTATCCTATATGGGTGCCGGTTTGAGTCTTGGCTGCACCAATCCAATTCCCTGCTAATGTGCCTGGGGAGGGGCTCTTGAGCCCCTGCCACCCATGTGAGAGACCGGGACAGAGTTCAGGACCTGTGGCTTCAGCCTGGCCCAGCCCCAGCTGCCGTGGCCATTCATGCAGCAGGTCAGCCGATGGAAGATCTCTCCCTCCCTCTGTCTCACTCTCTTTCAAATAAATAAGTAAATCTTTGAATAAGTAAACAACATCTAACAGGTAAACATACCTCTTTAAAGGGAAAAATTTAAATATTAGAATTTACTTTTCTAGGTCTTCTCCACCAAAGCATAACTGATTGACCCATAATTCCTGAAGAAGCCCCCGAGCAAATCCCCACACTGCAAAGCACCTTGAAAGGTGGTTACATCCCTCCCTAACATGCCCAGCCACCTCCTAACCCCTGCCCTCCATCCCTGAGGTGCCACAAACACATTGCCCTCACTCAGGCATCTGAACGCCTTCGCCAGGTGATCTGTGAACAACGGCACTTTGTCCCAGCCCTGGAGGCTGCGCGTCCAGGGTCAAGGTGCAGGCTCAGCACCCAGCACCTGGCACAGGCTGTGTCCTCACATCACGGAGGCAAGGCTGCCAGGGGAACAGCGTCCTCACCCTCAGAGCCTCCCAGGTCCCACTCACCAGGACTCTGCCCTCACGCCCACTTCTTAAGGCTATCACGTAGGCTATCTCGCTGCCCCAGATGAATTCTGGGGACACATGTAGACCACAGCAAGACGTGTTTATCTCATTGCCCCCACCCAGGGAGTGGACAGAGGAGGCCCATCACGATGGCATGCAGTCCAGCCTGGCTCCACTCCCCACGCCACTCAGGCTGCCTGTCTCAAAGCCAACAGACTCTTCCAGCTGCCAGAGTCACGGGCTACACCTGCTCTTTCCAGTGTTCCACGCTCAGTGCTGGTTCTTTCCACGTTATCTCACTCACTCTGCTCAGGTAACTATCATTATCCCCACTTTAGACTGAAAACAAAGTGAGTCACAGGAGAGAAGCAACCTACCTCAGGTCAACAGCTAGGATGGCGCAGGAGCAAGGAGCTTTGACTGCAGTCCCACTCACAGCCTTCGCTCTTAACCACGAATCAGACCAATCTCTTGACAGAGAACTCTGTCGGGTCCACACGGAAATGCATTTCAGATCCACCCACTTCTTTCTCGCCTGGGAACCAAGCCAGCATCCAGTGTTGCCTGGATATGAAATCACCTCTTCACCGGCCTCCCCTGCTTCTCTCTCTGTACTGTAGCCAAAATGATTTTTTAAACACTTAAATCAGAACACTCACCCTCCCTAGTCCCATTTCCTACACTCAGAACTCTTTCCTGGGACTTCACTTCACTTAGGCTAAAACCACAAACACTTCCCGTGGCCATAAGGGACTCCGCAATCCCCAAGCCTGGCTCCCTCCACAAGCTCATCTTTTTCTTCTGAAAAACCCCAGAATATGAGAGCCTCTTCCTTGCCACGGGGCCTCTGCCCACGCTGCTCCCACATTCAGACCACCTTTCCCTGGACCCTGGGCTGACGGAGTCCTCAAGTTTTAGGAGAAATTTCTTTTTCTCTGATCTTCCCTCATTCCCCCGCCCAAACTTGTTTTCTTCTGAGCCTACGCCATGAGCAGCAGCTTTGTTTACTTGTTTGTTATCTGTCCCTGGACTATAACATGAGGTCCTGAAAGACCAGTTCACTACTCTGTCCCCAGCACCAAGGACGCTGGAGATGACCCGTGTTCCAGTCTGGCTCTGCCATCAACATCTCCTCCAGGGACCCCGGCAGCTCACTTTATGTTGGGCAAGTCTTTACTTCTAACACCTTCAGTGGGATCATGATGTGTCTACACTGCAATGCTAATGTGAGGGCCCGGACGTAACCCAGGTGAACGAGCCAGGGCCAGGGCCAGGACTCCCACAGGAAGGACGGCTTCTTGGGAGGACCAGGAGTCTATATGCTCTAAGTTAGGTCTATCTTTCTAACACAGTGCATTTGTTATTCCCTTCATTCTGACATTCTAATTAATTGTTTCCCAATACTTTTTTTTTAAAGATTTATTTATTTGAAAGGCAGAGTTACAAAGAGAGACAGAGAAAGAGACTGTTAATCCCATGGCTCACTCCCACAAATGGCCACAATGGCCTGGGTTCAGCTGATTCAAAGCCAGGAGCCAGCAGCTTCTTCTGGGTTTCTCACGTGCGTGCAGGGGCCCAAGGCCTTGGCTGATCTGCTGCTGCTTTCCCTGGCCATTAGCAGGGAGCTGGATCGGTAGTGGAGCAGCCGGGAACTTTAACTGGCACCCACGTGGGATGCCGGTGTGGTAGGCAGCAGCTTTGCCTGCTACACCACAGCTTCAGCCTGGCTCTGCCCTGGCCATTGTGTCCGCTTGGGGAATGAACCAGCAGATGGAAGACCTCTCTCTCTCTCTAACTCTGACCTTCAAATAAATAAATCTTAAAAACAAAACAAAACAAAACAAAAAAAGACGCTGACGGGCACCTGCAGCCTGCTCCACACAGGGTTACGGTCAGCCAAGTGGCACCTGTGACTCTGTAGCAGAGACTCAGTTCTCCTTAGGGCCTTAGGGGCAGCTCCTGTGGGCACTGAAGAACTGTGGTGGCGACGCTTTCCCGCACTGCCCTCAAAGTCATCCCCCAGGACCACGCACTCCACAAAGCAGCACCAAGGGTGGTGCAGCAGCCAGCACACGCATGGCTGCCCATCAGAGCCCACCTCTGGGGCTCAGGTCACATGTCACACACAACCGCCTCAGCTCAGGAGCCAGGGCACGCCTGTCCAAAGGGCAGTGCTGAAGGCCCCGTGGAAGACGTCACAAGTGGCCGCTTCTCTCCAGGCTGTCTGCTTCGGGTCACAAGGCCACAGTCGCCACCTCCTTAAGGGAAGCACTGCTTTACCTGCAAGGCTGTGCACAGAACCCAGACGGAATGCCAGGCACTGTCTCCAGGCAGTCGTTCTTCCAGAGTAAGCGCACCTGGGCACGCCTGGGGGAAGCACGAGGTCCACGCCTGGGGGAAACACGAGGTCCACGCCTGGAGGAAACACGAGGTCCACGCCTGGGGGAAGCACGAGGTCCACGCCTGGGGGAAACACGAGGTCCACGCCTGGGGGAAACACGAGGTCCACGCCTGGGGGAAGCACGAGGTCCACGCCTGGAGGAAGCACGAGGTCCACGCCTGGGGGAAACACGAGGTCCACGCCTGGGGGAAACACGAGGTCCACGCCTGGAGGAAACACGAGGTCCACGCCTGGGGGAAGCACGAGGTCCACGCCTGGAGGAAACACGAGGTCCACGCCTGGGGGAAGCACGAGGTCCACGCCTGGAGGAAACACGAGGTCCACGCCTGGGGGAAGCACGAGGTCCACGCCTGGAGGAAGCACGAGGTCCACGCCTGGGGGAAACACGAGGTCCACGCCTGGGGGAAGCACGAGGTCCACGCCTGGAGGAAACACGAGGTCCACGCCTGGGGGAAGCACGAGGTCCACGCCTGGAGGAAACACGAGGTCCACGCCTGGGGGAAGCACGAGGTCCACGCCTGGAGGAAACACGAGGTCCACGCCTGGGGGAAGCACGAGGTCCACGCCTGGAGGAAACACGAGGTCCACGCCTGGGGGAAGCACGAGGTCCACGCCTGGAGGAAACACGAGGTCCACGCCTGGAGGAAGCACGAGGTCCACGCCTGGAGGAAACACGAGGTCCACGCCTGGAGGAAGCACGAGGTCCACGCCTGGAGGAAGCACGAGGTCCACGCCTGGAGGAAGCACGAGGTCCACGCCTGGGGGAAGCACGAGGTCCACGAGGCAACGTGGGGGACAGGCGGTCCCTCAGGTCAGAATCCCTGACCTCAGATCACATGAAACCTGGGTGCAGAACCCAGCCAGCTGCGGATTCCAGGCCGCAGGGCACACACTGCAGCCCACAGTGGGCGTGTGCACAGTGGCCTGAAGCCGCCCAGCTCCAAAGTCTTCAGCAACAAAGTCTGAGGAGCCACAAACAAGCACAGAATGAAAAGCTTTTAATTTGTATCAACTTGTGACCCTCACTCCTGGTGCAAAACAGAAAGAGTTTTTCTTTGCAGAAAATTAAAAAAAATAAGTAAGTAAGGGTGGATTTCAAAACTGCTCTGCCCACAGATTCCAGCTGGACGCGAGGAGCTTACAGGGTGTGAGGAGGGACGGCCAAGGGGCTGCTGGATCAGCACTGGCCTCTCAAGGCCCAGCGTCCTCACTCGGCCACACCCAGCACAGACGCTGTTTCCTGTTCTAAATTTACAATGTGGTTCAGAATACTTTGGCTTCTTCTATAAAATAGGAAATCTGAATTAAAAACATTTTTCTTTTTAAAATGCAGTTTGTTGTACTGGAAAGAAAGTAACTTTCCCCACCCCAGGGCTACATAGTGGGACTTTCCCCTCAAAATCTCTGCGAGTGTTTGTTTTGATACCACATAGCTAATTCCATATTTTTAAAAGATTTTATTTATTTATTTGAGAGGAGAGTTACAGACAGTGAGAGAGAGAGAGACAGAGAGGAAGGTCTTCCTTCCACTAGTTCACTCCCCAAATGCCTGCAATGACCAGAGCTGGACCAATCCGAAGCCAGGAGCTAGGAGCTTCTTCCAGGTCTCCCACACGGGTGCAAGGCCCAAGCACTTGGACCATCTTCTAGTCAGAGAGTTGGATCAGAAGAGGAGCAGCCGGGACTTGAACTGGTGCTCATATGGGATTCCGCTGCCACAGGCCAAGGATTAACCTACGGTGCCACATGCTAGCCCCAACTCATATTATATACTGGCCAGAATTCATTCCTCAAAGTCTCTGCAGCCAGCTTAATTGATTGCTACATAGGCATTTTATTTATTTTTATTTATTCATATGAGGGGGAGCAAGAGAGCTCCCGTTTGCTGGCTCAGTCCCTGAATGGTTGCAATAGCTAGGGCTGTGCCAGGCTGAAGCTGGGAGCCAGGAACTGAGCTCAGGTCTCACTGATGGGTGGCAGGGGCCCGAGGACTTGAGCCCAGTGCAGGAAGCTGGAGTCAGGAGCCGTGGTGTGGGAAGTGGGGGTCCTAATCCCCAGGCAAAACACCCCCCATGCAAAGTGCAAGGAGGACCTCCGCTGCTAAGGAGTGGCGGCAACACAAGGACAGAAGGTGCACAAATGCATGAACCAAGGGTGTCAAATCAGAAACCTTGAGCCCCAGCCACCTCTCCAGGAATGGACTGGACACCCTCAGGTTTTAATCATCAGGAAAGCCTGCTTGTTTATTCTCTGGCTTCTGCTCGTCACTGAAAATCCACCTGTGGCTGGATCTCATCACTTACCTGACATGTGCTTCTGGTCTAGAGTGAGTACTCTGGGGCCGGCGCTGTGGTGTAGCGGGTAAAGCCACCGCCTGCAATGCCAGCATCCCATAGGGGCGCTGGTTCAGGTCTCAGCTGCTCCACTTCTGATTCAGCTCTCTGCTAGGGCCTGGGAAAGCAGTGGAAGATAACCCAAGTGCTTGGGCCCCTGCACTCATGTGGGAGACCAGAGAAGCTCCTGGCTCCTGGCTTTTGATTGGCACAGCTCTGGCTGATGTGGCCAGTTGGGAAGTGAACCAGTGGATGGAAGACCTCTCTCTTTCTGCTTCTCCTCTCTCTGTGTGACTCTGACATTCATATAAATAAATAAACCTTTAAAAATGAATAAATAAAGTGAGCATGCTGTCCTGAGGTCTATGTGCAGCAACACTAAACTCAGAAATTCAATATTAAGTTAAATGCTGCAGGAAAAATCTACAATTGGAAAATCCTGCCGAAACAGGAATCTCAACAGCAGAGACTCTGTGTCCCCAAAAGTCAAGCCTAGAAGAGACTCCTGGATGGTGACAGCTGGCATCTCCTACAGGGACGCATTCTAGCAAGGGCTCTGCCAGGTGGCAGGACTCAGCACATAGGCAGGGGGATGAGGAAGCAGGAAGATCATTCAGCTCACTGAATATCCGAGCAAACGTGTTTGCCAACTGTATACAGAACAATCTGAGAAAATGCATATACCAACTGTATACCAAACAATCTAAGCAAACATATACCAACTGTATACACAACAATCAGAGCAAACTGTATGCCAATTATATACAGAACAATCTGAGCAAACGTGTGTACCACTTTATACCAAACAATCTAAGCAAATGTGTGCACCAACTGTATACCAAACAATCTAAGCAAACATATACCAACTGTATACACAACAATCAGAGCAAACTGTATGCCAATTATATACAGAACAATCTGAGCAAACGTGTGTACCACTTTATACCAAACAATCTAAGCAAATGTGTGCACCAACTGTATACCAAACAATCTAAGCAAACATATACCAACTGTATACACAACAATCAGAGCAAACTGTATGCCAATTATATACAGAACAATCTGAGCAAACGTGTGTACCACTTTATACCAAACAATCTAAGCAAATGTGTGCACCAACTGTATACCAAACAATCTAAGCAAACATATACCAACTGTATACACAACAATCAGAGCAAACTGTATGCCAATTATATACAGAACAATCTGAGCAAACGTGTGTACCACTTTATACCAAACAATCTAAGCAAATGTGTGCACCAACTGTATACCAAACAATCTAAGCAAACATATACCAACTGTATACAAAACAATCTGGGCAAACATGTAAACCAACTGTATACCAAATAATCTGAGCAAACATGTAAACCAACTGTATACCAAACAATCTGAGCAAATGTGTATACTGTGTACCAATCAGAGCAAACTTGTGTATCAACTGTATAGAAAGCAATCTAAGTGAACATATACACCAAATGTATACCAATCTGAGCAAATGTGTATTCCAACTGTGTACAAAACAATCAAACCAAATGTGTATGCCAATTGTATACAAAACAACCCGGGCAAACATACATACCAACTATTTATAAAACAATCTGAGCAAACAAATACACCAACTGTATACCAAACAATCTGAATGAATGGGTATACCAACTATATAGAAAATAATCTGGGAGATTCCACGATGGCTGAACAGGAAAAGACATACTGCTTGGGAGAGGAGAAAAAGCAGAGGAACTGCATTTCCAGGGGAGAGTTGGAGAGAAATCTTTGGTGGAAATTCTACAGAAGGAAGAGGGACGCCGTGGATCAGCGTGGAAGGTGCTGACACGCAGCAATGAGCGTGAATACCACACACGAGCCCCGCAGCCGAGAGCTGGAGGAGATGGCCGCTTTGGAGAGTGAGATGAGAGCAGACTGAGGCAGTGTGTGCCACTGGTGATACAGCTGGAGGGACAGCCCTGCAGACCACACTGTCTCTGCACCTGGCCTGGAGTCCCAAGGGGGACAGGGTACCTGCTTAACACAGTACCAGAGTACCCAGGGACAGGGTACCTGCTTAACCCAGCAAAAGAAAAGCACATTTCTTTCTCCCCATACCCCAAAAGGCTGGCTGGCAACTGGCAGGGAGAAGGTGCCATTTTGACACCAACAGCTGCAGCAGGTCTTGAATGTACCTATGATCAGGGGATATGACCAGAGGGAAAAACCCACATTCCTGCCGGCACCATGGCTCACTAGGCTAATCCTCTGCCTGAAGCACTGGCACACCAGTTTCTAGTCCCGGTTGGGGTGCTGGATTCTGTCCTGGTAACTCCTCTTCCAGTCCAGCTCTCTGCTGTGGCCTGGGAGTGCAGTGGAGGATGGCCCAGGTACTTGGGCCCCTGCACCCCATGGGAGACCAGGAGGAAGTACCCGGCTTCTGGCTTCAGATTGGTGCAGCATGCGAGCTGTAGTGGTCATTTTAGGGGGTGAACCAACAGAAAGGAAGAACTTTCTCTCTGTCTCTCTCTCTCTCACTGTCTAACTCTGCCTGTCAAAAAAAAAAAAAACCCACATTCCCCACTGACTTTGAGTCTGGCTGGGACAGTGACGGGGGATGGGCACCCAAACAGGACCGTGGGGGCCCCCAGCCTCTCACCTATCACAGGCTCCAGGCTCCAACTGCCAAGGTGGAGCTCCACAGGCGGCTGGCTCTGGGAACATCTCTGCCTCTCCGTGGGTGGGACAGGCTACCAGGGTGGGGGGATCCTCTGCACCCCATGACTGCGGGAGCCTTGTGTGCTCAGACTGTGGGGAATCTGTGACTGCAGGGCAGCGCACAGTGTGGCTGGGTCTCGGGGCGGTCACTGTCAGTGGCTCTACACGCTCAGAGCACCCAGACTGCCTGGGCTGGGTCGCTGCAGAGAGATCCGTGCTCACACCGAGGAGCACACAGACCCTCTGTGCAGGTCAGGCTGCAGCACGGGTGAGTGTTGTGCCCACTGTGGGCTAACCCCGGGGAATGACCACCTGGGAGGAGAGGAGAGCAGGGGAGGTGTGACCACGCCAGCACAGCTGATCCAAACCTCCCACTGCAGACAGTAAACATCCACCACGCCCAACTCAGGTGTCACCCTGGACACTTGCCCCCCCCCCCTGAGCAGCAACCACAGCCCCCTGGCCACACCCTGCACACACCTGGGGTTTTCAGTGAAAGAGCAGGTGCCGCACTAAGCCACAGAGGCAGAGCTCAAAGACAAAATCCACCAGAGAAAACGCCTAAGAGTAAATGCAGATTCAAGAAATAAGAAAAAGAAGACAACATGAAGCTCCCAAGGAATGCAAGACACTTAAATATTAGAACGTAAAGATAGAGATTGATGAAATGCCTCAAGTGTAATTCAAAAGCATAATCATAGGATTAGACAGCAGCAAATCAACAAATTAAAGAAATCCATACATGACATGAATGAAAAATTTTCCCATGAAATTGAGTTTAAAATGAAATACTAGAAAAGAAGATTTCAATAGATCAAATAACAAATGTGGTAGAAAGGCTTAACAACAGACTGGGTGAGGCAGAAAAAAAAGAATACTGAAGCTAGAAGACAAATCTGTGGAAAATTTTCAGTCAGACCAAAAAAAAAAAAAAGAAGAAGAAGAAATTGGAAAAATTGAAAACAGTGTTGGAGATTTATAGGATACTACAAATGACCCAACATGCAGGTCATAGGAGTTCCTGAAAGGATGGAAAGAGAGAAAGGATTACAGGGCCTTTTTAGTGAAATAATTACAGAAAACTTCCCGAATTTGGAGGAAAAAAGGGATGTCCAAATATAGGAAACATGCAGAACTCCTAACAGATATGACCAGAGAAGATCTTCACCACAACGCACTGTCATTAAACTGTCGGCAGTAAAGCATAAGGAAAAGATTCTAAAATGTGCACAGAGAAATGCCAGCTTACTTTCAGAGGATCCCCAACTAGACTCTCAGCTGATTTCTCATCAGAAACCCTTTGGGCTAGAAAAGAATGGAGACACATAGTCCAAAGCTTAAAAGAAAAAAAAAAGTCAATCCAGAATACTGTACCCTTCAAAGCCCTCATTTATGAATGGAGGTGAAGTAAAGACCTTCTATAACAAACAGAAATTGAAAGAATTTGACAACACTCATTCAGCCTCACAAAAGATTCTTAAGAATGTGCTACATACAGAAACACAGAATGATGGTCATCATTATGAAACCATGTGAAGGCAGAAAATCTCCCAGTAAAATTACAAAGGAAATCCAAGGCAAACCAGGCAAACAATAGGAATATTTATGGAAAAATGGCAGGACCAAATCATTACTTATTAATAGTAGCCTTGAATGTAAATGGCCTAAATTCTCCAATTAAAAGACACAGACTGGCTGAATGGATAACAAAAAAAAGACTCATCTATTTGCGGCCTATAAGAAGCACACTTCACCAGCAGAAACGAAATACATGCAGACTGAAAGCGAAAGGATGGAAAAAGATAGTCCACGCTAACAGAAACCAAACAGAGCTGGTGTTTCCATCAGACAAAATAGACTTTAACAGAAAAATTGTCAAAAGATTCAAAGAAGGTCACTATGTGATGATTAAGGGATCGATTCAACAGGAATATGTGATTATAATAAATGTATATGTGCCAATGCCAGGGCACCTCACTATTTAAAACTAATGTTAATGGATCTAAAGAGAGACATGGACTCCAATACAATAGTAATGGGAGACTTCAATACCCCACTTCATCAATGGACAGATCAACCAGACAGAAAATCAGCAAGGAAACAAGAGCTAACCGACTCTATGAACCACATGGACTTATCAGATATCTATAGAACTTTTCATCTCACATTTGCAGAATACACATTCTTCTCATCAGTGCATGGAACTTTCTCTAGGCCATAAAACAAGTCTCAGCAAATTCCAAAAAGTCAAAATCAGACCATTCATCTTTTCTGACCACAAGGGAATGAAGCTGGAAACCAACAAGTCAACAATCTCTAGAACATATGGACACACCTGGAGAATGAACAACACGCTCCTGAATGAACAGTGAGACACAGAAGAAATCAAAAGGGAAATGAAAAAAAATCTCTGGAAATAAATGAAGATGACAATACAACATACCAAACTTATGGGATACAGCAAAAGCAGTATTAATGGGGACGTTTCTAGCAATTGGTGCCTACATTAAGAAATTGGAAAGGTACCAAATAAATGAGCTATCAACACATCTTAAAGACTTAGAAAAACAATAACAAATCAAACCCAAAATTAGTAGGAAGAAATAAATAATTAAAATTAGAGAAGAAATAAACAAAATTGAAACCAAAAATGAATACAAAAGATCAGTGAAATGAAGAGCTGGTTTTTTTTTTGGAAAAAAATCAACAAAATTGATAGGCCACTGGTCCAGCTAACTAAAAGAAAAGGAGGGAGAAGACTCAAATTAATGTAATCAGAGATGAAAAAGGAGATGTAACTAAGGAGAAAACAGATATAAAATGAATCATCAGGAATTACTACAAACAGTTGTATTCCAGTAACTGGATGATCTAGAACAAATGGATAGATTCCTGAACACATACAATTTACCAAAATTGAGTCATGAAGACACAGAAAATCTAAAAAGACCAATAACCAAGACAAAGATTGGCTCAAGTAATACAGACTCTCCCTACAAAGAAAAACGCCCAGGACCAGAGGGCTTCACTGCTGAATTCTACCAGACATTTAAAGAACAACTAATTCCAATCCTTCTCAAGCTATTCAAAACAATTTAAAGGGAGAGAATCCTCCAAAACTCCGCTATGAAGCCAGCATCATCCTAATTCCTAAATCAGAAAAAGGTACAACAGAGAAAGAGAACTATAGACCAATATCCCTGATGAACATAGATGGAAAAATCCTCAACAAAATACTAGCTAATTGAATCAAACAACATCAAAACTCACTTGGTTCCAGTGGGATTTACCCCTGGTTGAACCATGCAGGAATGGTTCAACATATGAAAATCAATAAATATGACACATCACATTAACAAACCAAAGAATACAAACCATATGATTATCTCAATAGATGCAGAGAAAGCATTTGATAAACATCTTTTCATGATAAAAACCTTAAACAAACTGGGTATAGAAGGAACATTCCTCAATCCAATCAAGGCAATTTATGACAAACCCACAGCCAGCATCAATTTGAATGGAGAAAAGTTGGAAGTATTCCCACCAAGGTCTGGAAGCAGACAATGATGTGCATTCTCATCACTGCTATTCAATATGGTTCTGAAAGTTTTGGTCAGAGCCATTAGGCAAGAAAAAGGAACAAAAGGATATAAATGGGAAGGAGAGATACAAATATCAACACAAAATGGATCAAGGAGCTAAATCTACAACAGCACCGAATTACTAGAGAAGAACGTTGGGGAAACTCCACAAGACAGTGGCTAGGACAATCCTTGGAAAAGGTCTCAGAAGCACAGGCAATCAAAGCCAAAATGGACAAATGGAATTACATGAAGCTTAGAGGCTTCGGGAGGCAAAGGAAACACTCAACAAAGTGGGATAAAGAGTGGAATACTACTCAGCTGCAAAAAGAAAAAAAAATCCTGTCTTTTGCAACAAAATGGATGCAACTTAGTGAAAAGAGCCAGTCCCAAAAAGACAAATCCCATGTTTTGCCTGATCTGTGGCAACCAACAGAGTACCAAAAACTGTAATGTAATGGAGTGAAATAGACACTTTGCGATTCAGTGATTGTTTACAGCCCTGTCTCTACTGTTGAGGAACAGTATTTTTTTCTTCTTGGTATTTGTTGAACTCTTTACGTAGTGTAGGGTTAATCTTACGAGTATAAAGCAAACAAAGTAGATCACTGTAAAAATTAAGAGAGGAATAAGCGAGGAAGGAGGAGGAAGGGTGGGAACTTGGATGGTGAGCATCACCATGTTCTTAAATCTGCATATGTTAAATACATGAAATTTGTTTATCTTAAAAAATTAAAACAAATGAATAAAAAAGAAATGAAGGAAAATATGCATGGAAACAGAATGTGAATCAGAAAATATGATTTATTTCATGTGTATATGTATGTATATGTGAAGAGAGGGAGACAGAGAGGAAGAGAGAAAGAGAATATTATATACAGGTATCCATATGGGACAAATAAAATCTCTGTAAATATACACATACACACTCTTGAAGAGGCAACTTTAACAGTAAAGCTGGATCCAACAAATTAGCTGGATTTCTTTAGTTTATTTTATAGATTTAAAAATTATTCACAAATCTTTCACGTGTCTTTTGTTTTATAGTACATCCACTGATCAACTATGTGAAATGTCTACTCTAAATATTATGTAATTATCACAGATTTTATTTTCTGTGCAAAATAATTACATTATTCTTACCACAACAAACATGCTGAATTCTAACTGTATATAAAGCATTTTGCTAAACACCAAAGAAAAAGAAAGGCACTAGTCATTATAGAAACAAAATATTATTTTAAGTGGTTTATTCTATTATGTGGACACTGGTGTATTTAGAAATTTGCTTTTAAAATAGAATAGTCACAAAAAAAAGAAAAATTTGAGCAAACATGAATACCAACTATATGCAAGTCAGAATCAGTGTGTACAACTGTATTCCAAACAATCCAAGAAAACATGTATGCCATCTGTATACAAAGCAATCTGAGCAAATGTATACACCAACTATACACAAAACAATCTGAGTAGACATGGATGCCAGCTTCACGAGCAACAATCTGAGTGAATGTGTACACCAACCATACACAAAGCAACCGGAACAAACACACACACTAACTACGTGAATCCACACTCTTGGACTGTGATACTGCACCGCACAGTCTGGTGCAAAACAAGCAGGCAGCTGAAATCCAGAAACAAACATCAGTCGCCTTCCCACCTCTGCCCTCCAGGTCTCCTTGACTGAGGGAACCCCTGATCACTGGTGGAGAAATGTATCTATGGTTTTTAATTTTTTTTTTTTTGACAGGCAGAGTGGACAGTGAGAGAGAGAGAGAGACAGAGAGAAAGGTCTTCCTTTGCCGTTGGTTCACCCTCCAATGGCTGCTGCGGCCAGCACGCTGCAGCTGGCACACCGTGCTGATCCAAAGGCAGGAGCCAGGTGTTTCTCCTGGTCTCCCATGGGGTGCAGGGCCCAAGCACCTGGGCCATCCTCCACTGCACTCCCGGGCCACAGCAGAGAGCTGGCCTGGAAGAGGGGCAACCGGGACAGAATCTGGCACCCCAACGGGACTAGAACCCAGTGTGCTGGTGCCGCAAGGCAGAGGATTAGCCTGTTGAGCCACGGCGCCAGCCCTATGATTTTTAATTTTTAAATTAAAAAAAAAACTTATTCATTGCGAGACAGAGAGGGCTCCCATCTACTGGTTTACTTACGCACCAGATGCTCTTAACATTCATGGCTGGGGCCAAAGGCAGGAACTGGGAATTCCACCCAGGGGTCTCCTGTGGGTGACACACTCTTCTACATGAGCCATCGCTGCTGTCTCCCGAGACTGCCCTGCCAGGCAGCTGGAGTGAGGAACCAGAGCTGGGCACTGAACCGGGCGTTCCAGTGTGAGATGTGGGAACTGAACCAGATTAACCACTAGGCCAAGCAGCCTGCTTTTTAAGACGCTTTTCTCTACGTCCATCATGAATGATGGATCAGGCAATGCTGCTCAGTGACACACAACGTGAGAGGTCAGGGACGGTCTTCAAAGGCACTCAGCTTCCAGGTGTGCGGAATGCCGCTTTGTTCCACTCCTCCACCCCAAAAGCAGCATGAGGGCGAGAGCTGCAGCAGCCACCTTGGGCCCAGGAGGAACCGACCCAGACAGCGTTGGAGACTTCAACCCCAGACCCCCTAGCCACTGATCAACAGCATCAAACACTCCCAGGTTTTGTTATGCAAGAAAAATAAGCCTTTCCATGTTTTAACAACTTGTACTTTGAAAAGGGTAACCCTTAACACACACGGCCAAGAACAAAACTAAATTTAAACCAGACTGAGATGTCTAACCTATACAAACTGTACAATCCTATATACAGCCAAGTGCAAAAACACAAGTCTCAGATACACTGAGCATCACATCCATCTGTACGCAGGCAGACGGAGGTTCTAGGCGGACTTCTGAAGGAACACAGATGCCATGACGTACCAAACTCACTCTGGCGTTGGCAAAAGCCAGGCCTCTGCTTACCATGTCTCAGTTAAGCACCACTCAGTTCCTGGTGGACCTCTGGGCAGGAGGCAGGGGTAGGCTTGGTCTCCGAAGGTCAGCTGGTAGATTGGCTGCCTTCTTGGGAGCCCGTGACATTGTGACCCAACACGGGACCCAAGAGTGACCCAAGAGGGCCAGTTTTCCAGAAAGACATGTTAGCACTGTGCAGGCACCGACCAGATGTGTTGCATCTCCCTGAGCCTCACTGAGTACCCACTCTGCCCTCCCCTTCCTGCTTGGCCCCGTCCCCTCCCTGCCTCTCCACCTGACCTCCTTGGTGTGCAGCACCTACATAGGGAATTCACAGTCCATGGCTCTGCAAGCAGATCCTACATCCACCACTAACAAGGTGCCTTGGCTCTGGTTGGTCTCTGCCTCCTTGTCTGTGCAAAGGGCAGGGGCTCCGACCGCGCAGTTACTGGGATGACGGTGTGCATTCACGCCCAGGGAAAAGGGGCAAGTGCGTGGAGGGATGACGGTCGGGGTCACGGATCAGGCGCTGCTGTTCAAACAGGGACTGCTTCAGAAAACCTCAGGGTGCCATGGGGACGCCAGAGGGGGTCACGCGGGACCACTGTCCTGTTTTCACATTGGTCTGCAGGCTCCAAGTGTTTCAAAATTAAAAGGGCTTTTTAGAAAAGGGAGTCATGGGGACAACAGGGAGTATGTGGGGTTAAGACCCTTCAGTGCCCAGCCCCCAGTGTTTTCAGCGGCACTGTCTTCAACGTCTTTTCTGGTCTAGTGTCACTGCTGCTATAGGTCTACACTTGCCAAGTATTACTTGCTTCAAGTCTTTGTTGCAACCACCATTCTACATTCCGTTTTTCTGAACTGTTGCTTTTTTTTTTTTTTTTTTTTTTAAAGAATGATGTATTTGAAAGGCAGTGGGGTGGGGAGGGGGTCTTCCATCTACTGGTTCACTCCTCCAATGGCCTAAACAACTAGGGCTGGGCCACGCTGAAGCCAGGAGCCAGGAGCTTCCTATGGGCCTCCCACATGGGTGCAGGCTCCCGAGCACTTGGGTCACCTGCTGCTGCTTTTCCCAGGCCCTTATCAAGGAGCTGGTGGGAAGTGGAGCAGCCAGGTCTCCAACCAGAGCCCACATGGGATTCTGGCATGACAGACAGCAGCGTTACATGCTATGCAGCAATGCCAGCCCCCTTCCTGCTATTTCTTAAAAGCAGGAGATGAATTATGCCAGGAAATATGAGAGTATCACCCTCACTGTCTAGGCCTGGAGCCACAGTCCTTCCCAGATGTCTGTGCAAGTTTTCACAACCCCCTGTCCCCCTGGTCACTTCCCCACCCAGCCAACCTGGCCTTGTCACATTTTCCTAATCTACCACTCTGTCTAGTTCAATGTGCACTGGTCAGCCCATGGGCATCACCAGGCCTGCCCCTCCTTGCGAGGCCCTCTGTCACACGCAGCTTGGAGCAAACAGACCTGCACTCTTTCCTGCTGTTCTTCCTATGTTAGCTCTCTTCTCAGGCCCAGCTGGGTAAAGGGGAGACCTGCCCCCACCCCAGGGAGATGCCCCTGGGGTTACACAGACCTCTACCGGCAGCAGGCACTGCCCCCGCCCTGCGGGCCATGGGGAGGAGAACACCAGGAGGTTTGATAGCATCGCAGAGGAGGGAAGCTCACGTGCATTTCACTGAGATTCTGAAGTCTGATTTCAGACTGGAATTTCCATGCAGGGGAGGGGTAAGGAGAGGGCTTGGTTAGCCCTGTAGAAAGGTCACAGCTTAAAAGTCTGCCGTTCCAGGCCCTTTTTCATGCTCTAGAAACCAAAGCCAAAAGCATTTTTGCCATAAACTCATTCCGCTTTTTGCCTTTCAAAGCTTTTTTTAAGTGCAATTACATTTCTAATCATACTCCCTTAAGAGTCATGTACATGGGAGACCTGGATGGAGTTCCAGGCTCCTGGCTTGAATCTGGTCAAACTCAGCTGTTGCAGGCATTTGGGGAGTGAATCAGCAGAAGGAAGATCTCTCTGTCTCCCTCTCCTTCTCTCATTGTTTTTGTCTCTCTAGCTCCACCTTTCAAGTATATGAAACCTAAGTAAATGTTTTAAAATATGATGCAACCTGAGTCTCCTGGCTAAAGACTTGAGTACTGCAATCTGGGGGAGAGAAATTTCAAGGTACAATTTTTGCTTCTGTTAGTTTGAAACTTATGAATTTATCTTAACCTTATGAATAAGCTGAAACTTACCCTTGTATTACCTGCAAAAAAAAAAAAAAAGAAAAGAAAAGAAAAGAAAAGAAAGAAAGAAAGAAAGAGAAAAGAAAAGAAAAACTATGACAAACCCCCAAGCTGGCGGCTTGAATAGCACAGGGAGAGGAAAACCATGCTGGGCACAGCTGCAGGCCCCAGTCCCATGAACAGAGCCTGGGGAGTGGGCTTCAAGATGGAGTAACGCAAAGGCTGGGACTCCTCGGACGCCAGTCCGTCAAGGACGGCAGAGGATGCTCAGTTTTGGGGGCTCGCTAGCTGCGAGGACGGCCCCTCATGAAGGTGTTCATGTTGTTCATTCTTTGGCCAGGACGTCAATAGCCAATGGGCAGAGGACACAGAGGTGAGTCTCACTGGCTGGGGAAGATTTCTGCCCAACCTGGACAGAGCTGGTCAGAGCAAGGTGAAACTAAAGAGAGACAAACACAAGCACAAGAATCGACTGCACTGGTGCCACACGGAGAAATGCGGGTGGACAGGAGCATCCACGGGGAAGTGTCTGGCAGGCTGCATTTGTTCGGAATGTGATTCCCAAAAGAAAAAAGTATAGGGCAGAATAAGCAAACCAAACACAAAACCAGCATAATCCTGGACAGCATATTCGTCCGCACGACGCCGAGACTGGGAGCAGGCTCAGCAGCAGGGTCCACCCTTCAGACTCCAGCACCAAGGCAGGGCCCACTCGACCCTGCTCTGCTGTCCTGAGAAGACACCCTGAAGAGTGGTTTTACGCCTGGGTTCACCCTCAACCAGGACAGAAGCTGACACAAGTTTTGCAGTACAACAGGAAGCCAGCAAGCACCAGAACAAAACAGCACAATTCACCAGAGGAGTGCAGGTGACTCCACCAGAGTGCCAGGCTCAGTCCACAGAGCTGGGCGGTCCTGGAACCCGCCCTCCAGCTGGGACCCAGAGAAGCCCTCAGAAACCGGCACTGGCCTGCTTCCCGGTGAGCCCACTGCTCTTTGTAGCACCGGCCTGCTTCTCAGTGAGTCCAAGCCATGGAGAACCTGGTGGCCCTAAAGCCTCACAGGTTGTGTTTCGTGTGAGCTCTCTCTGGAATTTCCCGTGGCTCAGCAGGGACTCTGCTCTCTGACCCTCGCAGCTTCTGGGTCGGCTCCACACAGCAGCCGCCTCTGTCCACTTCTGCCTCATTCTCTGGCCGTGTACTGAGAGGCTTTTCCCTTGGTCTCCTTCCACGTTTCCTGTGCAGATCACAAAGATGACGCAGGAGGATGTGGTCTGCCTTTATCAAATATTATCTGGCTTCTCACACTGAAAATAGCAAACGCTGCATCCACTCCTGTCCCTCATACCCCACACTGAGCCTGCCACGCCCACGGGCCTACTGGGACTGCAACAAATTTCACTTTCCTAAAGACCTGAAGCTCCCACTAGGAAAATTACTGGCATATGGGAATGCATATAAAATGACATGCAAAGCAATGCAAATTAATTTTTAAAAACCACACATCTAAACTGCTGGGTAAAGTTTCGAGGTTGATCTTATCTGCTTTGCTGCACTACACTCCTGCGGCCAGGGACCCTTTCATTACAGAACCCAGCACCCAGCACCCAGCACCCAGCACCCAGCACTGGTGGCTTTGGCAGGTGACAGGAGCTCCCACTGGGAGTCAATGGGATCCTGATCTTACTTTAAAAAAAAATTATTTACTTGAAAGGCAAAGCAGGGTTTGGAGGGACAGAGAGAGAGAGAGAGAGGTCTTCCATCTACTGGTTCGCTCCTCAAATGGCCCAGGCCCAAGTTAGGACACAGAAACTCCACCTGGGGCCCAAGCGCAGGATCTTCTGCCGGCTTCCCGTGCCATCAGCAGGGAGCTGGACCGAGCAGCAGCCGGGACTCCGACATATTCTGCTCACATCATGGGTGGTGGCTCAACCCCCTGGGCCACAAAGCCACCCACACTGCAGGCTGCACCCTCCCACCCCAGCCCCCGCCCCTCCCGCTCACCTCTGCTGGGGCGCGAGTGCTCCCAGCCTGGGCTGCGCCCCTCTCAGCCCTGCCACCTCCTGGGGTGCAGGGCCACCTTCACCTGCGCCGCTGCGGCGCGGAGGAAAGCCTCCTGCCGAGTCAGTCGGACTCCTCCTGAGCGGGGTTGTGTCCCCAGCACCCTCTGCTCGAAAGGGCGAGGGCAGGACCAGCACCTCCGCGTCTGGGCTCCTCCCTGTCCCAGAAGGCCCAGGGGGTCAGAGCACTCGGAGCCACCAGGGGCCGCTCCCTCCGACCTGCTGTCCCTACGTCCCAGCGCAGGAGTGACACTTTAAAAACTGCCAGCAATTCCACTGCACCCTGGAGATACCACGACCCCCGCCACCCTTCGCCCCTAGCGAGAAGTGAACCCGACAACATCAGAATCGTCCCCTTCGCACTTAGAGCCGGGTCCTGGGCGCCCCCAGCAGCTCCCCGCCACGGCGGCTCACTGTCCAGGACCCTACGGGGTCGGGGCAGGTGTGGAGCAAGGGGACTCCTCGCCACCGACCAAGGGACCACGGGGGCTCCTGAACCACCGCACCACCACACCCTCGGCCACCGAGCTCGATCTGGGTCTGGGGGACCAAGGGCTCACGACGCAGTACCAGGACAACGCACTGCCCAGCCCCTGCCTCTGAGAGCTTTGCTGTTACCAAAGCGGTGCCCGCCAGCCCCGCGCCGTCCGCCCACGGGCGGCTGCCGGCTCCACGGCACGAAACTCGGCCTTAAAAGGCGGGGGCGTCCAGCCCTGGACTTTAAAAGCGGACGCCAAAGCCCCGCGCTCCGTGCTCCTCCGAGCCGCCGCCAGACCCCCGAGGGCCAGGGCAGCGGGACCCCCCGCCTGTCGCCAAGGGTGCGTCCTGGAGCCGCACTCCGGGAAGGGTCCTGGGCAGCCGGAGCAGGCGCCGCCCACCCTGGCGCAGCCTCTGGTCAAGAAGTCCGCTCGGCACACGCAGGGTGCCCGCCCACCGCCGGTGCCCGCCAGCTCCCGGTAAGCGCTGGCGCCCGCTGACCCCTCAAAAGGGACGTGGCCCCGAAGTTCCCGCGGCGGGAAAGTGAAAGTCGCCAGGAGCGGGAGGGGCGTCCCGGCCGCCCCACGCGGGGACCCACCCGGCCCGGCCAGCGACTCACGAGAGGGCGAGGAGCCCCAGCGCCAGTCCCGCGGCCGCGGAGTCCACCAGCCTCACGCGCCCTGCGCTGTCGCCGCCTCCGCGCTCTGCGGGTGCCGCTGTCCCTCGCCCGGGCCCCCGTGACGCGGAGGAGGGAGGAGCCGCGGCGGGGCAGAGTGGCCTCTCGGTGCGGGCAGTGGCCGAGCTCGGGGCTCCGGGCAGGTCCAAGCCGACTCGGTCCGGCGCCTCACCAGCCTCCCGCCCCAGGGCCAGGGCCTCCCTTCCCGGCCCCGAGGGCTCCAGGCACGTGGGTCTCGGTGGGTCACGAACCCCCTTTGTCAGGGAGTCTGCGGGACTCCTGGTCAGGCAGGACCTAGGACCCAGCTCCCAGAGGTCCCAGAGAGGGGGCGTCGCGGGGCACCTGCACCCTCTACTCCCCGTACCCGGGGCTCTGAGCCGACGCCGCCTCGCCCGGGGAGGTGCGCCGGTCAGCTTGCGTCTCAGACTGACCGGAGCTGGACCCTCGCCCCCACCTCCCCAGAGGGGCCGCTGCTTGCCGGAAGAGCCCTTAGGGTCATATGGCTGACCCTCTGCAGGTCTCCCTGGCCCGCACCCAGGCTGGGCACTGTTCTGGGCAAGGTAAGAGCGTGGGCGCTCTGCACTGTCTCCAAGCCTCTGGCCCCAGGAGGGAGGTGCTGTTTTCACTCGGGTCTCCCCAAGAGGGAGGCTGGCAGTCGGCCCGGGGCCCACCTGCTGGCCCCGCTCTGAGCCACTCAGGAGGCTGAGGCCCCCAGGATTGGACCGTGACCACGCTCAGCCACGGCTCAGACCACAGAACTCCCAGTCACCTCCAGGCAAGCGTGCCCGGCCAGTTTTGCTTTGAAAACACCCTATCAAAGCGGGTATCGGGTCACTGGCTGCCCTGTGCCCAACTCCGGATCAGCCACTTTGTCCTAAAGCAAACCGTCTCAGCGCGGGACCTGAAACACTCCGCAGCATCGGGTTGTGAACTCCGCACCCTGTTGCCCTCAGTCCACACCGGCGCTGCCGCCCCCAATACGTGCCTGCGCAGCCCCCCAGGTCCAAGGGAAGTCAGGGTACACACACGTTCACAGCCAAGGCGAGAGCACTCCAAGGGGGCAAGCTCGAGGAGGTGGCTGGTGCTCGTGCGCGGCCCGGTCCACACAGCGTAACCCTGCTCAGGGCCGTGACCCGGGCGGAGCAAGCCGGCTTTTCCAGGCTTCTCACCCAGCGGGCTGGCTAGCTGGAAAAGAACGCAGGGTGGGGGACTGAGCTGGCTTAAGAGCACAGGGACCTGAGAGTCCCTTGGGGGTGGGGGTGGGGAGTGTCCGATCTGCTTTCAGGCAAAGAGCTAAAATGGCCCCAGGCTTCTGTTCTGGCCTTGTCACATATATGTCAAAGGATGGATAAGCAGCGTCTCCCAGGGCCCCGTCCCCCCGTGGGCAACTGACCACGGTCCTGGCTGTCTCTCTGGCTGCTGGCTGAGGGGTCTCTCCACGCAGGCCTGTAGTAGCAGAGCCATGGGCGCCGTGAGCGGAGCTGGAAGAAAGATGGGGACAGGGATACTGCTGAGACGGAGAGTTAACCAGCCCTGAGAGCCTACCCTGGTTATGAAGTAGCGTGATCTCCTCACTGCTTAGGCCGTTCTGAGCAGGATTTTGTTGTAGCTGAAAACACTTTAACTGCTGTTTTTTCAGCATCCACTGTGTTCAAGATACATACTTTAAAATTATAGTTATGAGAGGCAGAGAGGGGACGATGAGCGGCCCACACATACACACATACCTCCTAAATGCCTACGACATCTGGGACTAGGCTGGGCTGGGGTCAAGGCCCGGAGCAGGGAACTCAGCCCAGGCCTCTCACCTGCGGGACCCCAGTGTGCTGAGCCACCCTGCTGCCTCCCGGGGTCTGCACTGGCAGGAAGCTGGAGTCAGGAGCCGGAGCTGCAGCTCACACCCAGCACTGTGATGTGGGATGCTGGTGTTGCAACTGAGGCTAAATGCCTGCTCTCAAGTTTTATGGAAAACATAGTGTAAAACCCAGGAGCTCTGTAAGTTCTTCAGATCCCTGGGGAGATAAGCAGTGAGAAGCAAACCAATACTGCCAGGAAGTAAACAACATGAGACTGCCCTGGTCTGAGACAGCAGTGCAGGAGGTCACATATTTGTATGAGGAAAGGCCTCAAAGAATACGAGAACACAGATGAGCAGGGGTGGTAGAAGCAGAGTACACAAATGCCGGGGAGTGAGGGATTAGTGACCCCAGTTTGGTGCTGGCATTGTAGTACAGTGCGTTGAGCTGCCACTTGGGACACCTCCAACCCATACCTGAGTGCCTGAGATTGAATCCCACCTCTGCTCCTTCCACTCCAGCAGACCTGGTAATGCATCTGGAAAAGCAGCAGATGATGGCCCAAGTCCTTGGGTCACTGCCCTGTGAGCTCCTGGCTTCCGCCTGCCTGTTGTGGGCATTGGTGGAGTAAACCAGAGGATGGGAAACCTCCGTTTTTCACTGTCTATCTGCCTTTCAAATAAAAGGAACATAATAAGTTTAAAATGGTAAACATTAAATAAATGTTGAACATAAATAAATAAAGCCTTGAATCATCTAGCAACGCCTCCGACTGCCCAGGGCCTCAGAAGGCTGACACGGGGTAAGGCAGCTCTGTCAACTCTGGCTGGAGTAGATCCTCGTGCTGGCTGGTTTGGCCAGGGCTCAGGGCACTCAAGGGCGAAGAGTGTTATTTCAGTCATTGGCTGGTACAGTAAGTGGGCTTTGAAAATGAAGACTTTGATCACTAAAATAGAAACTTTGAGTTGCAAGATCTCTTACACTATAAACTTGAAATGCATGCCTTTTGTAAATTGTAATCACTAAACCTTTTAAAATTATTCTTTTGAAAATATTTGGGGTTTTTTTTTTTTTAAGATTTATTTATTTGAAAGGCAGAGTTACAGAGAGAGAAGGAGAGAGAGATTAATCTTCCATCCACTGGTTCACTCCCCAAATGACCAGGGCTTGGTTAGGCTGAAGCCAAGGGCCTGGAAATCCATCAAGGTTTCCCATGTGTGTGGCTGGGGCCCAAGTACTTGGGCCATCTTCTGCTGCTTTCCCAGGTGCATTAGCAGGGAGCTGGATCAGAAGTGGAACAGATAAGACATCCATATGGGATGCTGGCATTGCAGGCAGCAGCTTAACCTGCTGTGCCACAAGGCTGGCCTCCAAAATATTTAGTTTTTTAGTTAAAAAGAAATATATACTATAATTTTAAGTTAGAAGTAAACTGCCCAAGTACCTTCCACTCTCTCTGGTCCAGCTCCCTAAGGGACAGGCACTACAACCAGCTGCATCTGCAACATTCTTGACCTTCCCATAAACACCCCAATCCCATCCCAGAACAAACAGAAATTGGTATTTGCACAAGTATCCATGTAAAAGTGTGCATTATCTAACACGTGCTTATCCTGTGGACTTGAATGGCAACTGCCGAAGCGAAGCCAAGTCAGCTGATTCCCAGGGGATGGGGCCTTCCAAGACCCCTCAGCTTCGGCCTGGAATCATCAGCTGTAAGGGCACCAAGGGAAGAAAGACCGGCAGCACCACTGCTTGCCTTTCCCTGCAGTCCGACTACATTCAATGTGGATGCAACATATTTAAAATTTTTATCAGAATAGAAAGAATGCACACAGTTCCAATTTCAACATTTGCCAAGGAAACCACATCTTTCTCTTCCCCAGTTCCATAAATTATTTTCTCAGAGGCAACTGTGAATTGCGAATAAATCTGTACTGTTTTAGCCAGATTCAGGGGCCAGCTCTGTGGCACGGCAGGTAAAGACGCCACCTGTGACGCTGGTATCCCATATGGTCACCAGTTCAAGTCCTGGCTGCTCCACTTCTGATCCAGCTCCCTGCTAATGGCCTGGGAAAAGCAGTGGAAGATGGCCCACTGCCATCACAAAACCAGAACTTTCATAAAATATTGTTCAACAATTCACATTTTTCACTTGTTTACATAGTCAGTACATATATTCCCAAATGGCTCATATTTTAAACATTTTTCTTAAATAATAATAAAGCCAAATATCCCATGTAGTGGTTAAGAATTTAAAAATAGCCTAGAAAAGTTATAATGAAATGGTAAGTTCTCAAACACTACAACATGTAGGGTTAGTCTTTCTGAACATTTCCATCGGACTCTTAAAGAAAGAAAAATAAAATAATCAAATGAGTCTTTTGACTTCCATTAATAGGCAAGTCTTTCCAGGTGCTTTCTTCTCATATATTAAAAAACATTTTTGTCTAAATAGAAAAAACACATAGTTCCAATTTCAAAATTGGAGATTTTTCCAATTTAAAAGTTCACACAGTCAGAAGTGCACCTTCCTTTCCCTGCTGTTGCCCAGCTCTGTAATTTACACTTTCTTACATATATTCTAAAGGTGTTTCTGAATATTTGTGTACTCAGCTTTTTGTTACTACAAGTAAAATATCTGATAGGTGCTAAGGTTTATTTTTGCTCACAGTTTTGGAGGTTCAAGTCCGAGATCAGGTGGCCCCACTGGTCTGGCATCTGATGAGGGTGGTGGGCGATGGACCACATGGGGAGGCTCACCTGGTGTGCCAGGAAGTGGAGAGAGGAAGCACTCTTTCTACCTTCTAGGTAGGTTCTCCTTATAAAGTAACCACGATTCTATCATAGAGGCCCCACCCCAACAAGCTAATTAACTTCCAGCCTCAACCTATGAAGGTAGACTCTGGTCTTCAGGGAACACCCAAGTTGGTATCCAATCCTTAACAGAAGTCTATATGTTGAAAATAAAAACATGTTACCATTAAGACTACATATTATATATCTGTAATTTTTACATATGAATGATGGAAGAAAGTTAGACCTAATGAAAGAATCTTGGAAAAACAAAGGAAACCAGTGCGAGGGGGATTTATTATGGTTCACAAAGCATGCCTCTCTCAAACTGAATCAACCTTTGGCGAGAGTTAATGTATACAGGGCCGGCGCTGTGGCTCACTTGGTTAATCCTCCACCTGTGGCGCCGGCATCCCATATGGCTGCCGGTTCTAGTCCCGGTTGCTCCTCTTCCAGTCCAGCTCTCTGCTGTGGCCTGGGAAGGCAGTGGAGGATGGCCCAAGTGCTTGGGCCCCTGTACCTGCATGGGAGACCAGGAGGAGGCACCTGGCTCCTGGCTTCAGATGGGCGTAGCTCCAGCCGTAGCGGCCATTTGGGGAAAGGAAGACCTTTCTGTCTCTCTCTCTCACTAATTCTGTCAAATAAAAAAAACAGTTAATGTATACAGTTGTGGTTTTCTTTCTTTCTTTGAGAGGTAGAGCTACAGACAGAAAGAGGGAAAGTCAAGAGATAAAGGTCTTCCATCCACTGGTTCACTTCCCAAATGGCCACAATAGCCAGAGCTGGGCAGGTGCCTCCTCCAGGTATCCCATGCGATGCAGAGGCCCAAGCACCCAGGCCATCTTGCACTGCTTCTCCAGGCCTAGCAGAAAGCTGGATCGTAAGAGAAGCATCCAGAACTTGAACTAGCACCCATATGGGACACCAGCACCACAGGCAGAGGCTTAGCTTACTATGCCACAATGCCGGCCCCAAATTTATACAGTTCTGATTGTTAAGTTGTCTATGTTTAATAGAAAATACTTAACTGGCACCCCAGTTCTGTTAAGTGTTACCTTATAACAACATGATTTACATTTAACACTTAGATGTTTTAATAAGATTTTATCAAATGTGATGTTATGATAAAATGTTTTAATGCAAACTATTTAATGTATATCTTAATAATTACACAAACCTGACTTGTGATTTCTACCTAATGTGATAAGTAATGGCTCATCGTTTAACTGGTTATAAACTTGAGTATATTTCTGGGGTAAAAAAAGAAAGTATTCTAAAACCAACATCATGTTTCCCTTGCCCCCACCAAATTCTGAGACTTGCTTACTTCCATTACAATCTTACTTCTCAATCCAAATGAGGAAGAAGGGCTAGGACAAAACCATAGTCAGAAAGCTTACCAGGATACTTTAAAAAGCATATGGAAAATGGAATAAAAATATGCACTTATTTTGGTGCAAAGAAACTTCGAAATTCATGTATATAGTTTTTTTGTAAATATGCAATTTCCAGGAAAATTTTGAAGACCTCTGTATGAATGGATTTCAAAAATTTTTTGAATAATTTTTTATTTTGATAGCAACAGAGAAATAAAGATCCTTCATCTGCTGTTTCAGGCCCCAAATGCCCACAACAACTGGACCTGAGCAGGCTGAAGTCAGGAGCCCAGAACTCCATCCAGATCTCCCACATGGGTTGGAGGGCCCTAAGGACTGATCCATCATCTCCCAGGGTGCACATCAGCAGGAAACCGGATCGGAGGCAGAGCTGAGACTGGGACCCACGTACCCTGATATGGGATGCAGGCATCCCAAGCAGTGTCATAACTGCTGAGCTACCACACCCATCCCTAAAATTATCTTTTAATTCTATTTTTCCATAAACTGTTGAAGTAGCCTTATATTTGGGAGTCTGGGGTAATGTAACATATGCAAAGAATTGGGACCAGCACTGTGGCGCAGCAGGTTAACATCCTGGCCTGAAATGCCAGCACCCCGTATGGGCGCTAGTTTGAGACCCGGCTGCTCCACTTCTGATCCAGCTCTCTGCTGTGGCCTGGCAAAGCAGTAGAAGATGGCCCAAGTGCTTGGACCCCTGCACCCACGTGGGAGTCACAGAAGAAGCTCCTGGCTCCTGGCTTCGGATTGGTGCAGCTCTGGCTGTTGCAGCCAAATGGGGAGTGAACCAGCAGATGGAAGACCTCTCTCTCTCTGCCTCTCCTCTCTCTCTGTAACTCTTTCAAATAAATATATAAATCTTTTTTTTTTAAAGAATTAACTTTCTTCTTAGCAAAGTATTAAAACACTTGCCTGGAAAAATTATGAAGCTCTTGAATGTTTCTCTTCAAAAAATCTTCAACACAATGAAGCACTAGTTAAAAGTGAAATCAATGCAACTTAAAATAACGTCTACGTCCATGCTGGATTTATTCTTTCTGCTAATACTTAGCTGCCATCCTACTGACATGAAATTTCTGAAACTCAGGAAATCTCATTTTTATTTCAAGATAAATTTTGAAGCAAGTAGAGAAGGTAACAGGAATTCAGGTTTCTTGTTTGAAGTGAATTTCCCCGGATCTTTCTGGGACCACACAGCGGCCTGTAACTATCCTTGCTGCCCATAAGGACGACTGATCTTTAAATAAAGGTAAAGACTGAAAGGTCAGTTTTAGGTTTGTGAGTAAAAGAAATCCAGGAAGTTAACATGAGCTAGTGTGAAAATGGCTTTATTTCAACAAGGAAAAAGCATTGTGCTTTCTGCAGTAGATGAAGTTATACTTTTCCTTACACCAGTAAACACACATCCTACCAGTCATCTATGTTAAAATACGCCCACCAGGCAACGTAAGATAAAATACGAATGTTGGTTAGTAATGTGAACAGACAATAAATGGCTAAGAAAACAAGGCTTTAAAATGTTAGTTCTTCACATTCTGCATAGAACTTCCAGTGCTGATCCATTATATGGCATGGGAGAAATTCTTGATCACTGATCAGCAATATTTCATTTATTTGTAGATAACAGGGGATGCTTTCTGTTGACTCTCTGGAAGTTCCTGTTTAATAAAAGTATCAACAAGTTAAAAAGTGCCTTTAAATCCAAGATTACATTTCGTCATTACAAACCATAGAATCCAGCGCAGGCTGTGTGAGAACACACATGGGAGAGCCTGTAATTTAAGGTACTGGTAGGACGGCAAGGCCCAAGTCTCAGACACATACACCATCACCCCTACCACCTTGGAACTGCCACACATGAGCTCACGGGCACCCATGCCTGTGACACAGCCAGCTGTGCAATGAGGGGGCGCTGGGGATCACACCAAGGCTAGGCTCACAGGAATAAAGGCCTTCCCCCAACGCCAGTCCCAACTACAGTGCTTTTAATAGATGAACTTCATCTGATGGCTTTTTATTTTTATTTCATTATTTTTAAAGTCTTTTTTTTTAAATATTTATTTTGTTTATTTGAAAGCCAGAGTTACAGAGAGAGACAAGGGGCAAGACAGAAAGAGAGAGCGAGCTTCCACTTGCTAGTTCACTCTCCAAATGGCCACAACGGCCAGGGCTGGGCCAGGCTGAAGCCAGGAGCCAGGAACTCCATTCAGGTCTCCCTGTGGGTGGCAGGGACCCAGGTACTCGGGCCGTCCTCCCCTGTACCACAACCCAGGTGCCTCAGCAGGAGGCTGCGTATGAAACCGGCGGTGGCTTAGCCTGCTGCACTCAACACAGACTCCAAACTCAATCTGCTTTCACAAGAAACCATCACTATGCTGCTCACACACAGAGCATCATCTAGCAAAGCACTGAATGGTAGGAAGGAAGGAAGGCCCCTGCCCGTTTTCCCAATCCATTTCCTGAAAACAGAGTGGCCAAACGTGGGGTGCTTGAGTGTCAAGACCAACGGCTGTTCAGAAACAGCATTCTAACTTTCACTGGCCTAGTGACTCCCAGAAGTGCAGTTTTCAGTACAGCAACACTAACGTTAGACCCTTCCCCCCTTAGCCTTACTAATCCTTCTTCTTTGTCAAACAAGAAACCAGCACCTGTATGAAGGCTGTCTGTCACATGGCTAAGCATGAGTGGGTATGGGTATTACTTCACCCTCTTAACTGGCGTTGCTTGGAGAAGAACCTGGGCTCTTTCCCATAGGGCTGCGATGATTTATCAGAGAGGGGCTATTTCAAGTGCACATTCTCTTTTTTTGGCAGGGCTCACTTTATTACTAAAGTCTTAGGCCTTTCTCATCAGGTTAGCTATGACACGTGGCTGGCATAGCTGCAAGACTGATTGTGGTTGATATTCTAGCTGTTAGCCTTTGCCATGGCTTCTCTAAGTGACAAGGGTATGGCGGCCAAACACCCACGCCAGCTCCACTCAAGTTCCTCGGTAGTGGAAGTGACGGGGACAGGCAGAGAGGTGGCGAGGGAGAAGGGCAGAGAGCGTGCAGCCTTCCTTACCAATTCAACATAGCGGCTGCAGGCTCGGTCACCCTCTCCCCATCACGCACCAGACCCTCACTTCCCCTCATGCCAAGACAGTGTGTACTGCAGGCCACATGGAAACATCAAGACCCCAAAATTCCAATAAACCTGGGACACAGGTGAATGTATGCAAGCCCCACAAACTCCACCCTCTATCCTATGAAAGGCGCATCCCAGCTCCAGTGGGGGCAGCCACTATTCCTTGCTCACAGAGACAGGTTGCCCTCACTCACGTGTACATGTGCATCCTTCCTTCCCATAAATCCTGCTTTCCTGCGCCTTTGCGTCTGCCTGGGATGCCTCCCCCCACACATGGCGGGACTTCCATGGGGACAAGGCTGTGGGAACAGGCTTCTCACTCCATGAAGCACAGCCTGAGACCACCCCCCAGTCTCTTACACAACAGCTTCCTTCCTGTAATAACCAGACCGGGGCAGTCGGGCAGGAAGAAAAGCACCCACCCCTGCAACACAACTGTCAGTGCCTCTGCCGGCAGCTCCATTAGTCTCCGCCCACCACGGCATCTCTACCCACGTACTTCCAGCCTGTGCTGCCCCGGCTGTTAAATTCACCTCTGGCTAACCACCACTTGCAGTTTTCTTTGTAGCTATTCACAAGAAAAAGCCCCACATATCTGGGGGTGGGGTCAACCAAACCCAACACACAATACAGAAAACCGAGCTGAACAGGAAAATCCCCACGAAACTAAATGTGAGAACACAGCAACTGATTTCAAATTCATGCTCCCAGTTTGAATTTTTATGTAGCTATCAAATTTCCAGAGCACTGCATTAAATACTTAGTTTGCCCCTGGACCCTGATGTCAGGAGGCTGGCTTCCTGCATCCCAGGCCAGGAGGCCCAGTTTTAGGTGCTCTGGGCAACTTCTCCGACTAGGCCGGGATTGTTCTATGGCATGATGGACGGTGCAGCACACAGACTTCCAGCGGACTGCCAGGACCCAGCATTCACCTCTTCCCTGTGACATGCACAGTGCCCTCTGGGGGGACTGTGGAGCAGGGTTCAGAAGTCTGGTGGGATATAGGCAGGGAGGCAGTGAGGAGGAGCCGAGGAGTCACTCACCCAAACTCCACCCCTTTCCGTGTTAATCCAACATGGCTGCAGGCTTGGTACATCCACTCCTGAGCCTCGCTTCCCATCATGCATCAGATGCCATGATGCCTCCTCATGCCAACATGTGTTCTGCAGCCACACATGCACCAGATGCTGTGAAACTCCTAGAGATGACATTTGCTGCAGACCCTGCCCTAAACCCTGCCCCATTCGACTACTCAACCAGGCCTCACCCTGGGCATCACCCCTGTGCCACACTCCCATCTACTATGTACCTGTCTTTAAATAAATCAAATGAATCTCACATTCCTGCTCTTTCTTATCTGTGCCTCTCATGCCTGTGGGCAAGAGCCTGAAACAAGCCCAGCAGAGGGGCCCCCTGTCTTGGGCCTGCGACAAACCCACTGTGTGTTCTTCTTAACTTGTTTTTCTCAAGTAACAAGTTGTTTTTCCAGTCTTACTTGGGACATGCAGATTTGAGTTCATATAAATCCTATCATTGTAGTTTTATCTGTATTTGAAGATGTGGGCCTTAAATTCTAAAATCAACATGTTTTTCTATTTTTTTTTCCTGTTAAGTCACCAACAATGCAAAACATTTTACTTAAAAACAGAGTTAAGGAAACAAAATGGAGTAGGTTTTGTCCATTTGTGATATGCTCTATACAATAGAAAAACAAAAATAATCAGATTTACTTGATGGCTCACTTCTGATTCACTCTTTTCACTTAACCCATTTTACCTCTCAACCTTGTCATTGATAAAACCAGCTCAGGAGCAACTGACTTAGGAGGCTCACTTCTAGTTCCTTGATTTGTTCTTATCACCTAAGCATTCAGTAATTCCTTAAGAATGCGGAGCCAAACTTTGCTTACTCTGGTTATAAATGGAAATGACCACAATGCATACATACTTCTTCTGTGCTGTTTCCTCACAACGCTTTTGACGCCAAACGTGTGGGTTTCTTCCGTATACTAACCACTTGTCCAACTCCGCAGCACCAGCTCAGTGTCCTACAGTCAATTCAGCTCTGACACGGACTACTCAGAGTCAGCATCAGATTCCTGCCACTGCCACGGGTGCAAGGGCCCCGTCCCCAACACTGGCCATGCCTCGACACCAACTGCAAGCAGCAGGTTCCGGCTCCTCACTTTTCTGTCCAATGTGGCTACAAATCAGAAGGTTTCCCTAACATTCCCCCTACTCCAGGGTCTGATAATTCACTAAAATGACTCAGAGATCAGGAAAATGCTTTTCTTACTACTGAAAGACACAACTCAGGAACAGCCAAATGGAAAAGGTGAGCCGGGCACGGAGCTTCCCACGCCTGCCTGGGAACCACTGCCCAACACCTTCTGTGTCCAGAGGCTCTCTGACCCTGTCATGGAGGGGCTTTACAGAGACCTCACTACACAGCTACGGTTGTTTGAATCACTGGCCACCAGTGAGTAACCCAGTCTTCAACCCTTTTGCCCTCTGCAGGGTAAAGTTCCAGGCTTCTGATGAGGGTCTGGTCGTTCCGATGATGAACCCCACCCTGCAGCTGTCCAGGGGCCTGTCAGGAGTGGCCTCATTACAATAGCAGACACTCCCATCACTCTTACCAAGGGCAATTCTAAAGGTTTTAGGAACTCTGTGCGAGGAACCACAGATACAAACCATATCCTTCTGTGATGCCTCAATTCTGAATTAGAAATATAATTCCAATAAAAGCAAAATAATTATTTTATTAGATTACAAAAATCCAAATGCTCTAGTTATGTTCATAAAAATGTTCTACTATTGTTATTTTAACAGAAAATTAAATTCCTTTTTTAAAAATAAAGGTACAGGAAAGGATAATGATGGTGATGAAAATTATATATAATTTGCCATTTAAAGCTAAATTAAAAATTTCCTGTAGATTTACAATGATAAGACCATAATTCATCAGTGGAAACCACATTAGAATCAAGAAACAGAGCTGGAAGGAGTGGGCCTGGGATCAAATCCTGCCTCTACTTCTGATTCAACTTCTGGCTAATGTGCCTGGGAAGCAGTAGGTGACGTTGCAGAACATCCCCAAAACTGGGTGGAGCACTTGCTATAGAACCCCCAAAACTGGGTCCACATTGAGATGCAGCAGGCCACCTGCTGACAAGGGCGGTGGAAGAAAGCAGGAGTTTACAGGCCATGTGTGGAGAGGGAGTCAGGAAGCTATTGCTCAGTTCCCAGACTCTATGAGGGATGAAGGCCACGAACCTTAGAGACCAAAGCTGGAGATGAGCAACGCATCTCTGGTTGGTCCAAAGCACATGTGGCCCTGCCTTGAACAGTGACAGGAGGCGGCATGTACTTCTGAAGACACAGTGATAGCAAGGTAGGCTCCAGCCTAGCTGGGATCTATGGGCAGACTGGCCATTACCTTGCTTGGCCAGGGCATGCAGCTCCCGAATAACACCTCAATTAAAATCTAGCATCAAGCCCTCCTCGTTCTTCTGCCACACCCTAAACTCAGTGAGTTGATCTTCAGTGAGGAGTTGATGCGTAATCACCACAGTGCGGACTCAGGGACTGCACAGCTGAGGCAGAGGTGTGGCCTGATAAACTCTACACAGAAGCCTAGAGGAATAGGGCTCAGTTACAAAGATGGCCTATGCACCCGGGTCCTTGTCACCCATGTGGAAGACCCAGACAGAGTTTCAGGTTCCTGGCGTTGGCCTGGCCCAGCCTTAGCTGTTGAAGGCATTTTGGAAGTGAACCACCAGATGGAAGATCACTCCTCTCTGTGGCTCTCTTTTAAATAAATAAATAAATACTTTTAAAAAAAGAAATAGAGCTGAAATATAATTACTTAGAAGAGTAAAACTAAGTCCTTATACGCTGAGGGAAAGCTGAAATCTAGTAGGTGTTTTCTTAAGGAGAATTGGGATTGGTGAACTTGATTTACTATGTGGGGTGCTCATATATTCTGCACTGCTAAGTGACAATATATGCAAAATAACCCAGCAGGACCTGGCTCAGGGCGGGTGCTCAAGAAATGCTCACTCTTCTTGGTCCCCTACTATCAGTACAAGTATTCCCTGTGAATTAGATTATAGGAGTGCTAATCATGATACCAGAGTGAAGAAATCACGACTCAAACAGTGGGAAAGAATCAAGAGTTGTAAACAAGAGCTGAGACAAACCCTCCTCTTCCTCAGTGCTGAAGGCTAGGAAGTTCTTAACCACATGAATCAGAAGCACCTGTGAACGTTGCTCCGTTACACACTCTCTTACTGAGAAATGAGGTACAACAACAGCGCGGAGATGACAAAAACTGTGTTTCCAAAGACACTTACTTACAAGAACTTATCAGTGGGTGAACGACCGGCTTATCAAAAACAAAAAGCCTATGTTTCCTGGCAAAGATTTTTCTAATTTCAAATGAACAAATGATGTCAGGACCTCATGAACGAACATACACAATTAGTGCGTACTAAATGGTGGCCTGGACATCAAAGACTTCAGAGAATACTTTTTTTTTTCTGCTTAGCTGAATACATTGAATGTGTTTTCAGTATCTGGGTACTACAGTGACAAGGCAGCACAGACATAAAATTGGCTTTCCAGGTAAATAGTGAAATGTGATTATTTTAACTGAATTTTAAAAATAACTGGGGAAAGCGTGTCCAAACATCATGTCACAAATCATGTAGAAGTTTGTGAATGTTCATTTTTTCCTTCTGTTTTACCCTGAAATGTCGGTGGAAAGTCCCTCAATAACACTGACCTGCAGCCAAGCAGGCAAACGGAGGGAGGCTGGGAGGAGGGAGGCAGCACAGACTGGTTCCACCGTGAAGCTGGCAAGCGCCTCAGAGACAAGCGTGCTCCAGGGTTAACAGAACGTTGCTTTTAGGTTTGTGTTTCTATGTTTAAAAATCTTTAATCTGAAACAACACATACCTCAACGTGCTAACACACCACATTTTAACACACGAGTCCATCGATACTCGGACTTAACGATTGAATTAGCTTTCACGTAGAATTCAGAATAAGGCTCTTCTATCACCTCTGAGTGATGAAGTCTTAAGACCGCTAGATAAAAATCACTTATCTTACCTTCATGACTCAGGATTTCCTTGATATCATGAATCCAAAATGATATATAAATTGGATACTAAGGCTACTTCTTCTATGCAATATTAATAGATATCATCTGATAAAAATGTTTAGGAAATACTGATCAATAAAGTTAAACAGATTTCTTTATAAGGGAGTGAGAAAGGGAGAAGAAGAAGGAGAGTTCTCCTTTAAATTTTTGGCTAAGAAAACTGATGGGTCACCATTTTTATATTTAACAATTATAGACAGCAAGTTCAGGAAAAGGAGATATTAACTATCCAAAATCTCATCTACCATTTGTTGAATTCACCTCAAATCCCATTACAGCCTGTGAGATGTAGGCATGTCTACCATTAGGACAGTTTATCAAAGTAAACCCAGTCTTAAAGCAGTCGTCCTCTGGGTGCACTTAGTCTTCACTCACTCACCCTTCACTAAATGAGTATTATTCAATGAACACTCTTGGGAAGCACTGAGAACAGAATGGAGAAAACCCATAACAGTCTCTCTGAACTCAAAGATCTACCAGTGGATACAAGACTAGCGAGCTGGCAACTGTTTATAATATACAGTGATATACATGAGGTAAACAACAATTTGCATGCTAGAATCTATACATTTCTCATAAAAGGAAATGAAATCAAAAAGTCTCTCTCTTTTTATTCTTTACAGATTTCATTTTCTGAAACAAGTTTGGGTCCTGTGCTGGGCCATCTAAGCCAGCTCATCCACCAAGACACAGTGGGACTGAGAATTCTGCTGGATTAGGGTTGCCCTGGTCCCATCAGGAGGCAGGGTCACTCTGGCTGTGGGAAATGTAGGCGGCCCTTGCTGGTCCCCTGAGTCCTGAATGCCTGTGGGCTGATGACAGCCACACGGATACTGTAAGCCCTTCTGGCTCCACAGCATCAGAGCTGTGACTCCCACAACCATTTTCAACATCCAGAAGAGAAAGATTCTCTCCTGAATGCTTTGCTTGTCAAACAGTGGGAGAGTTTTACATTTATTTAACTTGCCAGGCCCTTGGACTTGCTCCAGGGACCACAAAACCAGGTAGAAAAGAGTCTTAATCAGGAGGTTCAGAGAAAGCTGCAGGAGAGGCCTACAGCAGCCAGCAAGAACTCACTGTAGACTCCTGGGCCCAGAGCAAGGCAGAAAGAAGCTGAACAAACGTGGTAGTCCACAATTCTTAAATTAGCCTTAACATTTTCTGAAATACTTAAAGGAAAGAAAAATAAGGATTTCTGGAAGGAATAATAAGAAACTATTTCTATTATAGGTGAGACAAATGGCAATTCAGAACCCATTTCTGATTTCATAACCAGGGAAATTCTGAGGAAGGAGACCCTGTCTGGGGTTGGAAACGCCTGCCTAGAAGCAAAAACTGTCAGAAACAGATGGCCTTCATGCTGTAAGGAAGAACCCACAGTTCTGCACTGACTCTTCAAGGTGGGGGGGGGGGGGGAGGGAGAGCACGCGCCAGTGCATGCTCAGCTATTCCAGGCTCAGGAAACAAAGCAAAGGGTCAGATCTCAAAGGTCGTCAAATCATCAAATATTACTCACTGATCCCACAGTCAGGGGAGCCACATGAGTCACTTTTAAAAATTCAAGGGGCCGTCCTGTAATGCAGTAGGTTAATCCTCCGCCTGCAGCACTGGCCTCCCATATGGGCGCTGGTTCTAGTCCTGGCTGCTCCTTTTCTGATGCAGCTCTCTGCTATGGCCTGGGAAAGCAGTAGAAGATGGCCCAAGTGCTTGGGCCCCTGCATCCGCATGGGAGACCAGGAAGAAGCACCTGGCTCCTGGCCTCGGATCAGCGCAGCACGCCGGCCACAACGCACTGGCCATAGCGGCCACTTGGGGGGTGAACTAACGGAAGAAGGAAGACCTTTCTCTCTGTCTCTCTGTCTCTCACCGTCTAACTCTGCCTGTCCAAAAAAAAAAAAAAAAGAAAGAAAGAGGAGGAGAAAGTAGTTATCACTGGGGCTTGTTCTAAGAAGAGGAACAACCCCAGAGAGGCCCTGGGCAGGCATGTGATGGCAGAAATCCTGTTTAGGTTCTGATCTGGTCATCAGTGCCACAATTTTCTGTTTTGCACATTCTCCTTGCCTAAAGTGTCCCAACTGTCAGGACGGAGTCAGTGTGGCTGGGAGGAGACACAGCTTTAGTGGTGCCCACTTCTCAGACAGAGGCCCTGCCCTCTCCCAGAGCATTTCAAAGTCTGCTCTCTGCAGTGCAGACAACAGCGCCCTCCGTGTGCCATGCTGACGTCTGCTCCATCAGCGTCCTCCGTGTGCCATGCTGACGTCTGCTCCATCAGGTGAAGGGCATTGCTTCAATAATACCCTTGACTCACGTTAGTGCCTATTTTCAGAAAACACGTGAAACAGGCCAGCCTTATGTGCAGTGGGCTAAGCCACTGCTTGGTACACCAGCATCTCCTATCACAGTGTCTGGCTTCAACTCCAGCCACTCCACATTTCTGATCCAGCTTCCTCCTAATGCATCTGGGACAGCAGAAGATGACTCGTGTGGGAGACCCGGATGCAGTGCAGGTTACTGGCTTCCACTGGCCCAGACGCAGCTGCTGATGCCATTTGGGGAGTGACCAGTGGATGGAGACAGTATCTCCACCCCTCCGCCCAAGACACACCGCCTTGCAAATAAATATTTTTTAGAAAATACGTAAAACTATCTAAATCATGCCTTCAGAAAGGAAAAAAGATCATTTCCCCTCTTTTGACACTTTAAAAAAATCTGTGCAAAGTAAATTCAGCATAGAGAAAGGAATTATGAGAGATGTTGTCACTTCTTAAACCCTCCTAGAAACAACTATGGTAGAACAAACAACACAAATGCTGGTGGGGAAGAGTTCACATGAATGACTTTGACAGAGCCATCCATTCAAGAGACACACCACTAAGTATATGTGCATGTGTGTTCATCGTAACAGCCAGACAATAAAAACACCCAAACCCATCAAAGGGAGAGCGGACAGGTGGTGATCTACCCACATACAGGGTGTTATTGCTAAAGGTGACAGACAGCGGTGTATCCCCTAACAGGGTGTTACTCAGTCCTGAGAGGGGACAGATGGCGGTCTGTCCACAAAACAGGTGTTATCATGAGAGGGGACAGATGATGGTGGTGTTCAGTCAATACAAGAACCACACCCTGACACATCAACCACATGGATGATCCTCAAAGACATAAAGAAGTCAGACAGAAAAGGTCAGACATGGTAAGATTCCGTTTACACGACAGATCAAGCAAAGGCAAGACAAAAAGCCTTCTAATGGTTCCCTGTTAGCCGGGAAGCAGGCACAGGGTTTCTTTCTGGTGATAACAGTCTTTGGAGCTGCAGAGCACGGTGAATGCTCTGGATGCCACTGGACTGCTCAGTATGAAACGGTTCATGAGTTTCACCTCCCACAGCAGTGGTTCTCAGGAGGACGGGGTGTTGGTCTGCACCTACCTGGCAGGTGAGTCTGAGGTGGCCTTGGAGGTGAAGGTACTTCTTCAGAAACATACTTCAGGAGCTGCTTTCCCAGATACGTTACCTGCGCAGGATTAAACACAAACTTTGAACTCACTTTCTGTAAGAGGCAAATACACCTACATCCTGAAAAGTTTCACTTTTGTGAAGTTTATTTTACAAATACTATTTTATTGGAATGTAGTGGTGCTTGTTTCCTTTGTGTGTCTGGCTCCTTTTATGCTACAACAGAATTGAGAGACTGTGACAGAGATGTTCCACTCACAGAGCTTAAAATATTTGGTATCTGCCCCTCTACAGAAAAAAAAGTTTACCTCACGTCGTACATTAATGCTGTTATCCATTCACTTATTCAACAATTAATCCAGCACCTGCTACATTGTAACTTAAAATTTTTTAAATATGTATTTACTTATTTGAAAGGCAGAACTAGAGAGAGAGACACACAGAGAGATCTTTCATCTGCTGGTTCACTCCCCAAATGGCCGCAACAGCCAGGGCTGGGCCAGGTTGAACCCAAGAGCTTCTTCAGGGTCTCCCACGTGGTTGCAAGTGGGGCCTAAGCACTTGGGCCATCCTCTGCTGCTTTCCCAGACCATAGCAAGGAGATGGATTGGACGTGGAGCACAGGACTTGAACCAGCACCCATATGGGATGCCAGTGCCACAGGCGGCAGCTTCCACTACGCCACAGCACTGGCCCCATGAAGTTAATGTTAAGTAAAAAAGCCATAACAGTGATGGCACTTTCCAAGAAATCAGATATGTAATTGATTAGATGAATGACATTTCAGGTCTATGTGTGCATGTTTGTTTGTGAGCTGAGCTTTTGTCAGCAGCCCAGAAGGTCAGAGCTTAGAAATATCTGTGCAGGAACTGAGGGGCTGAGGCAGATCCCTGCCAGAAATGCTTGGGCCTCCAAGGTCTTTGGGCTCCCAACTCTCGTAAAGGGCAGTGTCTAGGTTCACTGTGGGCAAAGCAGCAGTCTCAACTGAACATCTCTCCCTCAAATCGCAAGGCCCAAGTAATGACCCTCTGTACTCCCCTAGCTTCTGTGCTCATATTTCTGACACAGCAATTAGGACACTTAGGAAAATCGCGTTTTAAGGTGTCTCCTTCCACACGCCACTAGTGCCCTGAAGAGAGGGGCTGTATTAGACTCAACTTTATGCCCTCAGAATGTCTGATAATACTAGGGAAAAGACACTGAAATCCTAACTCTTAAGTGAGATTCTTAAATTCTCCAAGCCTGTTTGTGTATTTTTTACAACTTTTACATATTTATATGAAAGGCAGAGAGACAGAGTGAGAGAGAGCTTCCGTCTCCTAGTTCACTCTCAGAATACACTCAACATCCAGGGCTGCGCCAGCCTGAAGCCAGGAGCCTGGGACTCACTCCAGGTCTCCCAAGAGGGTGGCAATGACTCAGGTTCTTCAGCCAGCACCTGCTGTCGCCCTGAGTGCACATCAGCAGGAAGCTGGATTAGAAGTTAAACACCCAGATCCCACACCAGGCTCTGCAATATGGGATGCAGGGGTCTCAACTGCTGTGCCAGACACCTGCCCTGACAGTCTGTGTGTTTGTAAAGTAATACCTCCAGGTATTCAGCTACTGTGAGGATTAAAGGAATCATGAGAAAAAAGCATTTGGCTACTGTCCAGCACATCCTGAGTGCTCTAGAAATGCATGTTAAATTGAACAGAGGAAGAAGGATCCAGGGATCTGGAGGGTACAGGCACCCTTTCAGGGCAAGAACCCAAGCCTGGCGATGGAAATGCAATGGACCTGGCTACCCAGGGTGCCAATTCTGTCTCACGCATCACGGGAAGAGGAGAGCAAAGGCCCCCAAGGGTCACTTGTTAGTTTCCCAAACAACCGATTACTTATAAACAATGGATTTTGTGTGTGTCACGCCCTGACAGTGTCCAACACATCATACACACTCAACAAGAAAGCTCAGGGCATTCTCACCCAGACTGCTAGTGCTTTAAGAAAATCCACTCAGTTGAAATCAACTTTCCACAAGTAGGCGTGAATTATTGAACAGGTTAATGGACAGACTTCAAAACAAATAGGCAGGAGGTCCCTTCTGGAAACTGAATTTCATTAGTGCCCATGCTCTGGATGGCAAAAACATACAAACATACATCACATTTGCACAGGACTCAAACCCTGAACCTAGAACTCGGTCTGTGTCACCAGGCCCAGCCCAGCTCACACACCCGCTCTGGCAGAGGCACGGCGGGAAGAGCTGCATGGCTCAGGAACGTCACCACTCGACTTACGTTGGTAGGGGCAGCTGATGTGATGCTATTCTCCCTTGGGTGAGAACAGGCCAGGGAGGCAGCGCTTAGTTCATGGATCAGCTATGTGCTCTTGTCTTTCGAAAATGTGGAACTGCAGGAGTCCTGTGTTAGAGCCCCCGATGCTTCCACTCACACTCTTCAATCCAAAGGTCTGCTATTACCCAGCAACGAACCTGTGCCGATTTGGAAGTGAGGTGCACGGAGCTGTGTGTGCAGACAATGAGAAGGCTGGATCATTCAGCCTGCTGCTCTTCTGGAAATGTAGTTAGCGAACCTAAGGAAATCGTCTATTTTATCTGGTAAGATCTTAAGAAGCAATGTGAAACATTTACTATTATTAATTGCCTTCACAAATGTTTCTTTACAGCTTACAGCTACTGTGCATTAAAATAATTAAAAATAAAACGAGCGGCTGGCGCTGTGGCGTACCAGTAAAGCTGCCGCCTGCAGTACCGGTATCCCATATGGGCGCAGGTTTGAGTTCCACTTCCCATCTAGCTCTGTGCTATGGCCTGGGAAAGCAGTAGAAGATGGCCCAAGTCCTTGGGCCCCTGCACTCATATGGGAGACCCAGAAGAGGATCCTGGCTCCTGGCTTTGGATTGGCACAGCTCCTGCCGTTGTGGCCAATTGGGGAGTGAACCAGCAAATGGAAGACCTCTCTCTCTCTCTCTCTCTGTCTCTCTCCCTCTCTTTCTCTCTCTCTCTCCCTGCCCCGCCTCTCCTTCTCTCTCTGTATAACTCTGACTTTCAAGTAAATAAATAAATCTTTTAAAAAAAAATGTACAATGTAAGCTGCTGTAAGCACTTACAAGGAATTCAGGAATTTACTTCCCTGTTGGTATTCCATTTTTTTCTTCTGCAGTCTGTTCATAGATGATCAAGTGATCATTTTAATTCCACTGACAGTTTTCTTTTTAAAGATTTATTTATTTTTTTACTTGAAAGGCAGAGTTACAGAGAGGGAGAGGCAGATGCAAAGAGAGAAAGAGAGGGGGTCGGCGCTGTGGCGCAGTGGGTTAATGCCCTGGTCTGAAGTTCCTGCATCCCATATGGGCGCTGGTTCAAGACCCGGCTGCTCCACGTCCTGGGCAGCTCTCTGCTATGTCCCGGGATAGCAGTAGAAGATGGCCCAAGTCCTTGGGCCCCTGCACCCACGTAGGAGACCTGGAAGAAGCTCCTGGCTCCTGGCTTTGGATCAGTGCAGCTCTGACTGTTGTGACCATCTGAAGAATGAACCATCGGATGGAAGACCTCTCTCTCTCTGCCTCTCCTCTCTCTGTGTAACTCTGACTTTCAAATAAATAAATAAATCTTTAAAAAAAAAAAGAGAGAGAGAAAGAGAGAGATTTCCTATCCACTAGTTTACTCCCCAAACAGCCATAACGGCTGGATCTGGACCAGTCCGAAGCCAGGAGCTTCTCCTGGACCTCCCACATGGGTGCAGGGGCCCAAGGACCTGAGCCATCTTCCACTGCATTTCCAGGCACATTTGCAGGGAGCTGGATTGGAAGTGGAACAGCTGGGACTCGAACCGGCACCCACATGGGATACCAGTGCTGTAGGTGGTGGCCACTATGCCATGGCACCAGGCCCTCCACTGACAGTTAAAAAGAAGCAAGTCTTGTGTCTCACCAGCACAAGCATGTGCGAGCTGAGAGTACTGGCCAGTTCTACTGCCACAGCCCCCGGAAGCACCCCCACCTCCATGTGTGAAGTAGCTTTCTCTCCCTCGGCCTGCAAGGGTCCGATTTGCCATCCGAAGAGACCTCTACTTTTTTCTTTTGTATTTTGGTAAACACTGAAGAAGCTGGAGCTGTTAAATTTATTTTGGGGAAAATCTCAGAATTGTTTTATTTGGTGTCATGAACTTCTACTGCTTTCAATACATGATCAGTAATCAACTGTTTTGTATACTTGTTTTCATTTCGACAAGCACTGTAATTATAGTTATTAGAATAAAATCTAATAACTACTAAAAAGAAGAAGCAAGTCTTAAAAATTTTCACCACCCCAAGATGAGAAAGAGGAAAAGATAAATGTGTTTTATCTCAGGGTGGGGGGAAAAAAAGGCAAAGAAACAAAAGTATAAACTTTCTTTCAAGTTCACTGTATCACAAAAAAATTCTAAGAACATAATGTTTCTCAAATGAAATACTTCTTTAAGAATTCAGAACACAAGACAGAAAGTAGCTTCAAAAAGATCCTCAGGACAGAAGTACAGGGAGCTCTCACAGCATTCACCTGCCCCACCCAGTCCTAGCTCTCCTGCGGTGCGAGGCAAGAGAGGGCCCTGCACAGTCTTTGTTCTCAGGATTCTCTGCTCCCGGATATCTGTGTCTTACAAGAGGTCCACATCTCTAACCTCCTTCTCCTCCCTCTCCCCTACCATATGCAGTTGATGGACGCTGGGCTTCTGGGGGACTTAAGCTCAGACACCCAGAGAGCACAGCTGTGAGGCCAGCTATGTCCCGGTCTCAATGTCCCTAGTTCCTCATCCCAACCTTTCCATGTCTTGATATTCCTAATCCTGGTAGTGGGAGGAACCTCCTTCTCAGGAGAGTGGTGGGGAAGGGCAGGGAACCACACCATATCCAGAGGATTCAATTTATGAGGGTGGAGACTCAGTGAGCTCTGCATGGGAAATACACAGAGATCTGTCCGTGCTCCCACATCCCTGCTAATCTCCATTGATCCTCTCCTGGGCTTTCACACGAATGAGCTGTCAGCCCTGTTAAAATGCTTCTTTTAGTTTGCATACTGCAACTCGCTCACAAAAAGACATTTTTTCTGTGGAAGTGGGAAATCTTTGTTGCACAAGACTGAGGCTTTGCACGTATTCAGAAAGGCGGCCAACGCTACATGCTCCCTTCTATCCAGGGCAACACTTTTCCAATGACAGTTGTAGTCTTCCTTGTGCTACTGTTATAAATGCAGAAAATAGTGTACCAAAAAATCAGAAAGTAAGGCTCTAGTCCTGGAGGCTAATCAGGCCACTGACACTCTGCTTTTATCTGTAGCAGGGTAACAGCTGCTCCTCCCGCCTGATGAGGCTGCTGTGTGGAGGTGCGCCATAAGCGACAGTGCTATGCGATTCCTACAATCTCCAGGTTGTCAGCATCTTTCAAACCATCCAGCCCCCTGGGAGCAGCACTTGGTAAGTGGATTAATCTGCCGCCCCTGGTGCTGGCATCCCATATGAGCATCAGTTCAAGTGTTAGCTAAACCACTTCTAATCCAGCTCCTTGCTAATGCACTGGGAAAAGCAGCAGCAGATGGCCCACGTATTTTGGGCCCCTGCCATCCATACCAGAGACTCAGGCAGAATTTTAGACTCTTGGCTTTGGCCTGGCCCAGCCCTGGCCATTTTGGCCATATAGGAAGTGAACAATCAGATGGATGTGTACTCCTCCCTCCCTCTCTCTCTCTCTCTCACTCTCTCTCTCTCTCTCTCTCTCCCCTGCTCTCTGTAACTCTCTACCTTTCAAATAAGTAAAATAAAATTTAAAACTCCCGTCCAGCCCTTGTTCTATGCACAAGAATGCAGGCTCAGCGAGGTGGAGTCAGCTGGCTTAGGTCAAGGATGATTCTCAGAGAACCACCTGGAAAGCTCCTAAAATGCTATCATCTGGTCCCCAGTCCAAACCACAAGGACACTTCAAAAAGTTCACAGAAAATGGAATTCTAAGGTAAGTTTATTTTGATGCAAAATGTTTCAAATGTTTACTTATTTCTTTTACTTAGAAGGCAAACAGAGAGAGAGACTGAGCAACAGCCAGAGCTGGGCCAAGCCAACATCAGGAGCCAGGAACTGAAGTCCAGTCTCCATGTAAGGGGTAAGGACCCAACTTGAGCTATCACCTCTGGCCTCTCAAGGTATGCATTTGTACAAAGCTGGAACTGGGAACAACGCCAAGACGTGAAACCAGGCACTTTAACATGAGATTCAAGTACCCCAAGCAGAGTCTTAACCACACTGCCAAATGCCTGCCCCATGGTACAAAAAAATTTTGGCATCCAAGCATTCAATTAGATCAGAAGCTATGAGGCTGGGGTCCAGTGGGCATTGGTAATTCTTTTAAAAACCCCTTAAGCGATTCTAATGTGTAGTCATGATTGAAAACCACACAACTTGCAGTGGAACCAGGAAACAGCTTGGTGTCCTCTCACCCAGAGGACACAGTAGAGAGCGAAGACAATGATGCTGTGGGCAGAAGCACAGGATTCGCTTGGCAAAGCTATGAAGTAACGCAGCTGCTGGGTAGGAGGTGTGAGTCATCTGTCTAGTGGCTCTGTCCTCTGATGCACGGCACGACTGAGTTTATGGCATTTCTGGCTGACAACCACCTCTGGCCCTGTGTCCTTACAACCACCCTCAGAACTAGTCAACAGACATGTTCACCGTGGACAGTGCAGCAAAAAGTAACTGTGAATTCAGAAGTCGCACAGCAGGGGCTAGGAGGGAGGGAGAATTCCTGTGGGTCTTAAGTCTCTTGCTGGTCCCTTTTGTATTTAGGGAAATATTATGTTTTGCTTCATCAGAATAATAGTAACACATATTAACTAAATTATCAACGCACCAGGGGTCCCACATGTTCTACAGGGATTCACAAAGACTCCCTCTACCCCACCCCCACAAAAAAAAATTCCATTCCATTTGTATAGGAAATTAAACCTAAGAATGACCACAAAATAAACAGAAGAAGGGAGGAATGATGCACCCACCTTGCTCCAAGCGTAATTCCAGGTCACATAACTGCCGCCACCCAGCAGATCTTTAATCCAGCTAACAGGGTTTTGATAAATCTGACCATTTTCTACTTCAATTTTACCGCTCAATAAAATGCTGGCTTTGTGAGTAGAATCCTGAAGTGAAAAATAAAACAGAGATTAAAAATTGCTAAAATAAGTGAACTTCTGCTTCTGGCCATGACCACATTCACTCTAACATAATCAAAACCACCAAACACAGGCAGAGAGAGAGGAAAGATGGCGGAATAGGAAGGGAGCACATTGATAGTTCGGGAAGACACAGGTTAATAAAAGTGGAGATACTGCAGGGTCAAGGAAGAGTAGGGGAAGAAACAGCAGAGGAAACTCTTCCGGAACTAGTGATTCACAGTGGACCTGCGTGGAGAGCGTGGGAGCCCAAGTTCGGGACACCAGCGGCAGACTCAACGCACCAGCACTGGAACGCGAGGTGAGCCGAACCTCCATAGCCCGAGACACCGGTGGGCAAGCGGATAGAGGAGACTAGAGGGAACGAGGCTTGAAACTCTGTGGGGAAAAGTTCACCAGGCTAACTAGAATTAGGAGAGGAAAAAAAAAAAGTGACCGATACGGACACGAGTTTCTCTCTCTCCGCTCACCTCTCAAAGGCTAGCAAGACAAAGACCAGGCGCCATTTTTGACATACGTCATAAGCAGGGCGACCTAAGGTCTGCACTGGCCCTGAGCCTAGCAGAAAAACCTGACTCTGGGGGGAGGGTGAAATAACAGGAGATTAGGATCTAACTTGGCAACCCAGTGGGAGACTGCAGGAGAATTGGAGCTCACACTGAGGGCAGCACAGATTCCCTGTGTGGTCCTTGGGAAAGAGCTTCTGATCCCTGGCTCCTGTGGGTATATCATTCGCCTGCTAACTACCTCCAATTACGTTCAGCTGTGCGGAATTACCTCCCTTTTGAATCGGAAAAGAAAGAAAGAAAGAAAGAAAGAAAGAAAGAAAGAAAGAAAGAAAGAAAGAAAGAAAGAAAGAAAGAAAGAAAGAGAGATTTACCACACCTAACCTGGGAGTGTCATCTTTGACACACCCTCAACCCTGAGGAACCAAACACGGCTCTCAGGCCACACTCATCTCAAGCCTCTAAGGCTCCACTGAAAGCAGACAGTCCACTTAATATAGAGCCATAGTGTAACAAGAAAAAACACCACAGTGAAGAAACCAAATATCTCCAACATGCCAAACAACAAACGCAAAAACCAAGCTAACAAGAACAAGGAAGACACTATGACGCCCCCAAATGAAAAAGACACCCCAATTCAAGATTATGAAGATGATGAGATAGAAGAAATGCAAGAAGAGGATCTCAAAAAATTGATAAGAACATTAAGAAGTTCTCAAAAACAAATTCTTGAACTACAGAAATCCTTAATGGACAAGATAGAAAATCTCTCTCGTGAAAATGAAGTATTAAGGAGGAATCAAAATGAAATGAAACAACTAGTAGAACAAGAAACTGTGATAGTGACGAGAAATCATAATGAAATGAAGAGTTCAATAGATCAAATGACAAACACATTAGAGAACCTTAAAAACAGAATGGGCAAAGCAGAAGAGAGAATATCAGACTTAGAAGACAGAGAACAGGAAAGGAAACAGGCAAACCAAAGAAAAGAAGAGGAAATTAGAAATCTAAAAAATATTGTTGGGAATCTACAGGATACTATTAAAAAACCCAACATTTGGGTTCTAGGAGTTCCTGAAGGCATGGAGAGGGAGAAAGGATTAGAAGGCCTTGTCAGTGAGATACTAGCAGAAAAGTTCCCAGGTTTGGAGAAGGACAGAGGCATCTTAGTACAGGAAGCTTATAGAACCCCTAATAAACATGACCAAAAGAGATCCTCACCACGACACGTCGTAATCAAACTCACCACAGTGAAACATAAAGAAAAGATCCTAAAATGTGCAAGAGAGAAACGTCAGATTACTCTCAGAGGATCTCCAATTAGACTCACAGCTGACTTCTCATCAGAAACCCTACAAGCTAGAAGGGAATGGCGAGACATAGCCCAGGTACTAAGAGAGAAAAACTGCCAGCCCAGAATATTATATCCTGCAAAGCTCTCATTTGTGAATGAAGGTGAAATAAAGACTTTTCATAGCAAACATAAATTGAAAGAATTTGTTGCCACTCATCCTGCCCTGCAAAAGATGCTTAAAGATGTGTTACACACAGAAACATGGTCATCAGTATGAAAGAAGGTAAAGGAAGGAAACCTCACAGCAAAAGATCACAGGAAGCTCAATTTCTCTTTGACATAGAATTAAACTCTGATGCTCTGTTAAAGCAATGTGTTAAAGTAATCTATTATGTTCTCTTGATGTCTGTTAAATTCTAATTGTTCAAAAACAGCTGAATTTTTATTAAGAGCTAAGGGTTATTTAAATATGTGCTTATTTTCAAAGATTTGAATAATCACCTTGTAACAATGATCAAATTTGGTCTATATTATGTCATGATTTTAAGGAATCTTATTTCAACCAGATATTTTGGATTTTGAGCCTTCTTGGCATTCTTGACAGGCATTCAAAAAATCAAAGTTTCAAACAATCTGGACTCTAAAATTTCCAGTAAATCTTGGACTTTGGTTTTTCCAGTTTGGGCCCAACTGAAAAAATCAAAGGACCTATGTCTCTCATCTTATAGAGACACCAACTAATCAGGCTATTTGGATTATATTAGAAGTACTGTCAAGATGTGACGTGGTACCAAATTTTAAGTTTCTATAATGGAAAATGCTATTAATACAAATATTTGAGAATTAAAAAGTCTAATGATCTTGTGTTACTAGACATGATAGTTATCTTAATGAGAAAGCCCCAGAGGCCTAAAGGGTTAAATACTTGTAAAATCCTACAGGTGCTTTCAAAAATACTGTGAAGTAAGCAAGTGCCTCTTGTTGGTTGATGAGTTTATCATTTTAAACATGGCAACTTAAAGTCTTTTGTCATCCACAGTTATATATGATTTGCTGCTCATAAAACTAAAGCGTTGTTGGTTCTGTGTTTAGCTGTCCTCCTATAGGTTCCTATGGACTTTTTCCAGCCACTTCTATTGTATTCAGTACTTTGGGATGGATCTGGAAACAGATGAAGCCAATAATGTATTAACAGTACCAACTGAGAGAAAGTATGGTTAACTGAGGTTACTAAAAAGAAAAAGCAATTCAAATCAATTGGCAATCTACAAAAAGAATTAAAGATTTTAAAAGCTATTATTAAAATTGCTATATTGGTCTATTATACTATGTTATATGTGTGTACATATTGTATGTCCACATGGGGAAATTTTATTAAGAGTTTTATTTTAATTGGCTTATAGATAAGATTGTCCATAAATTTAAGCTGCTAAAATCAATCAAAGATACATTTTAATTCATGTGATCTGAATCTGTGTATCATATGTTTTAAACTTGTTGGTAGAAAGAAACTAAAAACATTTTATATGGTTGTGCTTAAGTTTACTGGTTAAACTACACCATGTTAGGCCGGCGCCGTGGCTCACTAGGCTAATCGTCCACCTTGCGGTGCCGGCACACCGGGTTCTAGTCCCGGTCAGGGCACCGGATTCTGTCCCGGTTGCCCCTCTTCCAGGCCAGCTCTCTGCTGTGGCCAGGGAGTGCAGTGGAGGATGGCCCAAGTGCTTGGGCCCTGCTCCCCATGGGAGACCAGGAGAAGCACTTGGCTCCTGCCATTGGATCAGTGCAGTGCGCCGGCCGCAGCGTGCCAACTGCGGCGGCCATTGGAGGGTGAACCAATGGCAAGAGGAAGACCTTTCTCTCTGTCTCTCTCTCTCTCACTGTCCACTCTGCCTGTCAAAAAAAAAAAAAAAAAACTACACCATGTTAGATATTTAAGAGGTGTTTTCAAATACATGATTCTTAAAATTTATAGAAGGCATTGGACCTTCTGGTAAATGTTTTCTTAAGTTGTTATCTAATGGTTGAAACTATTTGCTAAGTATTCATGTAATATTGCTATTGTCAGCAAGTGATCTAGGACTTGCTCCCTCATTTCTCTATTCTAAGCCCAACTTGTTCTTTCATTTCTCTATTCTCCTCAAGGTAGGAAACTAATTCTATTATGAAGGAATCTGTAGGACGCCCAATTTAATCTTTAGACCTTATAAAAGAGATGGCTAACATTTTTCTGTAATAGCATAGCCAAAATAAGAACTTAAATAATAATCTCATAGCTAGATTCACTTCGCCATCAGCAAAGTATACAATAACCAGAAAAAACCTCCCTTTCAGACAAAAGGGAAAGAAAGTTTTTAAGTGAGAATATAATTTTCCTCATAGGCATTGTCTACCTTAGAAAAACTACTACAGAACATGCCTGTGACTATAGACTTGTAGTTCAGGCCACCGAAGATTAGAGATGGGACTTGGGCACTCCCTTGACTTGCATCCTCTGGTCTGCTTTAACAAAAACCAGGAGGAAAAGAAAGCTAGGCATCAGAAGCAATGGGTGGCAGGCCTATTAATGGCTGATCTGTACAGTGATCTGCCCTCAAGGAGACCCAACAGGCCAGTCCACTGCAGTGGCTTTCAATGTGGTAAGCCTGGGCTTCAGCAGAAGTCAGCTCGTGAAGAGCCCTGGCAGCTCTGCCAAGAGTTGGATCACTGGAAATGGACCTGCCCTGGAGTTGAAGGATGCCCAGGTCAGAGCTACAGATCTTATTGGCTCTAAACTAAAAAGCCCTTCACTCAGCCCAACTTCCAAAGTGACCACTGCAGCTGAGGGGATGGTCAAGTAGGGTCAGCAACATTGCAGGCAGAACTGTAAATTTCTTGTTAGAGATGCCACCTGCCTTTACCTGGCCAGCTCTCCTCCCAGGCCAGCCAAGTAATGAAAGTCAACAGAGTGCCTTCCCCTAGGAGGTTCACACCTCCCTTAGGATGTATCCCATGTGAAGAGATAGATAGGTCTGGGCCTCTTAACTTACAAGGCCTAAAGCCCACCAGATTATTATCAAGCCCCTTCTATCAGGTTCTATGTGCCTCTCAATCAGAAAACTTAATTGTAGCTTAGACAGCACCTTTCCTAGCTCCTCTAATAATGACTCTGTCCTTTGTTCTAGACCCTGTCTAGCATACTTGGGCCTCATTCCTGTGTAATCATAACCTCTACTCTACCACCAATGGCTCTACTCCCAACCTGTGTGTACTGATGGTCCTCTTCCCCACTTAATGCTGTATAATTGTTCAGACCTGGTAAATGCCACTCTTAGGATCATTGGTTACTATCCTCACTCTGTCTTTTATGACCTTGTCTAAATATGATCAGAGTTGGCTAACTTGGAAGGCTTCCATAGCCTTGGCAACTCATGATAACAGCCTAGGGTGGTTACTGGCGCCATAAACTAGAGTGTCAATTTGTTGGGTCAACAACAGGAGTCACTGTGCACTTGCTCCTCATGTGGGATCTCTGTCCTTAATGTGCTGTACATTTTGATTTAATGCTATAACTAGTACTCAAACAGTATGTTTCACTTTGTGTTTCTATGTGGGTGCAAACTGTTGAAATCTTTATACTAAATTGATCTTCTGTATATAAAGAGAATTGAAAATGAATCTTGATGTGAATGGAAGGGGAGAGGGAGCGGGAGAGGGGAGGGTTGCGGGTGGGAGGGAAGTTATGGGAGGGGGAAGCCATTGTAATCCATAAGCTGTACACTGGAAATTTATATTCATTAAACAAAAGTTAAAAAAATAAAAAAAAAATAAACGCAGCTTGGAAAAAAAAAAAAAACCACCAAACACAAAGCACAGTGATCTCAGACAGATCTTGGTGAGCCCCACAGGTGCCCCAACTTACCTCCTGCAGGGCGTTCCAGCCAACCAGGGGGAAAGGCAACCCGGGCAATGCTGGGGACTCCCTGAGCTGAGCAGACACAGCAGCGTCCCCTGGAGGCCCGGGGTCAGGATGCTCTGGGCAGAGCCCGAAGGAGGGAGAGCTAAAAGGAAGAACTCTGTACATAACCAGAGGGCTCCCCTGAGGTGGCCTCTGAGCAGTGATGGTATTTGGGTGGGCACAAACTCACCAAAGGTACAGCCGCTTGAAAGGCCTTGAGGTCCAGGTACTGGGCCTCCCGCAGGGCAGGGAGTGGGGCCGTTTCCAATAGCAAGACTGGGATACAAACTCTTGGAGCCAATGGGGAATCAGGAAGGTACTCTGGGGAGCCTTGATGCACCCGTGGAAAATGCTGAGCCCTAAAGTTAACGCTGCTCCAATCCTGCCTCCCAAATCTTAAAAACAAGGCACCAAAGAAACTGATTCCAAGTAACTTAACTACATTATAGAATAAAATTTCAAAATATTTATAAAAATACAAAAGGCAAACTTCATAATGTTTGCAATCCAGTAAAAAATTAAGACTTAGGAGCTGGTGTTGTGGTACAGCAGGTTAAGCCAGGGCTTGTAACGCCAGCATCCCATATCAGAGTGCCAGCTTGAGTCCTGGCTGCTCCACTTTCGATCCAGCTCCCCGTTAATGCACCCGAGAAAGCAGCAGGAGACAGTACAATTGGGCCCCTGCCACCCACATGCGATGTCCGTATGGAGTTCCAGGTTCCTGGCTTCAGCCTGGCATAGCCCCAGCCGTGGTGGGCATTTAGGGAGTCAATAAGTGAATGGAAGATGGCTCCTTATCTCTCCTTCTCTCTAACTCTGCCCTTCAAATTAAAAAAAAATTATGTGGAAGATATAAAAGAGACTCTAACCTCTAGAGATGAAAATTATCACATATGAGACAAAGGATACACTTAACAGGATTACTAGTGTAAGACCCCTGCTAAAAGTAAATATTAAAATAATTTTAGCAAGGGTTTAAAAGTTTGGCTGCTGACAGTAGCCATTCCTTAAGATAACTGTGTGTCCACCTGCCTACAGAATAACCTTGGGAAACTGCCTTGTGAAACTGCTCTGTGTAACTGTCTCACGCGATAACACTTGCAGGAGTCCGGAAAAGAGTTGCAATAAGGTTCTGTGACCATTGTATAAACTTACCCCCTCCCTCACTAAAATCACAAGAGTTTGCCCTTCAAAATAGCCAATCACCAAACGCCCCGCATACATATGTTAATCAGGTGGTGTCGGGGCCAGTGGCCCTGGCCCAACATGAGATGCAGCAGGCTGAGGCTGTCCCTTATCTAATCCTGTTTCCAAGACTTTTCGTCCCATATTCCTGCAGGCAGGATGTGACTTCTGATGAAGGTTTATGATGTTCTTTGCACTATCTGCAGAGCTTGTACCCTGATCATTGCTACTTTGTAAACTTGTCTCGTTCCTGTGCTATTCATGATTGCACACAATGAATGTTATCTGTATGGGGTCTGGGGTATATATCCTTGTCTTTCTGTGTGCTCGGGGCTGGAGACTGAAGGGTTTCCTTAGGGAGACTGCCTCCAGTCCCTCATCGCCGGGCCCCCTACTTTGGCTTGGAACGCGATGAGGCAATAAACGTGGTGATGAATTGACTGAGTGCTGCGTGTTTCCATGTGGTTTGTCGGGTGGCCTCCGACAAGGTGGCTATTGTCTTTAAAAACTGCTGTAACCCCTGCTCGGGGCTCTCTCGCTCTCTGGACTGCCTGAGGTGCTGGGGAGCCCGTTTGCGCAAACGTATTAATAAATATCCTCTTGCTTTTGCATCTACTGGGCTGGAGTTTTGGGTCTTTGGGCGACCACCCGAGCGCGTTGGATTCCCAGATTTGGGGTCCTTCACTAGCAAATTAAACATTACAAATAAAAAGATTAGTGAATACAAAGACATAACACTAAGACTGCACAAAAATGAAACACAGAAAAGAGAATTTTTAAAAAATGAACAGAGCATCAGTGAGTTGTGGAGTGCCTCCTAATATCAGTGTAACTTCAGTCCACAAAGGACGGAGCAGAAAGGAAAATATTTGAAAAAGCGATGGCTGAAAGTTTCAAAACTTGAGGAAAAGAAAACCTAGAAATCCAAGAAGTTCAACAATCTAAGCCTAAGAAACATGAAAAAAAAAAACAAACCTCACTCTAATGGTTATCATAATAAAAATTGCTTAAAACCTGTGATAAAGAGAAAAATCTTAAAAAAGTAGCCAGAGTGAGGAAAGGCTGTTATGTCACTTAGAAAGGAGCGAAGTCAGAAATGGCAGATTTCTCCCTGGAAATGCCTGCAAGGAAACAGCAGCACAGCATCACTGAGGTCCTAGGCGTCCACGAAGCAGAAGTCTTCTGAAATGAAGGTGAACAGGTGAGCAGGCGGCACCGCAGGTGCAGGGAAAGCCACCACTAGGGATCCGGATCGAGTCCCAGCTGCTCCACTTCTGTTTCAGCCCCTGCTAATGCCTGCTGGGAGGGAGCAGATGACAGCTCAGGTGCTTATGGCCCCGACACCCACGTGGAAGATCCAGGTGGAGCTCCTGGCTCTTGGCATTGGCCTGGCCCAGGACTGGCTGCTGTTGGCATCCGAGGAGAAAACCAGCAGATGGAAGATCTCCTCTCTCTCTCTCTCTCTCTCTGTCTCTCTGCCATTTGAGCAGATGGAAAAAAAAATCCCTTTAAAAATGAAGGTGAAATACACTTTCTCAGACCTGAAAAGCCAAAGGGTCATAACCAGCAGACTCCCAGCACAGAAGTGTTAAAGGTGGTCCCCCAGGCAGAAGCAAATGACAGCAAATGGAAACCAACCAGGATTTGCACGGACAGGAGGAACACCAGAAAGAACACATTGGAAGGACAGTCTACTTTGTTATTCAAATCTGCTTACGTAGTGTGATGTTTATTACTTACGAAAAAGTAAAATAGAGAACACAGGTCAGAAGCAGGACTTGAAATACATTGTTTTTACATTTTTACATATATAACATGTATATGTAACATGGTATAATATTACTTAAAGGTGGACTGATAAGTTAAAATACATACTGCAAGCCCTAAGAGCACAAAGAAAATAAGAAAAATACTTAGTCAACAAAGGAGATAGAGAAAAAATTTAATAGGGAACAAAGAAGAAAGAAATACAAAACACCACATGATGTATTTAAACCTAACTATCTCAGAACTAACATCAAATGTAAATATTCCAGGATTGGCTTCGGGCATGAAAGCAACACGCAGTCACAGAAACTATGCGTTGGAGTCTGACTTTTCCAGGCTGGCCAAACAGAGCAGCCCTCTCCTCTCACCTCCAGAGCAGTGTTCAGTAAATGATGTGACACATTCAGCATTTGTGTTGGGTGACTTTTCCTGCACACACTAATCCAAGTCTGGGAGCACACTGAAGGCAGGCCAGGATAAACTACCATGCTCGCTAGAGCAGGTGTGTTAAACGCATTCTCAACTTCAGATGGGTTTATCAGGATGGGACCCATCATAAGTCATGTGTAATATACAAAGCACACACACAACTCAAAGTCTCAAGAAATGGCCACATGGGTGTGAAGCAGGGGCCGGCACTGTGGCGCAGAGGGTTAATGCCCTGGCCTGAAGCGTCGGCATCCCATATGGGCACAGGTTCTGGTCCTGGTTGCTCCACTTCCAATCCAGCTCTCTGCTATGGCCTGGGAAAGCAGTAGAAGATGGCCCAAGTCCTTGGGCCCCTGCACCCAAGTGGGGGACCTGGAAGAAGCTCCTGGCTCCTGGGATCGGCATAGCTCTGGCCACTGCGGCCAATTGGGGAGTAAACCATTGGATGGAAGGCTTCTCTCTCTCTGCCTCTCCCCACTCTGTGGGAGTGTGAAGCAAATGAGGAAACAGAATCCATGACAATTGGGTTAAAAAGGTGAGAGTCTGTGATACTTGAACCAAAACTGCTTATGACCTTGCCACTCTCAGCTCAGTGCCGGAGAGACTGCTGCCCTGAAGCATGCCCTCTCTTCTTCTAGCATATTCTTTTTTTAATGTTTTTTTTTTTAATTTTTTTTGACAGGCAGAGTGGACAGTGAGAGAGAAAGACAGAGAGAAAGGTCTTCCTTTTGCCGTTGGTTCATCCTCCAATGGCCGCCGCGGCCAGCGCGCTGCGGCCGGCATACCACGCTGATCTGAAGCCAGGAGCCAGGTGCTTCTCCTGGTCTCCCATGGGGTGCAGGGCCCAAGCACTTGGGCCATCCTCCACTGTACTCCCTGGCCACAGCAGAGAGCTGGCCTGGAAGAGGGGCAACTGGGACAGAATCCGGTGCCCCGACCGGGACTAGAACCCAGTGTGCCAGCGCCACTAGGCGGAGGATTAGCCTAGTGAGCTGCAGTGCCAGCCCCTTCTAGCATATTCTTTATAAGTCACAAAATTTTACAAAGTAATAATTATAATGATATGTGGTGAATTTTATAATATTTATATAACATTACCATGAAAGGGACAGAGAGAATCATGCTCTGAGGGATTACATTTCTCTCTCTAGAGTTAAGATTTGCCGGCGCCGCGGCTCACTAGGCTAATCCTCCGCCTTGCAGCGCCGGCACACCAGGTTCTAGTCCCGGTCGGGGCACCGATCCTGTCCCGGTTGCCCCTCTTCCAGGCCAGCTCTCTGCTGTGGCCAGGGAGTGCAGTGGAGGATGGCCCAAGTGCTTGGGCCCTGCACCCCATGGGAGACCAGGATAAGTACCTGGCTCCTGCCATCGGATCAGCGCGGTGCGCCGGCCGCAGCGCGCCTACCACGGCGGCCATTGGAGGGTGAACCAACGGCAAAAAGGAAGACCTTTCTCTCTGTCTCTCTCTCTCACTGTCCACTCTGCCTGTCAAAAAAAAAAAAAAAAGAAAAAAAGATAGAATACATATCAAGCTGATTCTGTTAAGTGAAAATGTACGTTAAATACTACAGCAAGTGCTACAGACAACTCAAAATATACAGTGATAAAGTCATTAAAGAAATTAAAATGTAACAATGGAAAATATTTACTTAATATAAAAGAAAGCAATAAAGGAAGTGCAAAGGAAAAAAAGATGAGGCATATTAAAATCACAAAGCAAAACAATACAAATAAATCCAACAATATTAACAGGATTACATTTGAATAAATTAAACAACCTAGCCAAAAGTCAGAAACCATTAGAATGGATTAAGAAACAGGATCCAATTATATGAGGCAGCCATTTGTTGGATTGCTTTTCAAATAAAATTCAGAAATAAAAAAATGAAAAAACAAAGTAAGAAACATTCTAAAATTCATATGGAACTGCAAAGGGCCTAGAATAGCCGAAGCACTTTGAAGAACATAATTAGAGGACTAAAAACACCTGATTTCAAGACTGAAATTATCTACAATACCTACCAGAGTTCAGTACCGATGGAGACAGGCAGAAAAACAGATCAATGAAACAGAAAAGAAAGTCTAGAAACAGATATATACATAAACTAATGACTCATGGTAAGGTGTAAAGGCAATTCAAAGGAGAGAAGACAACTTTTCCAATACACACTACAGCAAAACTTGGACATTCGAATTCAAAAAGTGAACAGGGTTCCCTACTCTGTACCAGATACAAAAATCAATTCAAAATGGATCATATCCATAAATGCAGGATTGAAATTATAAAAAAGAAGAAATATTTATCTTGGGTCAAATATTCTTAAATATGACAAAACATAATGAGAGAATTAATAAATTGGACTTAACAAAATCAACCCTTCTGTTCTTAAAAGACAATGTTAAGAGAATGAAAAGATACATTATAGTCTAGTAAAAAGATTTGAAAAGTATGTGTTTAGGACATGGGCTTTGACTTTTCGGAGCTGAAGGCTGGCTACTCAGGCCCTGAGGGCCCACAGACCCAACGGGGTGGCTGCCATGCGCGCCATGGCTTCTGGAGGTGGTGTTCCAACAGGGACAGGCCACCGAGCTGGAGAGGGAGATCAGGATGGCTCGCATGGAAGGGACAGGACCTGCACCATGTGCTACCCCTAAAGGCAGCTTCAGGCACTAAGGAAGCCCTGATTTAGTCCCCTCTGTCACTGTCAAGTGAACAGTGGGCTGCACCTGTGAGGATGACCAAGTGCTGTTGGTGTCTCACCAGCTGGCCTGCTGAGTCCCTGCACTAACCTAATCAAAATGTGCTATGAAGTTTCTTCTTTCCAAAAAAGATTAGCCATTATACTAGCTTCTCCTCCCATCAGAAAAAAAAAAATATATGTGCTCGGTAAAGGACCAATAAAAAGCAGGGGCAATGTATTTGAACAGATACTTCAACAAATAATAAACATGAAATACTGATGGCAAATAGCTCATGAAAAGATGCTCTACTTCATTAACATTATAGACACACAAATTAAAACCACAATAATAAATCACTACAGGTATGTATGTGACACATATCCATCCACACTACGTGTTACCATGGCTGAAATTAAAAACTACTGAGTGGGGGGGGGGGGGGCCGTCGCTGTGGTGTAGCAGGTAAAGCCACTGCCTGCAGTGCTGGCATCCCATATGGACACAGGTTCAAGACCCAGCTGCTTCACTTCCGAGCTAGCTCTGTGCTATGGCCTGGGAAAGCAGTAGAAGATGGCCCAAGTACTTGGGCCCCTGCACCCACGTGGGGGACCCAGAAGCTCCTGGCTCCTGGCTTCGGATTGGTGCAACTCCGGCAGTTGCAGCCAATTGGGGAGTGAACCAGCAGGTGGAAGAGTGGAAGACCTCCCTTTCTCTCTCTCTCTCTCTCTGCCTCTCCTTCTCTCTGTGTAATCCTGACTTTCAAGTAAAATAAATAAATCCTAAAAAAACAAACAAACAAACAAAAAAACTACTGAGTGTGACTGGGTATATGGAGGGATCAGAACTTTTACACAACCCATAAGAACATAAAATTTTAAAAACACACTGGCAATTTGTTGAAAAGTTAAATGTATACCCACAATATGATACAGACATTCCATTTCTAGGTATTTATACAAGAAAAAATAAAGTCTAATACCAAAACTTGCACAATGTTCATAGTAGTTCGTATGTAATAGACTGAGACAGGTACTACTTAGCAAAAACTTGGTTGACAGAGAAGTAAAGAGGAACATTGAGGGATTTGAGATCAAGCTACTAATTGGTTCATGAAACTCCATGCTGGAGCTTTAAAATTAAAATATGTTGCTCCTAACTTATAACTAAAACTCAGTAACTTGAAAAGGCCTTATTATCTAGAAATGGTAAGGCTGAAAACAGCTCATTCCGATAAAATTCTGGTTAGTCTGAATTTCTGTTGGAATGGTCCATAAGCAAAGAGCTCAAGGACTCTGGAATCTTCTCATTCTAAATTCCTCTTCCAAAAAGCAAGTGGGAGGAGAGAGGAGGGGAAGCCTCTTTTGTAGGGGTATCCGGCAGAACCTTTATTTGTCCAATACTTTCATGCAAATGTGATACTTTTTTTTTTTTTTGACAGGCTGAGTGGATAGTGAGAGAGAGACAGAGAGAAAGGTCTTCCTTTTTGCCATTGGTTCACCCTCCAATGGCCGCTGCGGCCGGCACATCGCGCTGATCCAAAGCCAGGAGCCAGGTGCTTCCCCTGGTCTCCCATGCAGGTGCAGGGCCCAAGCACTTGGGCCATCCTCCACTGCCTTCCCGGGCCATAGCAGAGAGCTGGCCTGGAAGAGGGGCAACCGGGATAGAATCCAGCGCCCCGACCGGAACTAGAACCTGGTGTGCCGGCGCCACAAGGTGGAGAATTAGCCTGTTAAGCCACGGCGCCGGCCAGTGATACTGTTTTAATCAAGTCAGATTTACCCAAACTCCAAGTCACAGCAGCACACTAGTCATTCTTGAGACTTAGGAACTAAAGACAGCAAGAATTTATTACTTTTACGTTGCTTTTAAATCCTTCCTGCTAACTGATTAGTTCTCGTTTAAGATCAAACCTATCACAGCAAATGCAAAAGCACCGCCTCACTTGCTAAGAACACAACAGATGCAATCCTTCGTTCAAGAAGCCCAGCCGAACCCCATTGCCTTTAGCAGAGCTAAATACCTACACTACGCCACAGCAACAGTTACCCACTACAAAATCTGCATGATTTTAGAGAAAAAATTAGTACCTGTGTTTTGAATTCCAGAATGTTAACTCCTGGATGAATCCTTCCGAGTGACATCAGATCTTTTATCTGCACACACTTCTTTCTAGGAGCTGTGCCGGGGTTTACAGGCCTTTTAATGATGTGCTGCTCACCAGCACCAGAAGGGATATGGCAGTCATTCGTCTGTGGAGCTGCAGCTGCTGGCTTAAGAGCCGGTCCCGCCGGATGCACATCACCGCCTGAGGCCACAGCCCCTGGATGTGCCAGAGATTTGGATGTCGCCCACGGTGGCTGCTGGAACGTGGTGGTCTTGTTTCCCTGTTGTGACTCACGAGTGGAAAGGTCTTCAGCCCACCTAACGGTGGATGGATAGGCAACATTTCGGGCAGGTCCGCCTGCAGCCTCTGAAATCCATGAGGTGCCAGCTTCTGCAGAAGCACTGTAGAGCTCACGCCCGCTGGCCGCAGCTTCTGGAAGATCATTTTCTCTTTGTGAAGATTCCAGTGGCGCAACAGCAGCAGCAGGCTGGGATGGCGACCCAGTCTTCTCGGGGCCATCTGAATGTCTGGACTCTGACAATATATCCAAGCTACCATCACGGACGCTCTGTTCAGGATGTACCTCATTGGCAAAAAATTCTTCTCTTCTCACTGCCTCTGAATTTGGACAAAATCGGGTATTCTGGCTGCCAACACCAGTTTCAAGAGTGTCAGGAGTGTCTGACTGAGGCTGCACCGAGTTTTCGAGGCTGGTGAGCTCCTGGTTGTCCCTCTCACTGGAGATCTCTGAGGTCGACGCTGGTTTCCTTAAACCAAGACCAGACAACGAAGTATCATTCTTATAGCTTTGAATTTTTAGGCTTATTTTTTTCTGTTTTTTTGCCACAACTAAAAGGTCCTTCTGTCTTGTGGCCAAATTGGTCAGCTGTTCTCTCAGAGCTCCCTGTTTAAATGACTCTATGGATACCCTACAAGAGGAAGCACAAAGAGAAGAAAAAACACATAAGCAGTAGAAAATGTTTTCCAAAGTCATCAGGATGTCAGAGAGACTCTGTCTCAGTTCTAATTCGCTCCAAGGACACAAAGATCTGATGTGGGAAAGCCCGGATAGACAACTTTAAGTTCACGAGCTGTGTTGACATGTTCACCTACCTGTCAATCAGGGGACTTCTCCCCAGGAAATAACTACCTCTCACCCAGGACATGGGGGTGGTACCACGCAAACACTCCTAAAAAGCCAGGCAGAACACTCTCCTCCCTGTGGACTCCGGACAAGAAGAGCGGCGTATGGTATGGTAATTCCCTTTCCTTAGCCTGCTCTCCCTAAATGAAGCCCTAATGTGCTTGGGATTTTTTTCTTACTTTGCAAATAAAGTTTATCACACTGCATGCCATGTTTGTACCTGTACTTAGAATTCTTCTCTAAGTGAAAGGCAAGAGTCTAGAAAATTAATTTAGGCCCAAACTAGCCCACAACAGATCTTCCTGCACGACGCATCACCTCGGAAAGGAAACTGAGCCCCTTACTCAAGCTGACTCTGCCCTTGTTCAGGCAGCGACAGTGTGGTTGTTCAGATTTCTAGTCATGCCATTATTGGTCAGCTGTGAGGCACAGCCTACAAGAAGTAGAATTCGGGTCATTTATTTAGATAGCTACTAGTCTTTTGTTGGAAGGCAGCAGCTGAGGGCAGAGGACAGGCCCCTGCTTCAGTGGGAAAGTGTATTAGGAAATAAAATTTAGGAGTAAATTCTACTCATGTTCCTTAGCTCAGCAGGGAGACTGTTTTGTAGATAACTATGACTTCAGCAGGATCTGAGAAACGCCAGTTCACCCAGTGATGACTGTAATTATACTTTGAGCCTGCACTGACACACTTCCAAGGCCAGGGGGCCTACCCAGACAAGTGCCATCCAGGGTATAACCCAGTCCTCAAAATCTTGAGGAGGAAGGAAGAGGAAACAGTCCAGCCCCACACCTCTTTGGCTAGGACATCAGGATTTGGACACTTTGTTTCCAGTGGTTCTCAGACTTCTAGGCCTTGAGACCTATTTATACTCAAAGAATTACTGAGGAGCTCACTGAGATTTTGTACAGACAGATCATATCTATCAATATCAACTGCTTTAGAAATTAAAACAGAGAAATTTTTAAAAGCAAGAATATAGAATCATTCATTCTATTAGCCTTAAGAGTAATGATATCATCACACATCTTGTAGCCTCTGGAAAATTCACTGTACACGCATTAGAGAATGAGAGCAAAAAGCACCTTTAACAATGTTGTAACAACATATTCAGCACTCCCGAAATGGCCTCAGGGACCCAGAAGTCCCCAGACCCCATTTTAAGATCTGATGTTTTGGTGGCAGAGCTGTGGCACAGTCTGCTAAGGCGCTGCCTACAGTGCTGGCATCCCATATTGGCACTGGTTTGAGTCCGGCTTCCAATCCAGCTCTCTGCTATGGCCTGAGAAAGCAGTAGAGGATGGCCCAAGTGCTTCAGCCCCTGCACCACATGGGAGACCCAGAAGAAGCTCCTGGCTTCAGATCGGTGTAGCTGCAGCCGTTCTGGCTATCAGCGGAGTCAAACAGTGGATAGAAGACCTCTCGCTCGCTCGCTCGCTCTCTCTCTCTCTGCCTCTGCAACTCTGCCTTTCAAATAAATAAATAAAATCTTTTAAAAAAGATCTGAGATTTTAAGACAAAACAGTACAAACATCTCACTTTCCTATAAAAGTTTAGAGTTATTGTTACTAAATTCCATGTAGACTGTGTGTTAAAAGAAGTATATACAAGTGAAAAAATCAACAAGAAAAAATTAAATTAAAAATTAGATTAGCAAGCAACTGGTAGCACGCAAGAAGCTGGATAGAGGAGAAAGAAAAAAAGGGGAATACTAGAACACTTCAAACTACATGAAGGGGCCAGCGTTGTGGCATTGTGGGTAAAACTACCACCTCTAGTGCCGGCATCCCATAAAGGCGCCGGTTCTCGTCCCAGATGCTCCGTGCTAATGTGCCTGCGAAAACAGCGGAAGATGGCTGATGTCCTTGGGCCCCTGCACCGACATGGGACACCCGGAAAAAGCTGCTGGCTCCTGGCTTCCGATCGGCCAGGCTTCAGACATTGTGGCCATTTGGGGAGTGAACCAGTATATAGAAGATCTCTCTCTCTTTGTGTCTGCCTCTGTCTCTCTCTATATATACCTCTGCCTTTCAAATAAATAAATAAATCCTTTAAAAAACTATATAAAACAAAGAGCTCCGAAAAAGAAAAAGTGCTCTCTTACAGTGCTCAAACCAAGATTCAAAGCCTTACAGCAATCTGAACCCCAGTGATCAAGAGCTTTCCAGAATTCCAGGTATAATGTCAGCCATGGGGCACCAGAGGAAAGCTGACGCTAGCCTGTCCAGGGCCCCTAGACTTACTAGTCTGACTGACTCAGTAATGACAAGAGGCAAGCCAGGAAACAGAAAGGAACTTATGAAACTATTCACTAGGGAGAGAGGCAAAGTGGGTATAAGATAGTGGATTAATAAGTAAAAATAAAAGAACTGATTTTTAACTAAATTCAGAAAAAACTGAATATAAATGGACGTCAAATGATTATTAGACAAGAACATGAAGGAAATATTTGGAGTTGGATTATTAGACAAGAACATGAAGGAAATATTTGGCATTGTGGAACAGTGAGTAAAGCTGCCAGCTGCAATGCTAGTATCCCATATTGGAGTTCTGCTGAGTCCTGCCTGTACCACTTCCTATCCAGCTCCTTGTTAACACACCTGGGAAAGGCAGCAGAAGATGGCCCAAGTACTTGGGCCCCTACCACCAAAGATGGAGACCAGATGGAGCTCTGGCTCCTGGCTTTAGCCTGGACCACCCTGGCCCTTGCAATCATCTAGGGAGTGAACTGGCAGACAGAAGATGAATCTCAATCTCAATCTCTTTCTCTCTCTCTCATTCTCTCTGCTTTCAAATAAATAAATAAAATTTTTTTAAAAAAGAAAAGGAAATATTTGGAAACTTTAAATGTGAATAAAGAACAGGGGAATATATAGATAGCTAAGTCTATGAAAATATAGAACAGTGCCCAAGGAAGAAAAAGTCACAGAACACTATTCTGAGAAAGGGCGAGAAGACACAGCCCTGCATGGTCACAATGAAGCTCCCAGGGCTGTGCACTGGGGAGAAGCAAGGCACAATCCCCTGCTCGGAAGGAAAGCATTGCAGCATCAAGAGTAGAAAGTTAAAGTGGAAAACTCAAGTGCGTTAAGGAAAGAAGTTTACCTGTGGGACTTGTGGCCAGACTTTCATAAAATTTATAGACAACTTTTTTCACATATTAAAAAGTTCTTTTCTGAGTATTTCAAGTAATAAAATACAAAAAAATATCTTTCTGGGAAGTATAATTCCCCATGGTGATTATTTTAGGTAGGAAGTCAGAAATGAGCTTACGTGTATGTGACAAAGGCCTAAGGAATTGACATTTAGGACCAGCATCTGCATCTCATAGTCATCACAGTAACCTTCCAGGTGCAGCCCAGTATCTGCACTTCAAACATCCCGCCCCTTCTCCCTGATAACCATCCTTCCTCTATTGGGCGATGCCAGCCAGGCTTCCCCCTGTCTGATAACTTCAGGGGGAAAACACAGATAGGAATTTTTTGTATTTACATTCAAAAAGTCTTTAGAAAACCTCATATAATCATTTTAATCTTTTTTTTTTTTAATTTTTGACAGGCAGAGTGGACAGTGAGAGAGAAAGAGAGAGAGAGAGAGAGAGATAGACAGAGAGAAAGGTCTTCCTTTGCCATTGGTTCACCCTCCAATGGCCGCCGCGGCCGGCCCGCTGCAGCCGGCGCACTGTGCTGATCTGAAGCCAGGAGCCAGGTGCTTCTCCTGGTCTCCCATGCAGGTGCAGGGCCCAAGCACTTGGGCCATCCTCCACTGCCTTCCCCGGGCCATAGCAGAGAGCTGGCCTGGAAGAGGGGCAACTGGGACAGAATCCAGCACCCCGACCGGGACTAGAACCCAGTGTGCCAGCGCCGTTAGGCAGAGGATTAGCCTGTTGAGCCACGGCGCCGGCCATTTTTTTTATCTTAAGCAATGTTTATATTCTCAAGGAATTCCAGGCCTAACTATTAAAGCCAAAGATGGGTAAATTCCAGAAACTCTAAGGCTCTCCTGTTTTCACTCACCTGTACTTTTTCGCCAGATCATCTCTTTCTGCTTTCTGTCTGGCAAGCACATCATCCACAACCTCTTTGATCTCCAGCATCTTCTCAATGTACTGTTCTAGAAGCAGATAAAATAGAGTTAACCTCAAACACTGAAGTCAGTCACACAGGATCAGATCTATTGTTAATTTTTTAAAAATATATCATTATTCTCTACTCGCCTCTCCAATATTTCTGACCCTGAAACCTAAATCAAGGCTTAATTAAAGGCTGGGCATTTGGCCTAGTGGCTATGATGCCCGTGTTCCATGCTGGAGTCCCCAGGTTTGATACCAGGCTCCAGCTTCCTGACAACACACACCCTGGAAGGCAGCAGAGGTGGCTCAAGCAGCTGGGTCCCTGCCACCTCCTGGGAGACCAGGAATGAGTTGCTGCTCCTGACTCAAGCCCCAGCCATCGAGGGTGTATGAGGTGTGAATCAACAGATGGGAGCTCTCTCTGTCTCTGTCACCACGCTTCTCAAATTAAAAAAAAAAAAAAAATCATTAAGACTTATTTAATTATGTTACAAAATGGGAATTCTCTGAGGTGCATAGGTACAAACACTATATACCCACCGTGCCCAGAAAGAGCCAGGCTTGACTAAATTCTACTTCTGCTGCCCCACTTGACAAAGCTCAGGAAACCTGGATAAGCCATTGGCCCTGTGGTCAGCCTTGATATTCATGAAATGAATAGTAAGGAAGATAAGTATTCTCTGTTAAAATTATTCACTTTTTAAAATACAAAAGAAATGCAATAACAAAGCAGAAATGCTTTTCAAACAAGAGTGTTTGCAGACATGAAAAGCATACCTCCTCTCACCACCCTTGCTCCTCCTCCTGTATGCTACAGGGAGGGTCAACACAGGGTGTGCTGATAACAAGGGTGTGTGTGCTTTGCTAGATGCTTATTTGATCTATTGTTTTGAATGCTTAGACTGTGTGACTATACATCATACAGACTGAAACATTAGATCCGGGCTATCAGTCCTTGTTCTTTGCAAGCAGCATTCAGCACTATATGGTGAAGGTAGAGGGCTTATATATTTCCTATTTCAATAATTACTTACGTTTTCCTACCCCTCTCTTTGCTTCCCAAGTAAGACTCATGACTTTTGCTCTATCACAAATTCACAAGATTTACACACAAATGTGGATTATGTCCCAATATAGGTAAGTAGGAAACTGAAAAGCTTACTAAATTTTGCTTCTTTCAAGCTATGTGCTTATTTGTTTCATTTTTGACTTTTTTTTATGGGTTTTCCATATTTTTTTCAACCAGTGCACATTTTTTCTAAATAGTGTGAGAAAATCCATGGTGTGATGTGAGGTGAGGTTGAGCTGGAATCTGTTTAAGAGCCTCCCTGTGCAAGACAGAAAAGTGACTCATCCCTGCAGGACCGGTGCCCCCAGGGTCGTTTCTGTCCCACAGACACCACAGCTGAAGATCAGTTTCACAAACCACACACCCACTAACAGAGGGGTGAAGGTGTATGCTCACCAGGCACTCAGATGTAAGTTTGTTTAGCAGACTTGATTCTGTTTATTAAACACATTTAAATGACCTATGTGCCCTGTCACACTGGGTTTTCCAACTGAATTTTAAACTGCAGGTAAAAATAACCTATCATAGTAACCTGAAACATTCTATGTATTTCTTTGAGTTTTTTTTTTAAGCTTTATCTATTTATTTGAAAGTCAAAGTTATAGAGAGAAAGATCTTCCACCTGCTGGTTCACTCCTTATCTGGCAGCAATGGCCAGGATCGAGCCAGGCAGAAGTCAGGAGCCAGGAACTTCATCCAAGTCTCCCACATGAGTGGCAGGGGCCCAAGCACTTGGGCCATCTTCCGCTGTTTCCCATTAGCAGGGAACTGGATCAGAAGTGAAACAACCAGGACACAAACCGGCACCCATAGCTTTATCTGCTATGACACATGAGATTTTTTAGAAAATTTATGAGAGGTCAGTGCTGTGGCGTAACACGTAAAGCCACCATCTTCAATGCTGGCATCCTGTATGGGTATGGGTTCGTGTCCCAGCTGTCACACTTCCAATCCAGCTCCGTGCTAATGGCTTGGGAAAAGCAGCAAAGAATGGCCCAAGTCCTTGGGCCCTTGCAGCTAGATGGGAGACCAGGAAGAAGTTCCTGTCTCCTGGCTTCAGCCAGGCCCAGCCCTGGCCATTGTGGCCATCTGGAGAGTGAACCTGTGGATGGAACACACTTCTGTCTCTGTCTCTTCCTCTCTCTCTGTAAGTCTGATTTTCTAAATAAATAAACAATAAATCTTTTTTAAAATTTTATTTGAAAGGCAGAGAGAGAGAGAGAGAGGGATCGATCCATCTTCCATGTGCTGGTTCACTTCTAAACTGGCAGCAATAGCTAGAACTGGGCTGGGCCAAAGCCAGGTGCCTGAAGCTCCTGCTGGGTCTCCTGCACGGGTATCAGGTGCCCAAATACTTGAGCCATCCTCTGCTGCTTTGCCAGTTGCATTAGAGGGAGCTGGATCAGAAATGGGACAGCTCCTCTGAAGGCTACAGAGGACATAACAGACGCCACAGCGGTGACTGCGGACTGTTAGGAGGACACGGGTATCTGTGTTCCTCCTGCACATCCGTAAGTCAAGACCATGAAGAACGAGACGATTCCACAGCAAGGTCAGGAGAAGGCTGCTGCCGGGCTGGGGTGTGACGCCCTTCTCCTAACAGTGGGCACAAGGTGCGGCAGTCCTGAAGACCTGGTGCGAAGCTGCACCAGGAGGGCTTCCACCTTGCGGTGACTGTGTAGAAAGAAAAGGTGGAGACTGAGTGGGCCCCCAAAAGGGTCATGTACACTGCCCACAACATGGGTGTTCCAGCTGACCGCCCACACTTCGGAAGTCTCGGAAAACAGCTCTCAGAGACCGAGTTCAGACACCTGCCAGAAAGCAGCAGAGCCAACTGCATCACAGCCCAGTCACCAGCCAAGAACGCCAGGCCCACGGCCTTGCCTTTCCTCCCACAAAAGGCAGTGAAACACAAATTAACAGATCATGACCAGTCAATGTATCAGTTAGAGCAAAAATTTTAAAACCTGGGGGTAGAATAAAGGTTTACTAATCTCAGAAGCACTCTAACAACAAAAGAAAAAGGCTGGTAGAATCTTATTATATAGAATTTGAAGATGTATATACGTAAGCACAAACTAATATACATTACAAATAAAAAGCCAGTCAAGTGGCTGGAAAAGCACTTTGAGGCAGGCACACTGGAAGAGGCCCAATAACTGCATTCTATAAGTGGGCTCCCACCGATGAAGAGACAAAGATTAGGAACAGTCAACTCACAAACTAGGAAGTCAAAGTACTGAAAAAGACCACCAATATTCAGCAACAGGAACACAAATGTGAGGTAAATTTTCTTATCAAACTAGTAAGTTTATTTTAAATGAAAACACTGATGTTACTAGCAGTGTATACAAAAACAGACACTAATATGTGTTAATGAAATTAAGTACATAATAGCTTAGGAAATCATTTTGTCAACATAAATCAACAGGTTTTTAAATGTTCATATAACTGGTCCCAAAAATTCTAACTTAATCAAAAGTTCAGGAAAAAGCTACATGATATAAGATACTAGCAATAAATTAGAGATAATATAAATGTTAAACTAAAAGAAAAAAATTTAGTAAATTGTGAAATGTATTTGGATCTGATGTTCTGTGACCACTAGAAATTATGGCTATGGGAATCAGGAACACAAACACAGCACATCCAGCCCAACCAACACTGCTTTAAAGGCTGTACTGGTGCCAAAGAGAGGCCTGGAAACAAACACACCAAAGTGTGGCAGGGCAACAGCAGCTTAGATATATGTCTATATGCCTTTTATAATAAAAATATAAACCTGGAAAAATCATCTTACATGCATGAGACATTGTAAATAGTAAAATATAATAATTGTACATTTTGGTGGATATGAGTTATCTTATATTATTTCCCTCAAAACATAACCTGGGGCCACCGCCGTGGCTCACTTGGCTAATCCTCTGCCTGTGGAACCGGCACCCCGGGTTCTAATCCTGGTCGGGGCGCCGGATTCTATCCCGGTTGCTCCTCTTCCAGTCCAGCTCTCTGCTGTGGCCCAGGAGTGCAGTGAAGGATGGCCCAGGTGCTTGGGCCCTGCACCCGCATGGGAGACCAGGAGGAAGCACTTGGCTCCTGGCTTCAGATCGGCGCAGCACGCCAGCCGTAGCGGCCATTTGGGGGGTGAACCAACGGAAAAGGAAGACCTTTCTCTCTCTCTCTCTCTCTCACTGTCTAACTCTGCCTGTCAAAAATAAATAAACAAACAAACAAACAAACAAACATAACCTGTAGCATATATTAGGGAGGATAAAAGGTACAATAGGTACAATTAAAAATTATTTTTAATTAATTAATTTATTGAGGGGGAGAGATAGAGAGAGAGCACTCTCATCCATGGGTTCACTTGGAAAATTCTTCTAACGACTGGGGCCGGTTTAGGCTAAAGCCAGGAATTCAATTCAGGCTTCCGTGTGGGTGGCAGAGATCCAACTACCTGAGCCAGCACCACTGCTTCCCAGGGTCTGTGTTAGCAGAAAGCTGGGATCAGGGGCCAGAACCAGAAATCAAACCCAGGCCCTCTGGTGTGGGGTATGCCTACCTCAGCACTAAACTAACTGCATCAGAGGGAAACACTTGTTTTGAGACTATGCAAACACTGACTGAAGATAAGTGAGGAACAAACAGTGATATACTCCTGTTCAAAGACTGATGAACTACTTTGAATTACTTTAGCAAACTACTTTACCTAACTCTTAAAACAGATCTGAATAGGTCAGGAGGTGTTTTCCACTGTATAAATAATAACTCTAGAAAATACAGTTGAGTTTGTGAGTAATCATTTAAGATTTGAAAAATTAAGATGATGACATCAGGGATCACAGTTTAGTTTGCTATTTTGAATCATTAGTGTTTTTTGCAAATAGGAAGACAGCAACACAATAAGGCATCCACCAGGCAGACGCACAGCTCATCTGAAAAGCAGGAGCATTTCCTCTGTCCACCCCTGCACAGTCTTCCGATCTATTTTTGAGTCGCCACAGCTAAATGAGGAGGAGCCACAGAGCAACATAACCTGACCCGTCCTTACCACCCAATGCTTTCGGTCGTGTCTTTCACCTAAGCCTGTCACAGTAGTAGCTTGTCTCTGCATGGATCTGAATGTCTCTCAAATTACTTAGGCCTATACCTTGCATCTGGAAGCATCCTTGTCGACAATTACACGGGTCGCTGGTTTGTATCATTGACTTTTAATAACAGTTCCTGGCATTTTAAATATTCTCACTTTTTTTTTTTTTTGACAGGCAGAGTGGACAGTGAGAGACAGAGACAGAGAGAAAGGTCTTCCTTTGCCATTGGTTCACCCTCCAATGGCCACCACGGTAGCACGCTGTGGCCGGCGCACCGCGCTGATCCGATGGCAGGAGCCAGGTGTTTATCCTGGTCTCCCATGGGGTGCAGGGCCCAAGCACTTGGGCCATCCTCCACTGCACTCCCGGGCCACAGCAGAGAGCTGGCCTGGAAGAGGGGCAACCGGGACAGGATCGGTGCCCCGACCGGGACTAGAACCCGGTGTGCCGGCGCCGCTAGGCGGAGGATTAGCCTATTGAGCCGCGGCACCGGCAATATTCTCACTTTTTTTTAAAAAAATCACTTTTTCAGCCATTATGAGCTTTGAAATAAACATGCACCTTAAGAAGAAAATGAGGCAGTGGTGTCTTGGATATCCAAAATAATCATACTGAGTAAGAACACATATTTACCTGCATCTTCTTGATTTCTGATTTCAAAGTCCAATAACATTTCTTGTTTTTCCTCTATGTCCTGTAGAATGGCACTGATGGTCTGATGCTGTCAGATAAAATAGTAGAAACTTCCTTACAAGAGGCAGTTGTGCTCTCTGAAGAGTTGTTGTAAGTACAAAATAAAGCAGTAAATAAAATGCTGCTAAAAACATGCTCAAAATGTTCTCATGCTTTGTGTAACCTTAACTAATAAGCAGATCTGAAAACAAGTAGGTTTAACTATGTCTTGATTTATGCAGTAGATCCCTGGGGAAAACAGAATTTAAGAGTAGAAACCATATAAGGTAATCATAACTTCTTACTAACTTCTGTTAAAATAATAGGCGTAAGCTGGCGCCACTGCTCAATAGGCTAATCCTCTGCCTGCGGCACCGGCACACTGGGTTCTAGTCCCGGTCAGGGCGCCGGATTCTGTCCCGGTGCCCCTCTTCCAGGCCAGCTCTCTGCTGTGACCAGGGAGTGCAGTGGAGGATGTCCCAAGTGCTTGGGCCCTGCACCCCATGGGAGACCAGGAGAAACACCTGACTCCCCCCTTTGGATCAGCGCGGTGCGCCGGCCGCAGTGCGCTGGCTGCGGTGGCCATTGGAGGGTGAACCAACAGCAAAGGAAGACTTTTTTCTCTGTCTCTCTCTCTCTCACTGTCCACTCTGCCTGTAAAAAAAAAAAAAATAGGCATAGATAGGGCTGGTGCTCTGGTGTAGCAGGTGGGGCCACTACCTGGTGGGGCAGGCATCCCATATGATAATGCCAGTTCATGTCCCGGCTGCTTCACTTCCTATCCAGTTCCCTGCTAATGCACCTGGGAGAGCAATGGAAGATGTCCTTGGGCCCCTGCACCCAGGTGGGAGACCAGAAAGAAGCTCCTGGCTTCTGGCTCAGCCTGGCCCAGCTGCAGCCATTGTAGCCATTTGGGAAGTGAACCAGTAGATGGAAGATCTCTCCACCCTCTCCCACCCCCAACCCCACCCCCTGCAACTCTGCTTTTCAAATAAATAAAATCTTTTTGAAAAATTATAGGCATAGAAGAAAAAATAAGCCACTTGGCACATAATATTAAAGATTCACATATATTCAACAAGTTAACTCAGACTTCGTGTTATTAGAATCTCACACACAGTCTCAGAAAGAAATCACTGCTCTTTCAAAAACTCACAGATGAGATTTAACTCCCCAGCTTTGTGTTGTCGGCACGCACCTTCTTGCCTGGAATGCCTGCGATTCCCTTTGCCCACATCTCTCCCCAGTTGTGGACGACACCAGCACTAAGTGAGACCTCAACAGGTATTGCCTGTTGTTACTGCTAGCACATCCTATACCCAAAACTTGTGACCAGTCCATACTGATTTTCTCTTTTTTCAGAACTACTTAAGAATTTCAGGGCTATACACATTAGCAGTAATACATGTAATGTCTTATACATTTTCTCAAGATATGAGGGTCCTGCAGGTGGGAGCAAGACTTTCTATTTATGTTTGCTTTCCCCAGCACTGGGCACAAAGCTGTTGCCGAGTAAGAGGTGACTGGTGGACTGACAGCTGATCGATCCTCTCAAACACTCCCGATCACATTCATTTTTATCATGTTTCAGTTCTCAAGGCCTTCAGAAGTACGTCTGAAATTTTACCTTGGTGCTCACAAGGGATATAGAAAACACACAGTACAAAAACCACCTACTTATTCAGTAATGTGACCTTACCACTGTCATTTATTAAATGGATCAAAAGGGAACTAAAAAATATAAATAGTCAAAACAACCACCAAAAAATCCAAAAACCTCTTTATACAGGGAATGCCTTAAAGTTGTAAAAGTGAGGTCAAGGGTTACAAAGCCTCCAGCTACAGATTAAAGAAACATCTTTCTGCATGGCCCACATTGTAGATGTAACCTGCCTTGGCCAACACTGGCTGAAATTTACTCACAATGGTATTTTATTGAGAAGGCTACCTTGCTTACGGAGTTTGTGTCCAGTAACCTTTATGTTTGTGTCCAACTAAGGATTAATTTATCCATCAAGATGCATCTTACAGAGTCTCTGCTATGTTATTTTTGTAAATGTCTACTGCTACGTGGTAGGTTTCACAGCAAACTATATTATCAACTATGTAGGAGCCAGGACAGGTAGATGAGGGGTCCTTTCTGTGCACTGCACAGTCCACATGCTCTTGGAGGGAGGGACTGGAAGCTATGACAACAGTAGTGTCTCTGGGACAAGAAACAGCCAAGCAACTCATGCTAGACAAGGGACGGCAGCTCATCCGTAGCTGTGCACTCCACACAGGTGACTGAGAGTTACCCACACAGCACAGCTCCACTCACGCCATCTTATCTTCTTATGAAAACAAACACTTTCAACCTGTGTGCCCTTGAAACGGAAAGCATTCTGCCGGTGGCCAATAGCTGGCTGGCTCAAAGAGGGGCATTTTCTGACTAAATAATGAAAGAATTTCACTCACCATAGGAAGCCTCTCCCTTGTTTTTTCTTGGCAGGAGTGGGAAGGTGGATCAACAGGACTGCCATCACAAAAACATCGTTTTTGTCTTTTTGACCGAACAGCAGGAGATTTTACTTTCAAAAAAATATGTATCAGAAACAGAAGAATGTGCAAAAAGTTAGCCTCATTTTATCATTTTAACAGTGACAGGGATAGGATCGATAAACGACGTCTCCAATTACAGTCCCTCAGTGCTTGTGAAGTGACAGGTAAGGCAAACACTTACCGAGCACATACTGGTGTAGGCACGGAGGTAGCCAGTAGGGAGCAGAGGTCCCCAGCATCTCCCCGCAGCCTCACCCACACAGCCCAAACCACCCCCTGCAGTGCAGCAGAAAACCGCAGCTTTTAGTTTTGCCACGTAGAAGTGAAGCTGTTAAAAGCAACCAGTGTGTTGGGTCAGTGCCGTGGCGCGCTAGGTTAATCCTCCGCCTGGCATCCCATATGGGCGCTGGTTCTGTCCCGGTTGCTCCTCTTCCAGTCCAGCTCTCTGCTGTGGCCTGGGAAGGCAGTGGAGGATGGCCCAAGTGCTTGGGACCCTGCACCTGCATGGAAGACCAGGAGGAAACACCTGGCTCCTGGCTTCAGATCGGCGCAGCGCCAGCCGTAGCGGCCATTTGGGGGGTGAATCAATGGAAAGAAGACCTTTCTCTCTGGCTCTCTCTCTCTCACTGTCTAACTCTGCTTAATAAAAAAAAAAAAAAGCAACCAGTGTGGCTGCCAGCTATGTCCCTGTGATGACCCTTAGCTCATTATGTCACTACAGTAAAATTACCATGACTGACTTACCTATTCCCATGACACTTCCAAGGCTTCCAAACAGGAGCAAGGAAATGGGCGGCAGCCAAGCCTCCCCCTAAACTCCACCTGCTCTGAGTGTTCAGGTAAACCCCATCCCAGACACCAGTGCCTCACACAGAGGGACAGCCTGACCTGCTGAGTGCCCCTCTACCCTGGACATGCCTGCACTCCTTCCCCAGTGCACACCTTCACCATGCACGTCAGTCAGTCTGGCTCTTGCCAACCTTTACCCACAGCCTGTCCTTGAATTCCTTCTTGCCTGTAGCCAGAGCATGGATCCAGCCCCCCAGTATCACTTTTCATGAATTAGCTCATCCAATCCTCACAGGAACCCTCTGGGGTAGGCAGTTTACTATATTCATTTTATAGAACAGCATGAGCCCTAGCAGTGTTTAGAAAGGTGTCCAACGTCACAGAAACACTGACTCCTAACACCTGATCTTATCAGTTCCCAAGGCCCAGCCTTTATCCACCAGGACTTGATTCACTGCCTCTGCAAATTTCCCACAGGCCTTCCTCCTGTGTGGACGCCTTCCTCCATATCCCTTGAGGGTGCCTGTCCAAGGAGGTATATGCATAGCAAGCAACAGACATGTGGGAATAAGTAGCGCTCCGTGTAACAGAGTAGCCAACAATTTCAAATGCAAGGTTGCTTTAGCAAATTGAATGGATCTAAACAATGAGAAATGAACCTTCAGTATGGCTGTGGAGAGGGACAGAGAAATAGCTGGAGCCCTGAGAAAAGCCCTGATCCTATGAACTTACTACATAGTAGTAGGCAGTGATAAGAGTTACCCTGACCTACATGTGACCTAGCCCATTAATAAAACACCACACAATGAATATCCCTGGCTCTGACCAACCCCATTCATAATTCTTTCTTCCTTGAGAATCAACGGTTGATGAGGATGACACTGGGCAGGGGAGAAGTGTGTGATGGGTTCTCTCTCCTCCCTCATAGTTGGGGCACACATGTTCCTGAGGTTCTTCAGAGTCAAAGGAAAAGGAATAATAATGCTCTTATCTCAGCCTTAACAAAAGGCAAACTATTGCTAAAAATGCTTCATAACTATACAAATATACAAGTATATTTGCTTAACTAGCATTCTTAGAATATCAGATTCCTAAAAAGTTGGTATAATTCTAAACAATGTACAAATCATTAAAAACTCTGAGGTGAAGAAATCTTAGTTGTATTGACTTCTGCATAATGTGATCCCTTTCCAGTCCCTACACAAATCTGTTTAGTAAACAAATCTCCTTAGTTTCAGTTAAACCTCTGTTGCATATCCAATGTTAGGGGTATTAATGTTTGATGGATGAATAACACAGGTTTCATTTCAACATGTAACTCCAATCCAATAGGATCATAAGATCTATAAACCAAATCTGAAAATGCTAATTTATTTTTCCCCCAAAGAAACATTTTATTCAATGAGGACAAATTTTGTAAGTACAACTTTAGGAATACAGTGATTCTTCCCACCATACCCGCTCTTCCATCCACACTCCCATCCCACTTCCTTCTCCCTCTCCTGTTCCCAGCCCCATTCTTCATGAAGATTCATTTTCAATTAACTTTATATACAGAAGACCAAATCTATACTAAATAAGGATCTCAACAATTTCAACACACAGACACACACACACAAAATCCTGTTTGAGAAGAAGTTTTATAGTTAATTCTCATAATACAACTCACTGAGGAGAGAAGTCCTGCATGCGAAATAAGTGCACAGTGACTCCTGTTATTAATTTAACAATTAACACTCTTATTTTTATGTATGCCATCAGTGATCACCCGAGGCTCTTGACGTGAGCTGCCAAGGCAATGGAAGCCTTTGAACCCAAAAACTCCATCAGTATTTAGAGAAAGTCATACGCAAAGTGGAAGTTCTCTCCTTCCTTCAGAGAGAAGTACATGCTTCTTTGATGGCCATTTCTTTCCATTGGGATCTCTCTCACAGAGATCCTTCATGCAGGACATTTTTGCCACAGTGTTTTGTTTTTCCAAGCCTGAAATGCTCTCATGGGCTTTTCAGCCAGACCAGAGTGCCTTAAAGACTGATTCTGAGGGCAGACTGCTATTTAAAGCAATTGTCATTCTATGAGTCTGCTGTGTGGACTGCTTCTCATTTTGGAACATTCTCTCCTTTTTTATTCTATTGTTATTACCAGACATTTGACCTTATTTATATGGTCCTTTTAACACTTGATCGTATCTATATGAACACCTTAACACTTAACATGGTCACTTTAACACTTAAGATGGCATTTTTACCATCCAGTGTAATGGGATTTGGGGTCCGACTGGTAGGAATGTATGCAGAACTATACAGATTTATAATTATAAACTTCCTCCTCCCTTTCTTATTCCCACTCTTTTATTTTACTGAGGTCTATTATCATTTGACTTTATACACATATCATTAACTCTATCTTAAGTAAAGAGTTCAACAAATAGCATGAAGCAGAGAAAAAAAACTGTTCAACAGTCAAGACGAGGGCTGTTCAAGTTTTTGCTTCTCAAAAGTGTCAATTTCATTTCTACAGACTGCCTGTTAGGTGCTCTATTAGTTATCACAGGTAAGGGAGAATATATGGCATTTGTCCCTTCGGGACTGGCTTATTTCACTAAGTATGATGTTTTCCGGATTCATCCATTTTGTTGCAAATGACCAGATTTCATTTTTTTTAACTGACATGTAGTATTCCATAGAGTTCATGCCCCATAATTTCTTTATCTAGTCTTCAGTTGATGAGCATTTAGGTTGATTCTATTTCTTAGCTATCATGAATTGAGCTACAAATACATGGGGGTGCAGATAACTCTTTCATTTGTTGATTTCATTTCCTTTGGATAAATTCCCATGACTAGGATGGCTGGATCATATGGTAGGTCTGTATTCAGATTTCTGAGGTATCTCCATATTGTCTTCCACAGTGGCTGCACCAGTTTACATTCCCACTAACAGTGGATTAGGGTATCTTTTTTCCCACATCCTCACCAGCATTTGTTATTTGTTGATTTCTGTATGAAAGCCATTCTAACAGGGGTGAGGTGAGACCTCATTGTGGTTTTGATTTGCATTTCCCTGACGACTAGTGATTCTGAATATTTTTTCATGTGTCTGTTGGCCATTTGTATTTCCTCTTTTGAAAAATGTCTGTTTAAGTACTTTGCCCATTTCTTCACTGGGTTGTTTTGTTGTTGTGGAGTTTCTTGATCTCTTTATATATTCTGGTTATTAATCCTTTACCAGTTGCATAGTTTGCAAATAATTTCTTCCAATCTGTCAGCTGCCTATTCACTTTCCCGAGTGTTTCTTTTGTAGTAGAGAAGCTTCTCAATTTGAGGTAATCCCATTTGTCAATTTTGGCTTTGACTGCCTGTGCCTCTGGGGTCTATTCAAGGAACTCTGTGCCAATATTTTGCAGTGTCTCTCCAATGTTCTCTAACAGTCTGATGGTATCAGGTCATAGATCTAGGTCTTTAATCAATTTTGAATAAATTTTTGTATAAGGTGTAAGGTAAGGGTCCTGCTTCATACTTCTGCATGTGGAAATCCAGTTTTCCTAGCACCATCTGTTGAAGAGACTTGCTCTAATCCTTGCTCCAAGGATTGGTTTTAGCTCCTTGGTCAAATATAAGTTGGTTGGTTGTAGATGCTTGGATTGATTTCTGTCATTTCTATTCTGTTCCATTGGTCTATCCATCTGTTTTTGTCCCAATACCAGGCTATTACTGCCTTGTAGTATGTCTTGAAATCTGGTATTGTGATGCCTCTGGCTTTGTTTTTATTGTTTAAGATTGCTTTAGCTATTCATTGTCTCCTGTTCCTCCATATGAATTTCAGCATCATTTTTTCTAGATCTGAGAAGAATGTCTTTGGTATTTTGATCAGTATTGCAATGAATCTGTAAATTGCTTTTGGAAGAATGGATATTTTGATGATATTGATTCTTCCAATCCATGAACATGGCAGACTTTTCCATTTTTTGGTATCTTCTTCTATTTCTTTCTTTAATATTTTGTAATTCTCATCATAGAGATCTTTGACATCTTTTGTTAAATGCATTCCAAGGCATTTTTTTGGGGAAGCTATTATAAGTGGGATTGATCTTAGAAGTTCTTTCTCAGCCATGTCATTGTCTGTGTATACAAAGGCTGTTGATTTTTGTGTATTGATTTGATATCCTGCTACTTTACCAAACTCTTCTATGAGTCCAATAGTCTCTTGGCAGTCTTTTGGATCCCATATATATAGAATCATGTCATCTGCAAATAGGGATAGTTTGACTTCCTCCTTCACAATTTGTATCCATTTGATTTCTTTTTCTTGCCTAATGGCTCTGGATAAAACTTCCAGGACTATATTGAATAGCAATGGCAAGAGTGGCCATCCTTGTCAACCTCCCACAGTCATGAGCACCCAGCCTCCTGTCTGTTCTCTCCACCAGACTTGGGCTGGCATAGCTGTTATGCATGTCCAAAATGGCACCTGCTATCTGCCTGTCACAAGATGCAGTTACAGGGTTGCCAGGGAGAGAAAACATTGTCCCCTCACTTTGTTTTTTCTCCTCTAGTTTGGCGTGCACACTATCCCCCAAGGGGCTCCTGGCCAGATTCCCTCTAGGCTCTTCCTGCAGCTTTATTGCCAGTGGCCTTGGCTGCTGCAGTCTGGTCTTGCCTCGCTCTCCAACGCTGGTACGGAGGCTCTCAGCTGCTGGGGTCCTGAGCTGCGCGAGTCCTCACTCTCCATGTAGGTCTACTGTGTCCCTCAAATTTGTGTAGAGTTTACTGTTTTCTCCCTAACCCTGCCTTGAGATTGCATTCTTTCCACTTTTTTAAAACTATCTTCTCCCAGACTAGAGCAGCAAGCTCCTTCCCTACTCCTTCATCTTAATTTCTATAAATAAATAATGGCTTTAAAGGGTTAAACATAGGAAACATCTATCCTAGTTCTGAAACAATTTACAATACACATCTGAATATTTTATTTTTACAAGCGGAGGTATATACCTGTATAAAACGGCAAGAACATGGGTGGGCATTTAGCATAGCAGCTAAGATGACATGGGGGTTGCCCGCATCCCTCATCAGAGTGCATGGGTTGGAGTCCTCGCTCTCCTTTCCATTCCAGATTCCTGCTAATAAGCCCCTGGGAGGCAGCAGGTGCCAGCTCAAGTACTTGGGTCCCCACCACCCCCATGGGAGACCCAGATTGAGTTCTTAGCTCCTGGCTTCAACCTGGCCCAACCCCTGCTATTGCAGGCATTTGGGGAGTGAACTAGGAGATGGCAGATCTCTCTGTTTCTGACTTTCAAGTAAACATTTAAAAAAATAAAATAGCAAGAATACTTATATACATACCTGTAACTACAGCATTACCGCCATCTGTATTCTCAGTCTCAACAGCACCATAAGATCTCAATAGCTCTCTCATTCCTTCATCGCCTGCTTCGTCTAAAGCAGTCTTTTTATTATGATGTTTTTGATTAGGGTCTGCTCCATGTTGTAGTAGAATTTCAGCAGCCTACAAGGTATTCTTTCAAAGTTATTTCTACAGACACATGATTTCATCACAGTACTACTAAGCATTAAAAGTTATCAAGGAAAAAAAGATTTCAAACTTTGGTCAACAACATTTTTTATTAAACCTGATATGTCAAATGTAAACTGATCCACCAATGTTCCCTGACTGGTACTCCTCAGAGGACCACCTGGGGCCACAGGAAGTATGACATGCTGCTGCTTTGACTGCACAGGTAGGAGGCCCGGGTAAAGTCAGTCAGTTCTAGATTGTCACTGCCATCAGGGCTTTCTGCATAATGAAATATTCTGTATCTGCTCCCTACAATAAGGTAGCCACTTGTCACATGTGGTTACTAAGCATTTAAGGTTTGGCTAATGTGACTAAGCAACTAAATTTTTTATTTAATTAATTTAAATAACTAAATGTTCCTAGTTGCTACCAGATTGGACAACACAAGTCTAGTTGGCTGTTCAGATCAAGCCACATTCATGGAAATGTGGAATTACTGAAGGATTTATCTATCTCTTTAACAAAGGCCCTTGTGTTTCCATAAATTGTTAGGGCATGTAGTGGAGAAGAGTGAAAGGGTTGCTTGAGGACCATGTCAGATCATAAATGGTACAATGAACTGCCAAAGACATAACTGAACAAAATTCTAGAGAACAAAGTATTTACTACAAAGAAGATTGCTTCAAGTAACTCAAAGTTGTATTTAGAAGTTTGCAATTGGCCGGTGCCATGGCTTACTAGGCTAATCCTCTGTCTGCAGCACCAGCACTCCGGGTTCTAGTCCTGGTTGGGGTGCCAGTTCTGTCCTGGTTGCTCCTCTTCCAGTCCAGCTCTCTGCTGTGGCCCGGGAGTGCAGTGGAGGACGGCCCAAGTGCTTGGGCCCTGCACCCACATGGGAGGCCAGGAGGAAGCACCTGACTCCTGGCTTCGGATTGGCACAGCCGCCAGCCGTAGCAGCCATTTGGGGGTTGAACCAACGGAAGGAAGACCTTTCTCTCTCTCTCACTGTCTAACTCTGCCTGTCAAAAAAAAAGTTCGCAATTGACCAAAATTAACGATTATTACTAACTGTATTGGTGTAAGTTAATAGTAAAAAACAGTGATCGCACCTGCATATGGCAAGCAAATGACTCAAACTACTGAAAAGCTTTCAGTTAGAAAAGATGGTCAGAATTTTGTTAACAAGGGAGAAACACTACATGTGAGATTTTAAATCTTCCTGCTATGTCCAGGGATGGAGATGCAGAGAAACGTAGGAGTAAGTGGGCCAGCAGAAATGACAAGGAAAACCTCCTTATTTCTTCTATCTGCCAAGGGAGCACAGCACAAAAGAACACAATCTTGTTTTAAAGTTAACCATTCAAACTCACACCTGCTACTTAGCATCTATATCCGTGGGCAAATGACTCACCACCTCTGAACCCTGCTTGTTATCGCCTATGAGAATTAAGTGTGAACTCCTATAAATTATCTAGTGTACAGTGGGCTGTCAATGAATCCAGCCCTCTAAAATCTGCCCTTTTTGGGGTGGGGAGTAGTGAGAAGATGAATCACGGTAATGAGAGGCACTAAATGGCACATGAAAAGTCTCCTGCAAAGAGGCTAATGGAACCCGCACACAGATGGCTAATGAACTCTGAGTAAAGCATGGAAATGTTATTTATTTTTAGAAGATGGGCTATCAGTACCTAAATCCAGCAGTTTATAAGTGACTGACAGTAAAGTCACTTGTACAGTGATTTAAACACAGAGATTCCTTAGACTACTATCAGAAATTTTGCAAACTGGGAATCTATGCCTTAATCAGCAGATATTCATTTCCAGCATTATATGAGGATAGACAAAGTCATTTTTGGAAAAAGCTTTTTTAGAGTCTTAAAAACATACAGCATATTAATGCCTACTGTGCCAATGTGTTAATACGCAGTCTTTGTAGACATTGTCTAATTTAACAGGGTTCCTTTCGTATACCAGTTTGGAAAACACTAAGAACTCACCTCAGAGAGAATGGAACCCTGAACAGCTGATTTTTCCAGTAATACTCACTGACAGGAAAAAGTCTAGGAGCACAGCAGCAGGGTAGCAAGGCAATAACCAGGAAAGGCTGAAGGTAAAGTTAGAGGAGGTTCCAGGTAATATCAGGGAGTGGGCCTGGGGGCCAAACAGTTTGGCAATGATTAAGTTATCAAAAGTAGGCCCCTTACCTTTAAAAACAAAAACAAAAACAAAAACAGCACACTGAGGAAGCAAGCACTGCCACCATCATGACACAGACACAGCCCACTGAAGAAGCCACGACCCACATCGTGATCAGAAAAGCCCACTGAGGCAATCATTACCACCACCATGCTGTAGAAACAACTCACTGACCTAAATAGCACTCTGGCCTCAGAATCAGCCCTTAAGGCATTTGGATCTGGCTGAAGAGCCCATGAGAGTATTTTAGGCATGGAAAGCCAACACACTCTGGCAAAAAAAAAAACACCACCCTAAATGAAAGATCTCTGTGAGTGAGATCCGAGTGGAAAGAACAGGCCATAAAAGAAGGAGGTACCTTTCTCTGAAGGGAAGAGAGAACTTTCACTTTGACTATAACCTTGTCTAAATAAGATCGGAGTCGGCAAACTCAAAAGGCTTCCATAGCCTTGGCAACTCATGACAAGAGCCTAGGGTGATTACTGATGCCATAAACAAGAGTGTCAATTGTTAAGTCAACAATAGGAGTCATTGCGCACTTACTTCCCGTGTAGGATCTCTGTCCTTAATGTGCTGTACAATGTGAATTAATGCTATAACTAGTACTCAAACAGTACTTTACACTTTATGTGGGTGCAAACTCTTGATATCTTTACTTAATATATACTAAATTGATCTTCTGTATATAAAGATAATTGAAAATGAATCTTGATGTGAATGGAATGGGAGAGGGAGCGGGAGATGGGAGGGTTGCGGGTGGGAGGGAAGTTATGGGGGAGGGGGAGCCACTGTAATCCAAAAGCTGTACTTTGGAAATTTATATTTATTAAATAAAAGTTAAAAAAAAAAGAAACAGCTCACTGAAGAAGCCACTACCCACATCATGATTAGAAAAGCCCACTGAGGCAATCATTACCACCACCATGCTGTAGAAACAGCTCACTGACCTAATCATTACCACCATCATGACACAGATACAGCCCAGTGAAGCACGTGGATGTAGAAACTGCTCACTGTAGTAATCATTTCCACCACCATGACTTAGAAACATTACTCCATCACAAAAATCCTTCCTGGCCCTCTAAAATCAATCCCCTTTCAAGGCCTTTTGGCTTCTAGCAACCCCGATCTCCTTCTGTCACTTTAAATTCTGTCTTTTATGGACTTTTACACACAAGGAATCACACAGTCTGACATGCAGTCTTTTCTGTCCAGTCTCTGACACAGCAAGACACTTTTGAGATTCACCTGTATTACTGCCCGTGTTAACAGTTTGTTCCTTTTAACAATTTAATTATTCATTTATCAACTGATAGACATTTGGGGTCCCTTCCAGATTTTTGCTATTGTGAATAAAACTGCAATGCACATTCCAGTACAAGTCTTTGTAGGGACAAAATGCTTTCATTTCTCTTGGGTAAATACCTAGAAATAAAAAAACAGTTCATACAGGAAGTGTGTATTTAACATAATAAAAAAATCCAACTGCTTTCCAAAGTGTTCCACTTTTCATTCCTACCAGTAATCTAGGAGTTCTAATTGCTACACAATCACCCCAGTACTTAGTATTGTGGGTCTTTAATTTTGTGCCTGCCAGTGGGTATGTACTGGTACCTAGTTGTGCTTTTGGTTTGCATTACTCATTAACAAATAATGCTAAACATCGTTTGAAGCAATGGTATGCTACTTTGAAGCAGCAGTATGCTATGATAAATCTTATTTGGTGAAGTGTCTATAAAAATCTACTGCCCAATTTTATTGGGTTGACATTATTATTTTTTTTTGACAGGCAGAGTTAGACAGTGAGAGAGACAGAAAATTCTTCCTTCCATTGGTTCACCCCCTAAATGGCTGCTATAGCCGGCGCGCTGCGCCAATCCGAAGCCAGGAGTCAGGTGCCTCCTCCTGGTCTCCCAGGAGGGTGCAAGGCCCAAGGACCTGGGCCATCCTCCACTGTACTCCTGGGCCACAGCAAAGAGCTGGACTGGAAGAGGAGCAACCGGGACAGAACCAACCAGGACTAGAACCCGGGGTGCTGGCGCCACAGGCAGAGGATTAGCCAAGAGAACCATGGCGCCTGCCGGGTTAACATTATTTTAACAGTTCTTTGTACATTCTGGATATAAACAATTTATAAGAAAATGTTATGGAAGATATATGTTCTTCCCATCTGAAAGGCATGCCTTTTGAAATCCTTGCCTACCTCAGGAGACCAAAGTTTTGTGTTTTATTGAGATTGCTTTAACTCTTACATTTAGGTATGATTCATTTTAAATTAATTTTTATATATAGTAAAAAGAGTTCATTTCTTATGTGTTTTTTTATTTTTATTTTTTATTTTATTTTATTTTATTTTGACAGGCAGAGTGGACAGTGAGAGAGAGAGACAGAGAGAAAGGTCTTCCTTTGCTGTTGGTTCACCCTCCAATGGCCGCCGCAGTTGGCGCGCTGCGGCCAGCGCACCACGCTGATCTGAAGCCAGGAGCCAGGTGCTTATCCTGGTCTCCCATGGGGTGCAGGGCCCAAGCACTTGGGCCATCCTCCACTGCCTTCCCGGGCCACAGCAGAGAGCTGGCCTGGAAGAGGCGTAACCCGGACAGTATCTGGCGCCCTGACCGGGACTAGAACCCGTTGTGCCGGTGCTGCTAGGCGGAGGATTAGCCTATATAGAGCCACGGCGCCGGCCTTATGTGTTTTTTTAAATATTTATTTTCATCTACTTGAATGGGAGGGGGAGAGGGAGAATGCATCTTCCATCCCCTGGTTCATTTCCCAAATGCCTGTAAAAGACAGTGCTGGGCCTGGCCAAAGCCAGGAGCCAGAACTCTGTTCAGTCTCACATTGGTGGCAGGAGTCCAAGAAATTAAGTCATCATCTGCTGTCGCCAAAGGTGAGTTAGCAGCCAACTGGATTAGAGGCAGAAGAATGGGACTTGACCAACTCCAATATGGGTTGCAGGCATCTCAAGCTATGGCTTAACCCACTGTCACAATGCCCACTTTTTTTTTTCAAATGTAAATCCAAGGAATGCAACTTCATTCATTTAAACAGTAACCTTATCTATCAAACGTTTTGAAGTACTGTCAAAAAGCAATTGACCATGCATCTGTGAGTCTATTGCTAAACACTTTATTCTGTTCAATCAGTCTATTTATAAATCTCAGTGGTTCTCAACTGGGATGATTTTTCCCCCCAGGGCACATTTGGCAATGTCTACAGACATTTTTGGCTATATAGATGGGGCTGTAATTGGTATGACAGTCTGTGGGCAGTGGACAGAGATGCTGCTGAACATACCATAATGTACAGGACAGCCTCCCATGACAAAGAAATTTCCTGTTAGTGCCAAAGTTACGAAACCCTGGTTTAACTTATGCTAGTGAGACACTGTCTTTATTACCTGGCTATAAAATAAGTATCTACAGGCTGGCGCCATGGCTCAACAGGCTAATCCTCTACCTAGTGGCGCCAGCACACCGGGTTCTAGTCCCGGTTGGGGCACCGATCCTGTCCCGGTTGCCCCTCTTCCAGGCCAGCTCTCTGCTGTGGCCAGGGAGTGCAGTGGAAGATGGCCCAAGTGTTTGGGCTCTGCACCCCATGGGAGACCAGGAGAAGCACCTGGCTCCTGCCTTCGGAACAGCGCGGTGCGCCGGCTGCAGCACGCTACCGCGGCGGCCATTGGAGGGTAAACCAACGGCAAAAGGAAGACCTTTCTCTCTGTCTCTCTCTCACTGTCCACTCTGCCTGTCCAAAAAAAAAAAAAAATCTACATAGTTTACGTTGTGTTAGGTCCTCAACATTATTATTTTTCAAAATTGCCTTGGCTATTCTAAGCTCCTTTGACTTCTACAGAAATTTTTCAATCAGCTTATCAATTTTTATAAAGATTCCTTTTGAGATTTTGATTGGATTTGCACTGAATACATTTGGATAGAAGGAGAGGCAAGATGACAGAATAGCAACAGGGAGGTCTGCTCTAGGCTTCACGAACTTAACAAAAAAAAAAAAAAGTGGAGAAGGTACACTCTCAGGGAAAACTGCAGTGGGAGGTGCTGTGAAAGCAGTGGCTACAGCCTGGACCCGAGTGGAAGGTGCAGACGTGCAGCAACAAGCACGGAGCATGGGGCATGAAGACAGCAAAGAACCCACGATTCTGGGTGTAGCGGAGGGAACCAACTCAGTCTGACCAAGAGAAACAGAAGGGCAGTGGCTCTAGGAACCCCACAGTCTCTCTGTGGACAGGACAGGCTAGTGAGACAGAATGAACTGTCTTGCACCTCTTAACCATGGGAGCCCTAGGTGCTAAGATTGTGAGAACACTGTGATTGCATGACGGGGGGAGGGGGAAGCTGGGGTTCTGAGCAAGCTCTGGGTGCAGAGTCACACTCTCGGAACTCCTTGGTTCCCACGGCAGCTCCTAGCTTCTGGAATTGCACTCACAAGGAGGACTGCGCAGATCAGCCACGCGGATGAATGTTGAACAAACTGAGGACTGACAGCCAGGCATTGCTCAGCTTGAAGAAGAGGAGGGATGGAGTGATCACACCAACAGATGTGACCACCCCCCCCCCTTCATAAGAGGAGAGCTACCAACCCAACTTGGGTGCTACCCTGGATACACCTACCACACACCTCTCCATATTCCCTGAAAGCACAGACATTCTACAGAGGCCCAGCGCAAAGCCATCGGAGGGAAACAACAACAATCAACTCAATAAATGCCTAAAAATACAAGCAGAAATTCAAGAAACAAGATTAAGGAGGACACCAAGAGTGCCCAAAGGAATACAACAATATTTCAATATTAAAATACAAAGATGAAGAGATTGATGAAATGTGGAAATGGAATTCAAAAACTTAATCACAGGATTACTCAAAAGCAATCAGAAGCAAATCCACAAATTAAAGAAAACTGCATGTGACATGAATGAAAATTTTTCCCATGAAACTGAGATTTTGAAGAGAAATGAAATATTTGAAATGAAGAACTCAATAGATCAAATAAAAAATGCAGTGGGAAGCCTTAATAGCACCCAGCCAGGCAGAATAAAGAATGTCCGAATCAGAAGACAAACCTCTGGAAATCCGACAATCAGAACAAGGATGAAATAGAAAACTTAAAACTAGCGGAGCCAAGATGGCGGATAGTGAGGACGTGCGCCTTAGCTTGGGAAAATAAAATTTCATAAAAGTGGAATTACTGTAGCCTCAGGAAAAGACTCAAGAAAAAAACTGCAGAGGAAACGCTTCCGGATCTAGTGGATGTGAAACAGAGGACTTACAGGGAGCCCACCGCGTGGAAAACCAACCGAGATGAGCCGAGCGGCGGGAGAGGAGCCAGAGCCACAGAATCTAGCCAGCGCGGGAACTGAGGAGGGTAAGACAAAGACCTCAGAAACCCAAGACATTGGGGGGGGGGGGGAACAGAGGCCTCTCCCTTCACTCACCAAGCAAAACAAAGAGCACCGCGATTTTACATATGTAAAGCGCAGCCAAACTCAGTAACTTTAGCGAAACTCGAGAACAGGTTGAGGGCTGCATAAACTCTTTGTGTGGTCCCAGGGGTAGATCAAACAAATACTCACAGAGGCCAGATTTCAACTACCCTCAACTCCACTCCCAACTGAATCAAAAAAAAAAAAAAAAAAAGAGAGAGAGAGAGAGAGAGTGAGAGAGCGAGCCAGCAAGGAGCAAGTGAGTGAGCATTCTGGGAGAGTCACTCTTTACACAGCCTTAAACCTGAAAAATCAAGCATAGCTCTCTGGCCACACCCATCACAGCCCCCTAAGGATTCAACAAAGCAGACAGCTCACTTAGAGGCATAGTATGACGAGAAAAAAAACACCACAGCAAAAAACAAACAAACAAACAAACAAAAACACCATAAATTATCTCCAACATGCCAAACAACAAACATAGAAGCCGAGGTAACAAGAGCAAGGAAGACACCATGACGCCCCCAAGTGAACAAGGCACGCCAATGCAAGATTATGAAGATGATGAGATAGAAGAAATGCAAGAAGCAGATCTCAAAAAAATGATAAGAACATTAAGAAGTTCTCAAAAACAAATTCTTGAACTACAGAAATCCTTAATGGACAAGATAGAAAATCTCTCTCATGAAAATGAAATATTAAGGAGGAATCAAAATGAAATGAAACAACTAGTAGAACAGGAAACTGAGATAGTGACCAAAAACCACAATGAAATGAAGAACTCAATAGATCAAATGACAAACACATTAGAGAGCCTTAAAAACAGAATGGGTGAAGCAGAAGAGAGAATATCGGAATTAGAAGACAGAGAACAGGAAAGGAAACAGTCAAATCAAAGAAAAGAAGAAGAAATCAGAAATCTAAAAAATACTGTCAGGAATCTACAGGATACTATTAAAAAACCCAACATTCGGGTTCTAGGAGTTCCTGAAGGCATGGAAAGGGAGAAAGGATTAGAAGGCCTTTTTAGTGAGATACTAGCAGAAAATTTCCCAGGTTTGGAGAAGGACAGAGACATCCTAGTACAGGAAGCTCATAGAACCCCTAATAAACATGACCAAAAGAGATCCTCACCACGACACGTCGTAATCAAACTCACCACAGTGAAACACAAAGAAAAGATCCTAAAATGTGCAAGAGAGAAACGCCAGATTACTCTCAGAGGATCTCCAATTAGACTTACAGCTGACTTCTCATCAGAAACCCTACAAGCCAGGAGATAATGGCGAGATATAGCCCAGGTACTAAGAGCGAAAAACTGCCAGCCCAGAATATAATATCCTGCAAAGCTCTCATTTGTGAATGAAGGTGAAAAAAAGACCTTTCACAGCAAACAGAAATTGAAAGAATTTGTCGCCACTCGTCCAGCCCTGCAAAAGATGCTTAAAGATGTCTTACATACAGAAACACAGAAACACGGTAACCAATATGAAAGAAGGTAAAGGAAGGAAACCTCACACCAAAAGACCACAAGAATCTCAAACCAGATATTAGAAAATATCTTTGGCAAATGGCAGGGCAAAGTTACTCCTTCACAATAGTCACATTGAATGTTAATGGCTTGAACTGTCCAGTTAAAAGACACCGATTGGCTGATTGGGTTAAGGAACAAAACCCATCTTTTTGCTGCTTACAAGAAACTCATCTTTCCAACAATGATCCATACAGACTGAAAGTGAAAGGCTGGAAAAAGATATACCATGCCAACAGAAATGAAAAAAGAGCGGGCGTAGCCATCTTAATATCGGACAACATAAACTTTACCACAAAAACTGTCAGGAGAGACAAAGAGGGGCACTATTTAATGATTAAGGGATTCATTCAACAGGAAGATATAACGATTATCAATGTATATGCACCTAATCACAGGGCACCAGCTTATTTAAAAGACTTGTTAAGGGACTTAAAGGGAGACTTAGACCCCAATACAATACTACTGGGGGACTTCAATACTCCACTCTCAGAGATAGACAGATCAACAGGACAGAAGATCAACAAGGAGACAGCAGATTTAAATGACACTATAGCCCAAATGGATCTAACAGATATCTACAGAACATTTCATCCTACATCTAAGGACTTTACATTCTTCTCAGCAGTATATGGAACCTTCTCTAGGATTGACCACATACTAGGCCATAAAGCAAGTCTCAGCAAATTCAAAAGAATTAGAATCATACCATGCAGCTTCTCAGACCACAAAGGAATGAAATTGGAAATTAGCAACTCGGGAATCCCCAGAGCACGTGCAAACACATGGAGATTGAACAACATGCTCCTGAATGAACAATGGGTCATAGAAGAAATTAAAAGAGAAATCAAAAATTTTCTGGAAGTAAATGAGGATAACAGCACAACATACCAAAACCTATGGGATACAACAAAAGCAGTGTTAAGAGGAAAATTTATATCAATAGGTGCCTACATCAAGAAATTGGAAAGGCACCAAATAGATGAGCTTTCAAGTCATCTCAAGGATCTAGAAAATCTGCAGCAAACCAAACCCAAACCCAGTAGAAGAAGGGAAATAATTAAAATCAAAGAAGAAATCAACAGGATTGAATAAAAAAAAATTACAAAAAATCAGCCAAACGAGGAGCTGGTTTTTTGAAAAAATAAACAAAATTGACACCCCATTGGCCCAACTAACTAAAAAAAGAAGAGAAAAGACCCAAATCAATAGGATCAGAGACGAAAAAGGAAACATAACAACAGACACCACAGAAATAAAAAGAATCATCAGAGATTACTACAAGGACTTGTATGCCAGCAAACAGTTAAATCTATCAGAAATGGACAGATTCTTGGGCACATACAACCTACCTAAATTGAGCCAGGAAGACATAGAAAACCTAAACAGACCCATAACTGACACAGAAATTGAAACAGTAATAAAGGCCCTCCCAACAAAGAAAAGCCCAGGACCAGATGGATTCACTGCTGAGTTCTACCAGACATTTAGAGAAGAACTAACTCCAATTCTTCTCAAACTATTCAGAACAATCGAAAAAGAGGGACTCCTCCCAAATTCTTTCTATGAAGCCAGCATCACCTTAATTCCTAAGCCGGAAAAAGATGCAGCATTGAAAGAGAATTACAGACCAATATCCCTGATGAACATAGATGCAAAAATACTCAATAAAATTCTGGCCAATAGAATGCAACAACACATCAGAAAGATCATCCACCCAGACCAAGTGGGATTTATCCCTGGTATGCAAGGATGGTTCAACGTCCGCAAAACAATCAACGTAATACACTACATTAACAGACTGCAGAAGAAAAACCATATGATTCTCTCAATAGACGCAGAGAAAGCATTTGATAAAATACAACACCCTTTCATGATGAAAAATCTAAGCAAACTGGGTATGGAAGGAACATTCCTCAATACAATCAAAGCAATATATGAAAAACCCACGGCCAACATCCTATTGAATGGGGAAAAGTTGGAAGCATTTCCGCTGAGATCTGGTACCAGACAGGGATGCCCACTCTCACCACTGCTATTCAATATAGTTCTGGAAGTTTTAGCCAGAGCTATTAGGCAAGAAAAAGAAATTAAAGGGATACAAATCGGGAAGGAAGAACTCAAACTATCCCTCTTTGCAGATGATATGATTCTTTATTTAGGGGACCCAAAGAACTCTACTAAGAGACTACTGGAACTCATCGAAGAGTTTGGCAAAGTAGCAGGATATAAAATCAATGCACAAAAATCAACAGCCTTTGTATACACAGGCAATGCCACGGCTGAGGAAGAACTTCTAAGATCAATCCCATTCACAATAGCTACGAAAACAATCAAATACCTTGGAATAAACTTAACCAAGGACGTTAAAGATCTCTACGATGAAAACTACAAAACCTTACAGAAAGAAATAGAAGAGGATACCAAAAAATGGAGAACTCTTCCATGCTCATGGATTGGAAGAATCAATATCATCAAAATGTCTATTCTCCCAAAAGCAATTTATACATTCAATGCAATACCAATCAAGATACCGAAGACATTCTTATCAGATCTGGAAAAAATAATGCTGAAATTCATATGGAGACACAGAAGACCTCGAATAGCCAAAGCAATCTTGTACAACAAAAACAAAGCCGGAGGCATCACAATACCAGATTTCAAGGCATACTACAGGGCAGTTGTTATCAAAACAGCATGGTACTGGTACAGAAACAGATGGATAGACCAATGGAACAGAATAGAAACACCAGAAATCAATCCAAACATCTACAGCCAACTTATATTTGATCAAAGATCCAAAACTAATCCCTGGAATAAGGACAGCCTATTCAATAAATGGTGCTGGGAAAACTGGATTTCCATGTGCAGAAGCTTGAAGCAAGACCCATACCTTTCACCTTACACAAAAATTCACTCAACATGGATTAAAGACTTAAATCTACGACCCGAAACTATCAAATTATTAGAGAGCATTGGAGAAACCCTGCAAGATATAGGCACAGGCAAAGACTTTTTGGAAAATACTCCAACAGCACAGGCAGTCAAAACCAAAATTAACATTTGGGATTGCATCAAATTGAGAAGTTTCTGTACTTCAAAAGAAACAGTCAGGAAAATGAAGAGGCAACCGACAGAATGGGAAAAAATATTTGCAAACTATACTACAGATAAAGGATTGATAACCAGAATCTACAAAGAAATCAAGAAAATCCACAACAACAGAACAAACAACCCACTGAAGAGATGGGCCAAGGAACTCAATAGACATTTTTCAAAAGAGGAAATCCAAATGGCCAACAGACACATGAAAAAATGTTCAAGATCACTAGCAATCAGAGAAATGCACATCAAAACCACAGTGAGGTTTCACCTCACCCCGGTGAGAATGGCTCACATCCAGAAATCTACCAACAATAGATGCTGGAGAGGATGTGGGGGAAAAGGGACACTAACCCACTGTTGGTGGGAATGCAAACTGGTTAAGCCACTATGGAAGTCAGTCTGGAGATTCCTCAGAAACCTGAACATAACCCTACCATACAACCCAGCCATCCCACTCCTTGGAATTTACCCAAAGGAAATTAATTTGGCTAATAAAAAAGCCATCTGCACATTAATGTTTATTGCAGCTCAATTCACAATAGCTAAGACCTGGAACCAACCCAAATGCCCATCAACAGTAGACTGGATAAAGAAATTATGGGACATGTACTCCATAGAATACTATACAGCAGTAAGAAACAATGAAACCCAGTCATTTGCAACAAGATGGAAGGATCTGGAAAACATCATGCTGAGTGAATTAAGCCAGTCCCAAAGAGACAAATATCATTTGTTTTCCCTGATCGGCGACAACTGAACACCAAAGGGGAAACCTGTTGAAGTGAAATGGACACTATAAGAAACAATGACCTGATCAGCTTTTGTCCTGACTCTAGATGTACAATGTAATACTTTATCCTTTTTAGTATTTGTTGTTGTTGTTGTTGTTCTAGTACTAGCAGTTGAACTCTGTAATTAACACACAATTATTCTTAGGTGTTTAAATTTTAACTGAAAAGTGATCCCTGTTAAATTTCAGAGTGGAAAAAGAGAGGGAGGAGATGAACAATTTGGGACATGCACAATCAGTCTTGCCCCAAATGATGGAGTTAGAAATGTGCCAGGGGATTCCAATACAATCCCATCAAGGTGGCATGTACCAATGCCATCTCACTAGTCCAAGTGATCAATTTCAGTTCACATTCGATGGCCTGGATAGGTCTAAGAAACAAAGGGATCACACAAACAAGACTAGTGTCTGCTAGTACTAACTGATAGAATCAAAAAGGGAGAGAAAGATCCAGCATGGGAAGTGGGATACACAGCAGACTCATAGAATGGCAGATGTCCTAAACAACACTCTGGCCTCAGAATCAGCCCTTAAGGCATTCAGACCTGGCTGAAGAGCCCATGAGAGTATTGTAGGCATGGAAAGCCAAGATACCATGGAAAAGAAAAAAAGAAGAAGACCTAAATGAAAGATCTCTGTTAGTGAGATCCCAGTGGAAAGAACGGGGCCATCAAAGAAGGAGGTACCTTTCTTTGAAGGGAGGAGAGAACTTCCACTTTGACTGTGACCCTATCGGAATAAGATCAAAGTCAGCGAACCCTAAAGGCTTCCATAACCCTGGCAACTCATGACTAGAGCCTAGGGAGATTACTGACGCCATGAACAGGAGTGTCAAATTGTTAAGTCAGCAACAGGAGTCACTGTGTACTTACATCCCATGTGGGATCTGTCCTTAATGTGTTGTCTAATGTGCAGTGATGCTATAACTAGTACTGAAACAGTATTTTTACACTTTGTGTTTCTGTGTGGGTACAAACTGATGAGATCTTTACTAATTATATACTGAATCGATCTTCTGTATATAAAGATAATTGGAAATGAAAAAAAAAACCTGGTGTTAAATTGGAAACAGCATAGAAAATTAATTAATTTTTAAAAAATATTATGTAGGATCTCTGCCTTTAATGTGCTGTACATTCTTATTTAATGCTATAACTAGTATTCCAACAGTATTTTTTTTCACTTTGTGTTGCTATATGGGGGCAAACTGTTGAAATCGTTACCTAATATATACTAAACTGATCTTTTGTATATAAAGAGAATTGAAAATGAATCATGATGTGATTGGAAGGGGAGAGGGAGCGGGAAAGGGGAGGGTTGTGGGTGGGAGGGAAGTTTTGGGAGGGGGAAGCCATTGTAACCCATAAGCTGTACTTTGGAAATTTATATTCATTAAATAAAAGTTTAATAAAAAAAAAAACTTAAAACTAGCGTTGGAGATTTATGGGATACCATCAAATGACCCAACATACAGGTCTTAGGAGTTCCTGAAGATATGGAAAGAGAATAGATTAGAAGACCTATTTAGTGAAATAATTACAGAAAACTTCCCTAATTTGAAGAAAGAAAGGGATGTCCAAGTACAGGAAGCACACACTCCTAACGGACATGACCAGAAGACAGCTTCACTACAACACATTGTCAAACCCTCCACTGTAAAACATACAGAAAAGATACTAAAATGTGCACAAAGAAACACCAGAATACTTTCAGAGGATCGCCAATTAGACTCACAGCTGACTTCTCATCAGAAACCCTACAGGCTAGAAGGGAATGGTGAGATACAGTCCAAGTCTTAAAAGAAAAAAACTGTCAATCCAGAACACTGTACTCTACAAAACTCTCAATTATGAATGAAGCTGAAATAAAGACCTTGCATAACAAACAGAAACATCCAAAATCTATAAACAGCTCAAGAAATTCAACAACAAAACAAACAATCCTGTTAAGAAATGGGCAAAGGACTTGAACAAACATTTGTCAAGAGAGGAAATTCAAATGGCTGACAGTTGAGAAAATCCTCAGGATCACTACCCATCAGGGAAATGCAAATGCGAACAACAATGAGGTTTTACCTCACTCCAGTTATAATGGCCCACATACCGAAACCAACAAATGACTAATGCTAGTGAGGATAAGGGGGAGAAGCTACCCTGGTACACTGCTGGTGGAAATGTAAGCTGGTGCAACCACCATAGAAGACAGTGGAGATACCTCAGAAATCTGAATATTGACTTACTATATGATCCAGCCACCCCACTCATGGGAATTTACCCAAATCAAGAAAAATTAGTATATGAAAGAGTTATCTGTACCCCTATGTTCATTGCAGCACAGTACACAATAGTTAAGATATGGAAACAACCCAGATGTCTATCAACTGACGACTGGATAAAGAAATTATGGTATGTATACACTATGAAGTACTACTGAGCTATACAAAAAAATGAAATCCTGTCTTTTGCAACAAGATCGTCACAACTGGAAACCATTATACTTAGTGAACTAAGCCATTCTCAAAAAGATATCATATGTTTGCCCTGATCTGAGGTAATTAATAGTGTACCTGAAATGTAGTGCATTGGACTGAAATAGACATCTTGAAAAGCAAGGGTTTATAGCCCTTGTCTCTTTCATTGAGAACAGGGTCTTGTTTTGTTTTCTCTTTATACTATTTGTTGAACTCTTTTACTTAGGGTAAGATTAGCTATATGATCATTAAGTTTACTGGAAGAAGATCATTGTAAAAATTAATGGTGGGAATCTGAGAAGGAGGGGAAGGAAGAGTTGGAGCATGGGTGGGAGGGGGGTTGGAGGAGAGGTGTCACTATGTTCCTAAAACAGTATAAAGGAAATATATGAAACCTGCATAACTTAAATAGAATATATAAATGAAAAAGAAAGGAAACAATGTGGATAGAAATGAAATATGAACAATACTGAGTTTTCTAAGCCATGAACATGGTATAGCTCACCATTTATTTAATTATTCTTTAATTTATTTCAGCTGTGTTTTGTAGTATTCATTGTAGAAGTATAAAGGTCTTGACCCATTTTGTAAACTTTATCCCTAAGCCATTTACTATTTTAGATATAACTGTAAATTACATTTTTAAAACTTTCAGCCTCCAATTTGTTCATCACTGCTACACAGAAATTCAGTTGAATCTCTATTAGAGTCACTTATTAAGTCTCACAGCAGGAGCCAGTGTTATGGCATAGTGGTAAAGCCACCACCTGCAATGCCAGCAGCCCACATGGGCACCAGCTGAATTCCCAGATGCTTCACTTCTTTTTTTTTTTTTTTTTTTTTTTTTGACAGGCAGAGCGGACAGTGAGAGAGAGAGAGAGAAAGGTCTTCCTTTGCCATTGGTTCACCCTCCAATGGCCACTGTGGCTGGCGCGCTGCAGCCGGCGCACCACGCTGATCCGAAGGCAGGAGCCAGGTGCTTCTCCTGGTCTCCCATGGGGTGCAGGGGCCAAGCACTTGGGCCATCCTCCACTGCACTCCCTGGCCATAGCAGAGAGCTGGTCTGGAAGAGGGGCAACCGGGACAGAATCCGGCACCCCGACCGGGACTAGAACCCAGTGTGCCGGCGCCACTAGGTAGAGGATTAGCCTGTTGAGCCATGGCGCCGGCCACTGATTCACTTCTGATTCAGCTCCCTGCTAATTGCTGGGAAAAGCAGCAGAAGATGGCACAAGTGTTTCTCCTACTGCCACCAACATTGGGAGACCTGGATGAAGCTCCAAGCTTCTGGCTTCAGCTTAGTTCAGCCCTGGCTACTGAGGCCACTTAAGGGGCAAACCAGCGGGTGGAAGACCTGTCTCTTCCTCTCTCTGTAACTTTTTCAAAATAAATAAAATATTTCCTAAAAAGTCTCACACCATAAAAATTATGCAACATAAAGTTTTTGTCATGTCATGGGATAAAGGTAGCTTTATTTTTTCCTTTCCAAACTGTGTGTATGTCTTTTATTTGTTTTTCTTCCACTACTGCACTGGCTACAACCTTCAGTACAATACTGATTAGAAGTGGAGAGTATGGGAAACTCTGCCATGTTCCTGATATTAAGGAAAAATCATACAGTCTTTCACCATTAGGTATGATGTTCCCTGGAGATTTTTCAAAGGCGTTCTTTTTCAGATTCAGAAAGTTCACTTTTTCCCCTTTTTTAAGATTTATTTTATTTATTTAAAGGCAGAGTTACAGAGAGAGGGTAGGAGAGACAGAGAGGGTCTTCTATCTGCTGGTTCACTTCCCAAGTGGCTGCAACACCTCTAGCTAGGCCAGGGCAAAGCCAGGAGCCAGAAGTTTCTTCAAGGTATTGTGAGACCTGAGCCTGGATCAAGGTGTAACTATTTTAAATTAGGCCTCCATCCTGTAACTTGGGCCTGACCAGGACCTGAACCCTAAGCCAGAAGCTCCTAAAAGTAAATAAATAAACTCCCCTTGCAATAAGCTCTCCTAGCAACAGCCGATTAACAGATAACAGAGAAATGCCTAGAGTTCCTGGTGTCTTCTCAGGGCAGATAAGGTGATTGATAGCTGCCCGAGACCCTGCAGTTCGGCACGTACACCCCAGCAGCTCGGACCCTATGCTTCGGCCAATCAATTCAAAAGGCATCAACCCCAAAGCCATCCAACCACCTTTAGTAGGTCTGTTCCCGCCACCGGATGCACTAATCAATTCTAGGAGATGTCCTCTGAATTTCCCTCGGGATGAGATAATTTGCTAAATGGTACCATGATGTACAGAATGTCTCTGAAAACCCTATAAAAACCCTGTTAACTGAAGGGTCGGGGCTCTCAATTCAGATCTGCTGCGTTGGTGTTCGTTGAGAGACCAGGCCTGGACCTGCAATAAAACTCTCGTGTGCTTTACAGCGGTATCGGCTCCTTGGTGGTCTTTGGGGATGACTGAACTGGGCATTATAGTATCTCATGTGGGTGCAGGGTCCCAAGTACTTGAGCCAACCTCCACTGCCTGCCCAGGCATATTACCAGGGAGCTGGATGGGAAGTGGAACAGCTGCACTATATAGGATATCAGCACTGTAGGTGACAACTTACCCTGCTGTGCCATAGTGCCAAACCCAGGAAGTTCACTTCTATTCCTGATTTGCTGCAGGTTTTTGTTTGTATGGTGTTTCAACCATGAATGAATGCTAACTTTTTTCATTTTTTTAAATTTATTTGACAGATAGAGTTGGACAGTGAGAGAGAGAGAGACAGAGAGAAAGGTCTTCCTTCTGTTGGATCACTCCCCAAATGGCCGCTACAGCTGGTGCTGCGCCAATCTGAAGTCAGGAGCCAGGTGCTTCCTCCCGGTCTCCCATGCAGGTGCAGGGGCCCAAGCACTTGGGCCATCCTCCATTGCCTTCCCGGGCCACAGCAGAGAGCTGGACTGGAAGAGGAGCAACCGGGACAGAATCTGGTGCCCATGTGGGATGCCAGCGCGGCAGGCGGAGGATTAACCAAGTGAGCCATGGCACCGGCCCCAAATGCTAACTTTTTTACAACTGTTTTTTCTGCATGTACTGAAATAACAGGTTTTCATTTCTAGTCTGTTACTTTGGTAAATTACATTGCTTTTATAATACTGAACTAATCTTACATTCCCAAGATATACAGCATGTGGCCATGTTACACATATAATATTGCTGGACCGACATAAACATTTCACCAATTGTTGTCTATGTGTGCTTCAAAAATACTAATCTGTAGTTCTGTTTTTTTTTTTTTGTAATTCCTTTTGGTATCAAAATAATGCCAGCCTAAAAAAAATCATTATGGGAGTGTATTCTTTTTACTTTTCTGGTAGAGTTTGTGTAGAGCTGGCTTTATTTATTCCTCATATACTTGGCAAAAGTTTTCAATGAAGCAACCTGAGCCTACAATTTCTCTAATGAAAAAATTTTAAAATGATAAACCTATTTTCCTTCAAAGATAAAGGATTACTCACAAAAAAATTGTGCCCACTTTATTTAAGTCATTCAATTTATAGGCATAGCTTAAAAAATAATTGTACTGTATTAACCCTGGAAGAGCTGCATGATACATGGTGATGTTCACTAATTTCTAATATTAATAATCTGTGTCTTCAGTTTGGCTTAAGACATGGCTAGAGGCTTAACAATTTTATTAGTATTTTCAAAGATTCATTTTTGTCTTTGTCAATTTTCTCTACTGTCTGTTTCATACTTCACTGATTTCTGTTCTATTTTGCTAATTTTATTTTTCTGTCTTTTTTCTGAGTTTGTTAAGTTAGAACCTAAAGTTGTTGAATATTTCTTCTTTTTTCTAACATAAGTATTCCAAATTTTAAATTTCCCAGCAGTATTACTTCCTTTGAAATCACTTGTTTTATGTTACCTTTTTTTATGATTGTTAGTGTAACCTGTCTTTTTCCATAATTTTACTTAAAAGTTATGTCTTTATACTCTTTATATTTAAAATGAGTTACTTATAAACTACAAAACCTGACCCAACTGAACATGTCTTCCTGTTTACTATCATGCACCTTTCCCATCTATCACATCAGTATCTTTTCTAGACCATGGGCCACTTCACTGCTTGTCACTGATAACAGTTAAAAATAAATGAAAATACATTTCAAGTTACTATCAAGAAAAATGAGAAGATGCAGGATTCCTGAATCACCCATTACAACAGTACCAAAGAACTCGTAAGTGCCTGCAGGGGCACTAATGAGCACAACACTGACAGAAATGTTAGCCTAAAAAAAATCAAAGGTCTGACCATGAAAGAATTAGAGGGTTCTAGGCCGGCGCCGTGGCTCAACAGGCTAATCCTCCGCCTTGCGGCGCCGGCACACCGGGTTCTAGTCCCGGTCGGGGCACCGATCCTGTCCCGGTTGCCCCTCTTCCAGGCCAGCTCTCTGCTGTGGCCCGGGAGTGCAGTGGAGGATGGCCCAAGTGCTTGGGCCCTGCACCCCATGGGAGACCAGGATAAGCACCTGGCTCCTGCCATCGGAACAGCGCGGTGCGCCGGCCGCAGCGCGCTACTGCGGCGGCCATTAGAGGGTGAACCAACGGCAAAGGAAGACCTTTCTCTCTGTCTCTCTCTCTCTCACTGTCCACTCTGCCTGTCAAAAAAAAAAAAAAAAAAAGAATTAGAGGGTTCTACGAAAACCTTGCAAAGGATCTCAAAGTTTCTGAAGACACATTTTCCCTGGTATTGTGATGTAAAATGAAGAATGTCCTATGTGCTACCATATGACCTTGCCAGAAAAAAGTGAGTCAAAAAAACAGTTTAATAAATATTTTGTAGTTTTAGAAATTAGCATATATTTCAATTAAAAACTAAGAGGCTATTCAATTTACAATGAGGTAACAACCTGACAAATCCATCAAAAATGGAAAATACCGTAAGAAAAATGCATTTAAGACACTCAACCAGGTGAACCTCATGGCCTAGCAACACAGTGCACTGTAGAGTACCAGCTGTTTACCCCCATGATCACAGCTCTGTGACACAGTGCACTGTAGAGTACCAGCTGTTTACCCCCATGATCACAGCGCTGCGACACAGTGCACTGTAGAGTACCAGCTGTTTACCCCCATGATCACAGCCCTGTGACACAGTGCGCTGTAGGGTACCAGCTGTTTACCCCCAGGATCACAGCCCTGCGACACAGTGCACTGTAGAATACCAGCTGTTTACCCCATGATCACAGCCCTGAGACACAGTGCACTGAAGAGTACCAGCTGTTTACCCTCATGATCACAGCCCTGTGACACAGTGCACTGTAGAGTACCAGCTGTTTACCCTCATAATCACGGCTCTGTGACACAGTGCACTGTAGAGTACCAGCTGTTTACCCTCACAATCACAGCTCTGTGACAAAGTGCACTGTAGAGTACCAGCTGTTTACCCCCAGGATCACAGCCCTGAGACACAGTGCACTGTAGGGTACCAGCTGTTTACCCCCACGATCACAGCCCTGCGACACAGTGCACTGTAGAGTACCAGCTGTTTACCCTCACGATCACAGCCCTGTGACACAGTGCACTGAAGAGTACCAGCTGTTTACCCTCATGATCACAGCCCTGTGACACAGTGCACTGAAGAGTACCAGCTGTTTACCCCATGATCACAGCCCTGAGACACAGTGCACTGTAGAGTACCAGCTGTTTACCCTCACAATCACAGCTCTGTGACAAAGTGCACTGTAGAGTACCAGCTGTTTACCCCCACGATCACAGCCCTGAGACACAGTGCACTGTAGAGTACCAGCTGTTTACCCTCACAATCACGGCTCTGTGACACAGTGCACTGTAGAGTACCAGCTGTTTACCCTCATGATCACAGCCCTGTGACACAGTGCACTGTAGAATACCAGCTGTTTACCCCATGATCACAGCCCTGAGACACAGTGCACTGTAGAGTACCAGCTGTTTACCCCCACGATCACAGCCCTGTGACACAGTGCACTGAAGAGTACCAGCTGTTTACCCTCACAATCACGGCTCTGTGACACAGTGCACTGTAGAGTACCAGCTGTTTACCCTCATGATCACAGCCCTGAGACACAGTGCACTGTAGAGTACCAGCTGTTTACCCTCATGATCACAGCCCTGAGACACAGTGCACTGTAGAGTACCAGCTGTTTACCCTCACAATCACAGCTCTGTGACAAAGTGCACTGTAGAGTACCAGCTGTTTACCCCCAGGATCACAGCCCTGAGACACAGTGCACTGTAGGGTACCAGCTGTTTACCCCCACGATCACAGCCCTGCGACACAGTGCACTGTAGAGTACCAGCTGTTTACCCCCATGATCACAGTCCTGTGACACAGTGCACTGTAGAGTACCAGCTGTTTACCCTCACAATCACGGCTCTGTGACACAGTGCACTGTAGAGTACCAGCTGTTTACCCTCATGATCACAGCCCTGCGACACAGTGCACTGTAGAATACCAGCTGTTTACCCCATGATCACAGCCCTGAGACACAGTGCACTGTAGAATACCAGCTGTTTACCCCATGATCACAGCCCTGAGACACAGTGCACTGTAGAGTACCAGCTGTTTACCCTCACAATCACAGCTCTGTGACAAAGTGCACTGTAGAGTACCAGCTGTTTACCCCCATGATCACAGCCCTGAGACACAGTGCGCTGTAGGGTACCAGCTGTTTACCCCCACGATCACAGCCCTGCGACACAGTGCACTGTAGAGTACCAGCTGTTTACCCTCACAATCACGGCTCTGTGACACAGTGCACTGTAGAGTACCAGCTGTTTACCCTCATGATCACAGCCCTGTGACACAGTGCACTGTAGAATACCAGCTGTTTACCCCATGATCACAGCCCTGCGACACAGTGCACTGTAGAGTACCAGCTGTTTACCCCCATGATCACAGTCCTGTGACACAGTGCACTGTAGAGTACCAGCTGTTTACCCTCACAATCACGGCTCTGTGACACAGTGCACTGTAGAGTACCAGCTGTTTACCCTCATGATCACAGCCCTGAGACACAGTGCACTGTAGAGTACCAGCTGTTTACCCTCATGATCACAGCCCTGAGACACAGTGCACTGTAGAGTACCAGCTGTTTACCCTCACAATCACAGCTCTGTGACAAAGTGCACTGTAGAGTACCAGCTGTTTACCCCCAGGATCACAGCCCTGAGACACAGTGCACTGTAGGGTACCAGCTGTTTACCCCCACGATCACAGCCCTGCGACACAGTGCACTGTAGAGTACCAGCTGTTTACCCTCACAATCACGGCTCTGTGACACAGTGCACTGTAGAGTACCAGCTGTTTACCCCCAGGATCACAGCCCTGCGACACAGTGCACTGTAGAATACCAGCTGTTTACCCCATGATCACAGCCCTGAGACACAGTGCACTGTAGAATACCAGCTGTTTACCCCCATGATCACAGCTCTGTGACAAAGTGCACTGTAGAGTACCAGCTGTTTACCCCATGATCACAGCCCTGCGACACAGTGCACTGTAGAGTACCGGCTGTTTACTTTCATGATCCACCCCATGGATGACTGAAAGCTGTGGCAGACTGCCACTGCCCAGCTTGATGAGAATACTGTGCCAGCAAGCAGCTAACCTGGGAAAAGATCAAAGCTCAACATCTGGAGTAGAGCTTCCACTGAATGAAAACTGCTTTTGCATCATTGTAAAGTCAGCAAACTAAGTGGAGCCTTAAGGAGCCAGGGACCACCTGTTAGAAAAGTGTCCACCTCGCAGGCCTGAGACTGCTGCTCAGAGAGCTTACTTGCAAAGTTGGCCTTGGGTGGCATCAGTGACACTGGCCCGCAAATAGCACTCTACCCTAACTGCAAACACTTCGCCTGCTAAGGGGAGCTCATTATGCTTAAACTGTCTTCACAACATGTGGTTTATGGTCTGTGTGTCTGAAATTTGGTCTATGCTAGGCAGAAAGTGTGTACATTAAAAACCTTGGGCATTGAGTCACTACTAGGCTTCCCTGGCAGAAACATCACAAGTGTGCCTACATCTTCACTGCTGGGGGGAGAGGAGGCAGAGAGCACAAGAGAGCTTTCATTCACACGATCCTTCCAGATCCTGCCTGCCTTCCTCTGTCGTGATCCAGATGTGCATCCTTACTGCACTGCTGTCACGAGCCCACGCCACCGCGATCTGACAAATCTCCAATTCTGGGGGTGACTCTGCCGATCCCCACCACACATACAAACGAGAGAACTAATGTTTTGTTTGTTTTATGTGGCAGTTTCCAGGATAATGTCCAAAAATCTGAGTTTCCCACTATTAAAATTTGACATTTATTGTCTCTATACAGATAACCAACTGTCATAACTAATAATTACTTCTGTTTGCTTTCTTCTGCTTCAGAATCATAAAACCTTAAAAATCTGTCTTCCTTTTTTTGTTTAAATATCTTAAAGGCCAAAGAGTTTCTTTTCATTCAAAAGAAGACACACTAGATATTAGCCCATGTATCCTGGGATTAATGTTTTTAAAGGAAGAGGACTTTTTAAAATTATTTGAGAGAGAGATCCCAGCCACGGATTCATTCCCCAAATGCCCATACTGGCCAGGACTGCGCCAGGCTGAAGCTGAGAACTGGAAACAGCTCCAGCCTCCCATGTTGGTGGTACGGACTCCATTCCTTGAACCATCACCTGCTGCTTCCCAGGGTCTGCAATGGGAGGAAGATGGAACGGGGAGCTGCCAGGCATTCTGATGTGGGAGGTGGATGTCCTAACCAGCCTCTGAACCACTCGGTCAAGTGCCTGCCCCCAGCCTAGGGCGCTTTTAATCACTGCTTCACATCTCTGATCTCCAAGTCGTAAGTTCAGTGAAATTATCCCTTCATGTAACCACATTTAGGCAGAAACCAGCAGGAATATACTTTCATGAAACTAAATAAAGGGGTTGTGGCATAATGGGTTACGCTGCCACCTGCAATGCTGGCATCCCACGTGGGTGGGAACCTAACCTGACGAGCACTGTACCTGTAAGTGACTGTTTGCCACAGCGTCATGTAAGGGCAGAATCCCATCCAGATTTCCACAATTAACATTAGCACCGGCATTTAGTAACTCTATAATGACATCACTGCAGCCTTTCTGAGATGCCTCGTGAAGTGGTGTCCAACCTAGAGAAGGAATGAAAGAAATAAATGAGCTGCTCCTTATCAATCCGTATCTGTGTAACATCCTTCCTACTCAGCGTTTCCTATGTTAGTGCAATTAATGTCTACATCGATTCATATGTATACTAAATATTGGACAAGAAACAACACTGAAAACTATGGCCTTAAAATGTATAAATGATCGACCTCATCACAAGTTATATTGATAAAAGAGACAAAACAGAAGGCTTACAGAACAGAAAATACAATGGGATACAATGAAATGCTAATCATTTCAATTTGCTTTAACTCAGATATTAAAATATCGGACTCATGGGGCCAGCGCTGTGGCGCAGCAGGTGGGTTAAAGCCCTGGCCTGAAGCGCCAGCATCCCATATGGGCACCGGTTCTAGTCCCGGCTGCTCCTCTGCTGATCTAGGTCTGTGCTATGGCCTGGGAAAGCAGTAGAAGATGGCCCAAGTACTTGGGCCCCTGTACCTGCGCAGGAGACCCATACGAAGCTCCTGGCTCCTGGCTTCAGATGAGCACAGCTCCAGCTGTTGCAGCCATCTGGGGAGTGAACCAGCAGATGGAAGACCTCTCTCTCTGTCTCTACTTCTCTGTAACTCTTTCAAATAAATAAAATAAATCTTTAAAAAAAATCTGACTCATTTGTATCTTTGCACTGTCACACTTCATTTAAAATGACACCTGACCAAATCAACCTTTGAGTTTCGCTCCTGAATTCTTCAGGGAAGATCTTTGTGTGTGAGCAAAATGTTAGAAGATCAATTTTGGAAGTTTTGAAAAAAATAAGGGATAAAAAAGGAACAATTTAAAGGGAGGAAGAAAGAGAAGAAAGTACAGGAAATGGGAGTATCATGCATTCTCTCCAAAGTCGAGGAGTGGAATTAAGACTTCCAAGGAATTACTAATTACTCCCCATTCTGTTGACCACACTGAATGTTTCCAAATGGATGTGAAAAACTGTTCCAAAGGAGAAAGATCTTAGAAACACTGTCTTACTGTTCAACTAAACAATTACATGGTATAAAAGATTTCTGGGTTCTCAGTTATAGATCAGTCAGGATCAAAAATGGGTGTGGGCGGCGGGGATTTTAGGGGACTAAAATGTATATACCAGGGAGTTGAATTATGAAAATAATGGAATTAAAAGGACTCGGACCTGCATGATCTTTCAGATTCACATTTGCTCCAGAGTCTATCAGAGTTTTTACCAGAGACAAATTTCCTCTTCTGGCAGCCAAATGGAGCCGACTCTCCCCTCTGGCATTCCGCTTATTGATCCCAGCTGTTTTCTTTTCTGGAAATTTGCCGAGCAAAACTGAGGCTTCTTTTCTGCCAAATGCTGTTATAAAGAATTTTAGAAAATACATAAAACTTCCTCAGAACTCCCTAAGCAGAGAGCACTGAACAGAAACATGCACCAACTCGTATTATCACTGCTGGTACAGCTCTGACGTGTAACCTGCGAAGAAGTTACCGAGCATCTTGAGCACATCACTTTACATTCGTTCTAGCAGTTGGTCAAACACTTGGTTAAAACATCCACAAACTTGCCGCAGCGCTACACTCATCTCACTCTCAGTAGTCCTTTAGCAAGGGATAAGGTTTTTCTTAAAACAACCCAAGTTTAATAGAAAAGTCTTGTTTTTACAGCTATTCTGTATCTCAGTGGATTGTTCCTATGACACAAGATGCAAAATACAATCTATGACCTGTTGGGCTCTCCTGTTTCTTTTTCTTCATAAAAAATGCAGTACAGTATCTGTGCAAAGATTTTAAACTTTTTCCTTGCAGTGCAAGTTAGAGACACTCAAGATGGAGCTGAAAGTAATGATTGATCGTTTGTGTCTCCCATTTCCTCCCCAAACCATGCAAAAGTGGTAAGAAAAGCCATTCTGAAAGAACCATATAAAGAAAGTAGAAGAGACAACAGAAGAGAAAGACTTCCACAAATCTGAGTGAACTGAAAAGTGGCTGACAGAGAAGACTTGGCAGGGTGTGCAAAGCTTCAAATCGAGGGCTGGCAAAGGGGGTTAGAGAGGAAGAACCCAACCCCAACACACAGCATCGGGTGCCTCAGAAGGGAAAGTATGGAACTCCACGTTCCCTTCCCCAGTCCTGACCTGACTGGCAACCACTTCTCTATTCCCAGGCTCCCATCCCAAAGCCAAGGAACCTAAGGTTATTCTCAACGGGAGCGGCACTGGACAGGAGTGCCAGGCAAACAGAAAAACATGCTCACTCCATCTGCAGTCCCAGCATCACCTGAGAAACCTGTCTAACATGAAGATTCACCCGCCCATCCTAATCCTGCTCTACGGGGTAGATTCCAAAATGGCTGCTGATGGCCTCACACGTTGGTATTCACAGTGTTCTCACAGCCCTCCTTTTCAATCACTTGCTTCTAACCAAGAAAATGTCTTCACACTGCGGCCTTCCATGACCTTGATTAGGTCACTCGCTGTCCTGCAAGCAGCAAACAGAATGACTCTGGGCCGTAGCCAGCTGGGACCTGTGCTTTCCTGAGGGAACTGAATTCACCCAATGATCCAATGTGCGTGAAAGTGGATTCTTGCCTAGTCCAGCCTTCATATGAGATCTCTATCCTGTCAGAGGGCTCGACCTACAGACTAGCAGATCACCAGAGCTGCTGTGCCAATTTGGTGTACAGCAATAGAGACGACCAATACACCAGCAAAACCAAACTTCAGGGGATTCTGATGAGAACCACTGCACTAAACCATGGAATCCTTTAGGCCTTATTTCCTAAATACCAGCAACTATGCTTCAACTTTCAGGGCAAGAAATAAATAGAGGATTTTTTTCTAAAAAATGGACTCAGGTTATATGAATCACAGGGAAGACTGATAGCCTCATATCTATATTCTGCTGATATACACATAAAAACATATTGTTCTTTAAAGATCTGCATTCAGAAATTGTTTATTCAAAAAAGTGAACACACACACAGAGGTACTTCAAAAATTTCATGGAAAATGGAATTAAAGATAAGTTTATTTTTGGCAAAAACCCTGAAATTCATGCATTTGAGTTTTCCAGAAGTACATGAAAAATGCATATGAAAAACTATGCAGATTTCATTTTTTGTACCCAAATAAGCTTATCTTTTCCTTTCATTTTTTAAAAACAATTATTTATTTGAAAAGCAGGGTGAGGGGGAGAGCAAGCGAGTGAGCTTCCACCCACTGGTTCATTTCCCAAAGAGCCACAACAGCTAGGTCTATGCCAGACCAAAGTCAGGAGCCAAGAACTCCATCTGCATTTCCCACATGGATTGCAGGGCCCCAGGTACTTGAGCCATCTTCCACTGCCTTCCCCAGCATGAAGTCACAGCAGAATCAGACTAGCCAGGATTTGATCCAGTACTCTGATTTGGAATGCTGGCTTCACAAAAGGTGCCTTAGCCTGTTTGTATTGAAATGAGACAAACTAAGATACTGATGGCAAATCTGTGGAGGGCGAGAGGGTGCAGCAGAGCTCGGGGCCAGGTTGAAGTCACTATTGTGTGATCGGGAGGAAGCTGCCTTTGTGTATACTGATATCTGAAATTACAAGCTTTGGGGCAGCGCAGCTCTGCTCAAGTGGCTTACAGTCCAGTGAGATGATGGACAGGCAGTGCATTTAAATGTGATTATGAACTGCTAGTGAGGAGTCTGCCTGTTTCCTGTGGTTGCTACAGCAAATTATCACAAACTATGTGGCTTACACAACAGAAATTTGGGGCCGGTATTTGGTTAAGACACCCCTTGGGATGCTTGCATTCCATACTGGAGTGCATGGGTTCCAGTCCAGTTCCCTGCCAATGTGCACTCTGGGAGCCAGTAGGTGATGTCTCAAGTACTTGAGTCCCTCTTACCCATGTGGGAGAGCCGGACTGAGATCCAGTCTCCTGACTTCAGTCTGGCCCTGACATAGTTGTTGCATGCATTTGAGGAGTGAACCAACATATGGAATATCTCTCACTCGCTAGCTTTCTCTCTCCCCAACTGTTTCTCAAATAAAATAAAAATAATAAATACATTTTGAGATAGCAGGGTAGGGAGGGAGCTTACCGCTCTAGTCTAGAAGATAGTTTAAAAGAAGCAGAGAGAGTGCAGTCTCAGGGAAGTTAGGGAGAAAACAGCAGAGGAAACTCCACGCACAAATTAGAGAGACACAGCGGACCTACATGGAGGGTGTGGACACACACAAATCAAGACCCCAGCAGCCGAGACTCCCGATCAGCTTTGGAGAAAGGTGAAACCAGATTGCAGCAGCCCAAAACACTGGCAATAAAGCTGCTCATTTTTCAAAAAGGAAATCCAAATGGCCAACAGACACATGAACAAATGTTCAGGATCACTAGCCATCAGGGAAATGCAAATCAAAACCATAATGAGGTTTCCCACACCCTAGTTAGAATGGCTTTCATACAGAAATCAACAAACAACAAATGCTCGTGAGGATGTGGGGGAAAATGTACCCTAATCCACTGCTAGTAGGAATGTAAACTGGTAAAGCCACTATGGAAGACAGCATGGAGATACCTCAGAAATCTAAATATAGACCTACTGTATGACCAGCCATCCCACTCCTAGGAATTGACCCAAGGGAAATGAAATCGGCATATGAAAGAGTTATCTGCACCCCCATGTTTTATTTTTTATTATTTGACAGGTAGAGTTATAGACAGTGAGAGAGAGACAGAGAGAAAGGTCTTCCTTCTGTTGGCTCATTCCCCTAATGGCCGCTATGGCTGGCGCTACACTGATCCAAAACCAGGAGCCGGGTGCCTCCTCCCGGTCTCCCACGTGGGTGCAGGAACCCAAGCACTTGGGCCATCCTACACTGCCCTCCCAAGCCACAGCAGAGATCTGGACCGGAAGAGGAGCAACCAGGATTAGTACCTGGCGCCCCAACCGGGACTAGAACCCAGGGTGCTGGTGCCGCAGGCGGAGGATTAGACAAGTGAGCCACAGCACCGGCCTGCACCCCCATGTTTATTGTAGTTCAGTTCACAATAGCTGACACAGAATCAACCCAAATGCCCATCAACTGAAGACTGGATAAAGAAATTATGGGATATGTACACTATGGAATACTAAACATTGGTAAAAATAAATGAAATCTGGTCATTTACAACAAAATGGAGAAACTGGAAAGCATCATACTTAGTGAAATAAGCCAGTCCCAAAGGGACAAATACCACATGGTCTCTCTGACCTGTGATAATAGAGCACCTAAAAGGCATCTGTAGAAGTGAAATTGACACTTTGAGAAGAAATGACTTGAACAGCCCTCTTCTTGACTGTTGAGGAACAGATTTTTATATACTATTTGTTGAACTCTTAACATAGAGTTAAACATAAGTGTATAAAGCCAACTGAAAATATATCTCACTAAAAAAAGAGTGGAATAAGAGAAGGAGGAGGAAGAGGGGTTTGGAGTATGGGTGGAAGAGTAGGCATGGTGGGAAAAATCAACATGTTCCTAATGTTGTAATTATGCAGTGTATGATGTTTATAACTATAAAGCTGTATAGTTCTGCATACATTCCTATAGACTTACTTCTAAGAGTACGGTTTAAAAACTTGCCATGGGACCCCAAATCCCCTTAAGCTGTGTGGAAAAAAACCATCGTAAATGTTAAAGTGATCATGTGGATAGGATTAAGGGTCTGGTAATAATAATGGATAGAATTAAACAGGAGGTATTGCTCCAACATGAGAAGCAGTTCACACAGCAGACTCATAGAATGACAATCGCTTTAAATAGCACTCTGTCCTCAGAATCAGCCCTTAAGGCACTCTGGTCTGGCTGAAAAGCCCACAAGAACATTCCAGGCATGGGAAGCCAAGACATTGTGGCAAAAAAAAAAAATGTCCTACATGAAGGACCTCAATGGTTGAGACCTCAGTGGAAAGAAGTGGTCATCAAAGAAGGAGGTACTTTTCTCTGAAGGGAGGAGAGAACTTCCAATTTGCTTATGGCCATGTCTAAATACTGACAGAATTTGTGGATTCAAAAGGCTTCCATAGCCTAGGCAGCTCATGTCAAGAACCTCGGGTGGTCACTAATGTCATACATAAGAGGGTTAATTGTTAAATTAACAAGAGTCACTGTGTACTAACTTCACACGCAGAACCTCTGTCCTCAAAGAGATATATTATTATGTCTAAGTGCTCGCAAAAGATGTATCATTCTAGGGTGCTTCTTTAAAGTTAATCAAGTTTCTAAAAAAAAAAAAAGAAGTGAGATTGATTTCAGGATGGAATGACTTTGAACAGCCCTTGTCTCAACTGTTGAGGAATGGGTTTGTTTTGTTTTGTTTTGTTTTTCCCCATGCAAATTGCTGAACTCTCTACTTAGTATAGAGTTGGTCTTCTGTGTATAATCTAAAATAGAAAAAAATAATAAATACATTTTTATGAGAACAATAGAAATGTATTCTCTCACAATTTTGAGGACAGAAGTTCAAAGTCAAGGTATCAGCAGGTATGCTCCCTTTGGAAGCGCTAAGGTGGAACCCTTCCCTGCTTCTAAAAGCTGCAGATGGCTGTCAGCATTCCTTGCCCTCGCTGGCTTGGCTTACCCTATTCCTTTGCCTCCACAGTCATATCAGCTTCCCTTTTCCTGTGTGTCTCAAATCCCCTTATCTTTATCTTAAAAGGGCACTCGTCATTAGGGTTAATCCAGGATGACCTCCTCATCTCAAAGTCTTCAACTTGATTACATACACACAGTCTTTTTCTGAGAAAGGTAATATTCTCTTTTACACATAAGGTAATATTTGCAAGTCAGGAATTTGGGTAAGGATCTGCTTTGCGAGCCACCATTCAACCTACTACAGGATGTGTAAGAAGAGCTTCAGTTTCCATGAGAGGGGGACCCTGAGGGAAGGGTCATAGAGAATACCTTTCTACCTCTTAACAACAGTAGGTGTAAACCAACTTTTAAGTGCTTAATACTGAACCTGAAATGGTCCAGCCTAGTCTAGAACTAACTCTAAGAACTATCAAAGTGAGGTTAGCCTATTCATATTGCCACACACACAGCTCATTCATCTGACACTAAGAAACTCATAGCTATGCTTCTTTGGAAATTTCCCTTATTTTAAAAGGACTGAGTGGGGGTGTCAAAGAGTCTAACACAGCTTCCCCTGCCATCCTCACTGAGCATCCTTGCTGTTTATCTTTCCTCCTCTCACATATCAAACTAGATATTTTCAGTCAGAAAGATGGGAAGAACACACCTAAAGACTAACGGACTCTCTGGTGGTACCATAATAAAATATATAGCTGAAACAATCTCATTACTCAGGGAATGACTAAAAAACAGGGGCTGACATTGTGGCCCAGCAGCTAATGGATACCGTGTCATGTCCCAGCTGCTCCACTTCTGGTCCAGCTTCCTGCTAATGGCCTGGGAAAAGCAGCAGAAGATGGCCCAAGTGTTTGTTTTTGGTCCTTGCACCTACATGGGAGACCCAGATAAAACTCCTGGCTTCTTGCTTCGGCCTAGCTCAGTCCTGGATATAATGGCTATCTGGGGAGTAAATCGGTGGATGGAAGATGGATCTCTCTCTCTCTATCTCTCTCTCACTCTATCTCTCTCTCTCTTTCTCTGTAGCTCTAATAAATAAATGAATTTTAAAAACGCACACAGTGTATATATATATATATATATATATATATATATATATATCAGAAAGTTTAGAAATTCTCAGAAGCAGAGTGGATTGCTGGGCATGATTTAGTAAAGTTTCACCTACACAATCATGCAAATACAAACCTTGGTTGGAGGTAGAACTCAAAAATCTTGGTGTTTTTCTTAAATTCCAAACTTTGTTGTGCTCTTGGCAATTAGTAGGCATGTGCATTTCTGAATTGGCTTCTTCTCTTTTCTTCTCAGAGTTCCTTACAGCACCTTCATCTCCACTGATATTAGTTAATTCCCTACCTTAAACACAAACATTTTACAATATCAGCACTATCATTCTCCTTGCTAATTAAATGACCTGAAGAGAAAATTTACACATGGGTTTGTATTCCAAGATAGACCGCATAAGGGAATTGAAGCCTTCAAAAATGTTTCTATATTAACATATACAAAATTTGCTGATTTCAATTCTGATGGGAATACTACAAATAGCTGAAATCAATATAATTAATAATTTCCTATCAGGGAAATGTTAGTTTCTAGTACTAATAAATGTTATATTAAAAAGAAACATAAAAATCAATGGAAATACTATTTATTAACTTCTGCCAATATCAGTTTAGCAACCATATTTGATCCTAATGGTTTGACTTTCAAAATAAGCAATACTACAGGGGATGCCATTGTGGCATAGTGGGCTACACCATGCCGATGAGGCTGGCATCCTACATGGGTGCTGGCTGGAATCTTGGCTCCACTTCTGACCCAGCTTCTGGGTCAGCTTCTGACCCAGCTTGGCTCCACTTCTGACCCAGCTTCCTGCTGACGCACTTGGGAAGCAGCAGAGATGGCCCCAGTGCTTGGGCCTTTCTCCTCACACAGGAGATCCAGAAGAAGCTCCAGGCTCCTTGTTTCAGCCTGGCCCAACCCCAGCTGTTGCAGCCATTTGGGGAGTCAGTCAATGGATGGAAGCACCCTCTCTCTCTCTTCCTCCCTCCCTCTGTGTGTGTGTGTGCGTGCACGTGTGTCTCCCTCTTTCTCTATAATTCTACTTTTCAAATAAATAAATAAATCTTGTTTAAAAAATGATACTGCCACACCACATTGTGGCCCTCATGTTTTCATTGGTGTAAGTTCAGTTACAGGATGGGTGAAACTCAGAAATTTCTATAAAATAAGTAAATCTAAGGAAATGTGCACAAATTAAGCAATGCTATTAATACCTGGCTTGTGAAAACTTTCCTTTTCTTCTCTTTGGCTAAGTTGTTGGACATAGTTCAATTGTTTATTCACACTGTCATTTGAATGAAAATCTGGACTACGCATGGTCTCACTTTCTAGAAGTCCTGCTCCCATTTTTTCAACTTCAGTTGCTTGTATCATTTGAGAAGAAATGACTGCTGATGAAGGTCCACTTGAAGAATTTGCATTCTGGCCACCGTCAGTGCAGTTTCTTTCAGCATCTTGTTTGTTTTCCACAACACATGTAACTGTTTGACTCATTAAAGGGTCTGGTGCCCTTGGGCTACAGTTCTGAGGCTCTCTGGATGGTTCCACAGGAATAGTCAACTGTGAAGCTTCATCTGTTCTCAAACAAGTCAGGGACATTTGCTCAGAATTGCCATGTGAGTGATCAAAAGAAGATCCATAATTTGCAACATGTTGTTCAGAAATGACCATCTTATCTGAATCACAAAAAATAATAGCTTCCTGTTGTGGAAGTGTGGTTAGACTGTCTGCATTTAATTCATTTTCCTGTGGAAAATGGTCTGCAGAAGGTAAAAACGGTTGAAAATCCATCTCTTCTCTATTTGTTCTAGTCTCCTTATACTGATTATTGTAATCTGTAGAACATACCACCATTTTAGCTGTTACAGCCTTCTCCGAGGTACAAACACCACCACCATCATCACCACCACCATCATCAAGAGTTCTCTTTACAAAGGATAAGAAGGAACTTTCCCACTTATTAAGGCTCTCATCTTTTTGACTTGAGTTATTGTTTTCATGAAATTCAGAAGGGCTTCTGTGTTGTTCTTGGCCGGTAGGTGGCTGTGAATCTGTAGTAACGAGCGGTAACTCTGTTTCTTTATTTAATGCAATTCCTGAGAATGAAATACCTTTAGTTTGGTCACTGGGTTTTAATTCCAAGAATTGTGATTCTTGACTCTTTGATAAATCCAGGTTCTGGATATATGTCTCTTTGGAAAATGAGCAAGCCTCTATATTGTTACCTACTCCATTTTTCAGACCTGACTGAGCTGGACTGGAAGGTTCTTGGGGCTCTCCTGGAAGGCCATGAGGGCCATCAGGGTCAGAGTTGTAGAGCCCATGTTGCTGGGGTGTAACCAATCTTTTCACTCTCTTGGAACAAGACACAGCAAGGGCCTTTCTTGGACTGAAATCCCCATCATCTACTTGAGTCATTTTGTGTTGACTGCTTTTTATTCCTTTGCCTTTAGATACTTCTGTGCTAGAATCTTTGCCATTATGAAGTCTGTTACTTCTGAGTCCTGTAGAGTGTATTTGGTTAAGAGTTGACTGTTCATGCTTGGCTTTACCAAATATTGTGTCTGTGGAATCTTTGTGGTAATGTCCATACGTATCGTCTTCATTCATAAATAAGCCCTCTTTGCTTCCTTTATCAAATTTTAGACATTCTGGTTTCTGTTTGTTGGAATTTTCAATACAAACCAAAGAACTGTGACTTTCAGAGTTGAATTTTGGCTCCTATGGAGACAAAATATATAGTTGGCTTTAATTTTCATCTGTACTTCTAAATTCAATTCAATGTGGATTACTGATAAGTCTTCATTCAATTTTATAATTTTTTCTAACCACAAGATTAGTGGGATATATCCAAATTGACAGCATTGCACTTTAACCTCACTGGATATAATAACAATTTTAATCTATTTAATTTAATAGGCTCTTAAAAGGACCAGATCAAGATTCCATTACAAGGGCCCACCACAAGAATTCTTTAGAACCAGGCCCTCTCCCACTGGTTATAAGGCTGAAATTAGAATGAAGATAATTCCTTCTCCTGATACCTGGAAGAACTCTGGGTATGTGGAGGGTTTAAAAACAAGAAGATAGATATGCTCCTAAACTGGTCTGTATGGGAAGGTCATTGCGGACTGCTAAGACTAAAACTGGAACCATTTCCTGTCACTCACCACAACTCATGCAAAGTATGGAGAGATGGCCTGACACGCTGGACTCTCAGACTGTGCTTAGGCCAAGGAAATGCAATAAGGGCTCCAGGAGGGGGAGGAAAAAGGAAATGGTTACCAATATATTAGCATGCCCAGATATGCTACATTTACTCAACTGTTTATCAAAGCAATGGCCCAGCATGCTCTGATTCTCATGTAATTATTCCAAAGTGTCTTAAAAGTAAAGGAGAAGTCACTGTTCCTAATGCTCCAGCAGTTTTTCTTTTCTGTCTGATAGTTACAAAATAATCAGCAGGGGCATCCTCATAAAAATAGCGGCTAAACACAGCTTTACCTGGCACTGCTGTACATTCTCTACAGCTGAAGAGAAAATGCCACTCCTCTGAGCTGGAACCAAAACAGAAAATTAAAGAAGACAGCTTCAGCAGTCAGACTCTAGACTTCTAAAATCTACAAGTGCTCTGCCGTGAGAAAACCAAGCGGAATCACTTAAACCATACAAACATTTTACATTAAAATTGGTGATTAAAGTAATCCTACCATATGTAATTTCCATATTCAGTAGAAATCAATTACTATCTTGAGAGAGCTAAAAGCATTTCCATGGAAAAAAGCTAAAAACATTTCCATGGAAAAAACTAAACACAGTCAACAGAATACTACCAGAATAACAAACTCAAAATATTTCATTTTCCCCACAGATTTATCTAGATGCCCTCTCATTTAGTAACTTATGTGAACAAAATTTTATACATCAAAAAAAACACACTTTTTTTGGTCATATTTTAACAGATTTATTTATTTGAAAGGAAGAGTGACAAAAAGGGAGAGAAACAAAGAGGGAGAGATCGATCTTCCATCCATTGGTTTATTCCCCAAGTGGCTGAAAAAGCCAGGGCTTGACCAGGCCAAAGCTAGACGCCAAGAACTCCATCCTGATCTCCCACATGGGTGTCAGGGGCTCAAGCACTTGGACTATCCTCCATTGCCTTCCCAGGCACACTAGCATGGAGCTGAATCAGAAGAGCAGCAACTATAACACAAATCGGCACTCTGATATGGAATACCAGCATTACAGGTGGCAATTTAACCCAAAATGAAAAAACACCAGCCTGGAGGCAAAAAAAAAAAAAAATAAAATACTTCAATAATTAATCATTTCCTAATAGTCCTAAAGCTCTAGTTTGAATGCTCCATTCTCTTCAAAGTGAAACACACCTATACAGAAAAGGCCAATCACTTCATGGACACATAGGAAAACCAGATGATGTGGGAAAAACAAACACATAGGTTGCTAATAAAAGGCAATGATGTTGCCATCTCTTTGACTGTCTCTTCTAAATGCTGAAAGTGGAAGCATAACCATCTAGACACATATTTAACAACAAAAGATAAAAACCTAGAAATAATGCCTTGCATCTAGAAAGTAATCAACGAATAACTAAAAAAGGGGTGACTAAATGAAAAAATATCTCAGATATGACACATAAAAATACAAATTTCAATGGAAGCAGATGGTTAGCTGAACAGTTAAGATGCCTGGTTTCAATCCTGGCTCTGGCTCCTGACTGCAGCTTCCTGCCAATGCCGACTCCGGGAGGCAGTGGTAATGGCTTAAGTAACTGGGTTCCTGCCACCCATGCCCTCACGTGGAAAACTGGGATTGCATTCCTGGCTCCTGGCTCTGGCCCCAGCTCAGGCCTAGTTACAGCCACTTCAGTAAACTACTGTATGGGAGTGCTCACTCTCCCTGCCTTTCAAATAAACAAGAAACAATCTTTAAAATTTTTCCAAGAATATAAATATCCTTAAATATTTTATAAGATAATGTAAAATATTTTAAAAAGGATATAACTGGAAAAGAAAGGTATTCAACTTCTTTTTTTGTTTTGTTTTGTTTTTCACAGGCAGAGTAGACAGAGAGAGAGAGAGAGAGAGAGAGAAAGGTCTTCCTTTTCTGTTGGTTCACCCCTCAATGGCTGCTGCGGCTGGCGCACCGCGCTGATCTGAAGGCAGGAGCCAGGTGCTTCTCCTGGTGTCCCATGGGGTGCAAGGCCCAAGCACTTGGGCCATCCTCTACTGCACTCCCGGGCCACAGCAGAGAGCTGGCCTGGAAGAGGAGCAACCGGGACAGAATCCGGCACCCCGACTGAGACTAGAACCCAGGGTGCCGGCGCCACAGGTGGAAGATTTGCCTACTGAGCTGCAGCACTGGCCCAAGTTCTTTCTTGTGAGTAGCTTTCATGATAGCAATCAAACTGATGCACACAGCACAGCACAGGAACCGATTCAATTCAGCTACATCAAGAGAGGAGCCTTACTCTGTCCGAGGGGCTAGGCACGGTTTCAGAGTCACTTAAGTGCTTTCCAGCTAGGTGAAGGTGGGCAAGTTTCATGTCTCTGCCTCCATGAAATGTCCACTGATGAACGCTCGTAACAGGCCTATCTATACAACTGCTGTGACGACTAAACGACAGAACCCTGCGAGGAGTTCAGCAGTGTTCCTGGGGCACAGAGAGGGCCCCATTACGACTACCACTACTAATGTTGCTACACAAGAGCGTAAAAGACACGGTGCCTTCTCTAAACCTTGGCTCTCCTATGAAAGAATACAAAAACAGTATTTTTCAGGAATCATCCTGCTGGTCCCTCAGAGAAACTTGAAGGAAAGAAGGGACATCCATTTCCTCTCAGTTTAAGCCACTACATTTCTAAATGTGATCACTAACATAGGCACAGACTGGTTTTTTTTTTTTTTTTTTTTTTAAGGTTTAAGCTTTTTATTCAGTGAGAAATGCAAAGGAGAGTGAGGGCCCTATCTGAAAGAGAGAGGGAAGTCTGGATTCATACCGACCAGGAGCCAGCCACGTGGAGGAGCATGCAGGCCAGGAGGCATGGGGCAAGTGGCCCAAAGGCCACATGCCCTGGAGGCGCAAGGCAGCACGGGCCCACGATGGCAAAAGGCCAAAAAGGGGCCAAGAGGGCTGGGCCCACCATGTCCCAGGCCTTTAATCCACTTCCAAAGGGGGTGGTTAATTAACCTGATTGGCCGGTGGGCACAAAGGTGTGGCCAGGTAGGGGCATGAGGTCACATGGGGGGTGGTGAAGGCATGCTCTTCAAGCTCACAAACCTGATCAATTTTATCCTATATGCCTGCCTACAACATCCCCCTCAGAGACTCCATTCGCTTAACCGCTTATTTTTTTTTTTTAAGATTTATTAATTTATTTGAGAGGCTAGTGTTGTGGCGTAGTGGATAAAGCCACCGCCTGTGACACCAGATCCCATATGGGTGCAGTTCCAGACCTGGCTGCTCCCCTTTTGCTCGAGCGCCCTATGAATGTGCCTGGGAAAGTAGCAGAAGATGACCCAGTGCTTGGGCCCCCACCATCCGTGTGCAAAATCCAGAAGCTCCTGGCTCCTGGCTTCAGCCTGACTCAGCCCTAGCTGTTGCAGCCATCTGTGGGTTGGGGAGTAAACTGGCAGATGAAAGATATCTCTCTCTCTCTCTCTCTCTCTCTCTCTCTAACTCTTTCAAATAAATAAATAATTTTTTTTTCAAAACAGTATTTCTTAAGTTTGAACTTTCTTTTTTTAAGATTTATTTTATTTATTTGCAAGACAGAGTTACAGAGAGAGGCAGAGAAAGAGAGAGGTCTTCCATCCACTGATTCACTCCCCAGATGGCTGAAATGGCGGAGCTGCACTGAACCGAAGCCAGAAGCCAGGAGCTTCTTTTGGGTCTCCCACGTGGTGCAGGAGCCCAAGGACTTGGGCCATCTTCCACTGCTATCCTAGGCCACTAGAGAGCTGAATTGGAAGAGGAGCAGCCGGGACTAGACCCAGCACCCATATGGGATGCTGGTGCTTCAGGCCAGGGCTTTAACCTGCTGCGCCACAGTGCTAGCCCCAAGTTTGAACTTTTCTTTCTTTTTTTTTTTTTTTATAATGATAGTATTCTTTTTTTTTTAAACTTTTTTTTTTTTAATTTTTGACAGGCAGAGTGGATAGTGAGAGAGAGAGAGACAGAGAGAAAGGTCTTCCTTTTTGCCGTTGGTCCACCCTCCAATGGCTGCTGTGGCCGGCGCATCTCACTGATCCGAAGCCAGGAACCAGGTGCTTCTCCTGGTCTCCCACGGGGTGCAGGGCCCAAGCACTTGGGTCATCCTCCACTGCACTCCCTGGCCACAGCAGAGAGCTGGCCTGGAAGAGGGGCAACTGGGATAGAATCTGGCGCCCCGACCGGGACTAGATCCTGGGGTGCCGGCGCCGCAGGTGGAGGATTAGCCTGTTAAACCACGGCGCCGGCCAAGTTTGAACTTTTCAAATGAGCTTCCTTTAATGCAAGTATAATCCACTCAAAGAGTATCTATACACTTACAATGAGTATTTAACTCTAGTGGAAGAGCCTTTAATAATGGGAGTGGTGAGTAAAGATCTTCCTCGTACAAAAGATCTTTGCTGCTTTTCAGTCTTCCAGTGAAATAGGGCTACTTTGGTGTAGGACCAGGGTTCATTCTCAATAATTGTGCAGCCATGGATTAACATCCCTAGTTTTCTCGTCTATATATTTGGGTTTGTAATACCTACTTACCTACCTGCTTATCTTTGGGATTGTTGGTGTGAGAACTGGAGTTAATGTCTGTGAAGTACTTGAGCAGTGATAGGGAAAGGAATAGACACACCAGCCGAACTCACCCTTCCAAGTCTGTGCCTGGGAGCTGGTGCTGTGGCATACTGGGTAGGCAGCTGCTGCCTGCAATGCCAGCATCCCCCTTTTAATAAAAGATTTATTTATTTGAAAGGCAGAGTTATTGGGGGGGGAGAAGAAGAGTGGGGAGAGGGAGGGATGCAGGGGCTCAAGCACTTGGGCCAAGCTCTGTTGTTTTCCCAGGCACACTAGCAGGGAGTGTCGGGGCCAGTGGCCCTGGCCCGACATGAGATGCAGCAGGCTGAGGCTGTCCCTTATCTAATCCTGTTTCTAAGACTTTTCGTCCCATATTCCTGCAGGCAGGATGTGACTTCTGATGAAGGTTTATGATGTTCTTTGCTCTATCTGCAGAGCTTGTACCCTGATCATTGCTACTTTGTAAACTTGCTTTATTCCTGTGCTATGCATGATTGTACACAATGAATGTTATCTGTATGGGGCCTGGGGTATATATCCTTGTGTTTCTTGGTGCTCGTGGCTGGAGACTGAAGGGTTTCCTTAGGGAGACTGCCTCCAGTCCCTCATCGCCGGGCCCCCTACTTTGGCTTGGAACGCGATGAGGCAATAAACATGGTGATGAATTGACTGAGTGCTGCGTGTCTCCGTGTGGTTTGTCGGGTGGCCTCCGACAAGGGAGCTGGACCAGAAATGGAGAAGCTGGGACTTGAACCAGCGCACATATGCTGGCATTGCAGGTAGCAATCGCCTAACCCACTCTGCCACAACGCCAGCTCCAAGGCACAGACTCTGAAGGGGTGAGTTTGGGCGGTGTGTCTGTATTCCTTTCCTATCTCCTGAAGCTTGTCGGATACAAGGACTGTGCTCAGATACTTCACAGACATTAACTCCAGGCCTCACACCAACAATCCCAAAGATAAGCTAGTAGGTTAAGTAGGTATTGCAAACCCAAACTTATAGACGAGAAAACTGGGAATGCTAATTTATCCATGGCTTCACAATTATTGAGAATGAACCCTGGTCCTACACCAAAGTTGCCCTATTTAACTTGAAGACTGAAAAGCAGCAAAGATCTTTTACACGAGGAAGATCTTTACCCACCTTTCCCACAATTAAAAGCTCTTCCATTAGAGTTAAAAAAAATACTCTGTAAGTATATAGCTATTCTTTAGGTAGCTTATATTTACATTAAAGGCAGCTAATTTGAAAGTTCAACCATAAGAAATATACGAACCATCTGGGGAAGCATGATAATGCAACTTAGATTAGCAACTTATCTGACAAAGGAAGAGGCACAGCTGAGCCCTAAGGAGAAAGGTTTAGGACTTCTTCCCAACAAAGAACTCCCTTAGACAGGAACAGGTTAGAAGTGGCAATGGTGAGCAGCAGTCTGGATTTGGAGTGAGGGAGAGAACGCTGGAGAAATCACTCCCTGAAGATCGGGCAATGCATGTCACCACAGAGACTCAGGCAACAAGGCAGATCTTCAAGGTAAAAATTAGAATACATATTTTTACCTCAAATTGGATATCTTACTGGTCATTTTTTTCATATAGTTTGAAATGGAAATATTACTGTTTTAATAACCTATTTCAATGTGTTGTGTAGACCTGACTTCAACAAGACACTGTCAGTCTCTCATCTTCTGGTGCAATTTGGGTACTTAGAAGAAAGTATTTTGCACTAAAAGACCATTAATTAACTGCCCCCGAGTGGCCTTTAATTATCAATGATGTTCTCTCTTTATTATAAAGGTAGGGTATTTTGATCCAGACCCTACCTAGTCTTTAATTAATGGCATTCAAACAACCGTATTTCTTGATCAAGTATATGTTTATAAATAAATGGTTCTAAAATAATAAGATGGATCCATTAGCCAAAAAGGCAAAACAGTCTCACTACCTGACAGTCAGACTGCTGTATTGCACATAATTTTCAGTAGCAGATGCACCGGACCATAACTGGAACAACTCTTACATTCAACAGAACCCATTTCAGAAGGGGGTGTACTTTGAATTTCATTTACAACCACTTAAATCAGGAAAAGATCTTCCCTCAAAGACTTGTCAAAGGATTTGTGCTGACACCCAATCATTAACCACAACACATACGTAACATCTGTCCTGTTATCCTTGTGGACACGGAGAGGCCTGACTTACACATTTTTATAAACCCTCGAGGCTTGAGCATTTCTTTATCCCGCTGTTTTGTTTCCCATGTGTTTGTCACTCAAGTATTGTTAGGTTTTAGTGCTATATACAAGGGTACTTCAAAAAGTTCATGGAAACATACTATGAAAAAACTCCATGAATTTCAAAAATGTTTGCACCAAAATAATTCCATTTTCCATGAACATTTTGAAGTACTCTCATAGTACCTGACATAGCAATCCATGAAGGAAGGAATGAATCTCTTCAAATAATAAATACTCACGGTGTTGCTTAGTGGGCATCTGTGCACTGCCTGATCAGTGTCTATCCTGGCAGCAGTCCTCTAACAGAGAGCCCAGCTGGCTCCTGCTGCCCAGATCCCTGAAGCTGTTTCCACTACTGAAGTTTCCAAGTTCTGAATCTTCAGCTTTTCCTTTAATTCTTCAGCTGCTCTGCCAACAAACTCCTGACTCTGCCTTCAGTGGATTGGTTGCTCCCAAAAGAATTCTTAACAGAACTCTGATAGCTATATTAAGGAACTGACATCAGAGGGACACATGGCTGTACAAGTGCTCCCCGTACAGCTGTATCTGGGAACTACACCAGAGGCACGGCTGTATGACTGCTCTCCTTCAGCTGTATCTGGGAACTACACCAGAGACACAGCTGTATGACTGCTCTCCTTCAGCTGTATCCAGGAGCTACACCAGAGGCACAGCTGTATGACTGCTCCCCTATAGCTGTATCCGGGAACTACACCAGAGGCAAAGCTTACAGCTGTATCTGGGAACTACATCAGAGGCACAGCTCTATGACTGCTCTCCTACAGCTGTATCCACGAACTACACCAGAGGCACGGCTGTATGACTGCTCCCCTATAGCTGTATCCACGAACTACACCAGAGGCACAGCTGTATGACTGCTCCCCCACAGCTGTATCCACGAACTACACCAGAGGCACGGCTGTATGACTGCTCCCCTATAGCTGTATCCACGAACTACACCAGAGGCACGGCTGTATGACTGCTCCCCCACAGCTGTATACAGGAACTACACCAGAGGCACGGCTGTATGACTGCTCCCCTATAGCTGTATCCAGGAACTACACCAGAGGCACGGCTGTATGACTGCTCCCCTATAGCTGTATCCACGAACTACACCAGAGGCACGGCTGTATGACTGCTCCCTTACAGCTGTATCTGGGAACTACACCAGAGGCACGGCTGTATGACTGCTCCCTTACAGCTGTATCCAGGAACTACACCAGAGTCACAGCTGTATGACTGCTCCCCCACAGCTGTATCCACGAACTACACCAGAGGCACAGCTGTATGACTGCTCCCCCACAGCTGTATCCACGAACTACACCAGAGGCACGGCTGTATGACTGCTCCCCCACAGCTGTATACAGGAACTACACCAGAGGCACGGCTGTATGACTGCTCCCCCACAGCTGTATCCAGGAACTGACACCACAGTCATGGCAGTATGACACAGAGCTTTAAGCAAAGAGGGCTTTCCTCTGCCAGCCCACTTTTGGCTCTGTGGGGAGAGAAAGGCATAATTAAGGGGGCCAACACTCTGGCGTAGTGGGTAAAGCCTCCACCTGCATTGCTGGCATCCCATTTGGCGTTGGTTTGTGTATTGCCTGCTCCACTTCCGATCCAGCTCTCTGCTATGGCCTGGGAAAGCAGAAGAACATGGACCAAGTCCTTGAGCCCCTGCACCTGCGTGAGAGACCCAGAAGAAGCTCCTGGCTTCAGATAGGCATAACTCCAGCCATTGTGGCCAACTGTGGAGTGAACCAGCGGATGGAAGACCTCTCTGTGCCTCTCTCTCTTTCTCTCTCTGTGTAACTTTGGCTTTCAAGTAAATAAATAAATCTTAAAAAAAAAAAAGGCAGGCAGAACTTGCAGAGAGGCCCACTCACTCATACCTGGAAGGAATCCCAGACTGACCTTTCCTAGGCACAAAGGGGACATTCCAAAAGTAGAAACCTTGGCTGTTAAAGATAGTAATACTTCAAAACTTTTGGGGGGCAATACAGTTTAAGAAAAGTGAATGCGGGAGGGGATGACATTGTGGCATAGTGGGTAAAGCTGCTGCCTGCAGTGCAGGCAGCCCATATGGGCACTGGTTCTAATCCTGGCTGCTCTTCTTCCGAGCCAGCTCTCTGCTATGGCCTGGGAAAGCAGTACAAGATGGCCCAAGTCCCTGGGCCCCTGCACCCACATGAGAGACCCTGAAGAAGCTTCTGGCTCCTGGCTTCAGATTGGTGCAGCTCCGGTCATTGTGAACAGTTGGGGAGTAAACCAGTGGATGGAAGACCTTTCTGTCTGTCTCTCCCTCTCACTGTCTGTAACTCTACCTCTCAAATACATAAATAAAATCTTTAATAGAAAAAAAAAGTGAATGGGGGGGGTGTAGCTCTGTGATGTAGCATGTAAAGCCACCACCTGCAGTTCCAGCATCCCATGTGGGCACTGGTTCAAGTCCCAGCTACTCTACTTCCAATCCAGCTCTCTGCTATAGCCTGGGAAAGCAGTGGAAGATAGGCCAATTCCTTGGGCCTCTGCATCTGCATGGGAGACCCAGAGGAAGTTCCTGGCTCCTGGCTTTGGGTCAGACCAGCTCCAGCCATTGCAGCCATTTGGGGAGTGAACCAGCAGATGGGAGACCTACCTCTGTCTCTCTCTCTCTCTGCCTCTGCCTCTCTATAATTCGACCTTTCAAATAAATAAATAAATCTTTAAATCTTAAAACAAAAAGATAAGTGAATTAAGCACACACACAGTGCTTGGATGAAAAGAATTCACATTAGAGGATTGACAGCACTGATTCAACAAATGTTTGGTGAATTCCTACTACGTGCAAGGCTTTTTAGTGTTCATCAGTGGACCACACAGAGATCCTCTTCTTCACAGGGCTTAGATTCTGGAGGGGAAGATGGAAAAGAGAAGGTGAGTTAGCTGTCTAATGTGCCTGAAGGGAATGAGTGCAATGGGAAAAGGCTAAGCAGAGCGGGTCAAGGGGCTGCAGTGAGTGGGAAGTGCTTCCAAACTGCGTGCAAGAATCTTTGATACCCTCCCTTCAAGAGGCAGACCTTCGCTCCACTCTGCCTGAGTACAGACCACACTTAGCAACTCCCTTCCAACACAGAACACAGCAGAAGTGACAGTACCTCACTCCAAGACAGGACATGAAAAGACTGGCTCTGCAATAGGTATTAGGCTTACTGGTTAAGATGCCAGTTAAAACACCTGTGTCTGGGGCTGGCATTGTGGTGTAGGGGGTTATTCTGCCACTTGCAATGCTGGCATTCCATATCTGAGTGCCGGTTCAAGTCTCAGCTGCTCCACTTCTTTTTTTTTTTTTTTTTTTTTTTTTTTTTTTTTTTTTTTGACAGAGAGAGTGGATAGTGAGAGAGAGAGACAGAGAGAAAGATCTTCCTTTTTGCCGTTGGTTCACTCTCCAATGGCCGCTGCGGCCAGCGCATCATGCTGATCCGAAGCCAGGAGCCAGGTGCTTCTCCCATGCGGGTGCAGGGCCCAAGGACTTGGGCCATCCTCCACTGCCTTCCCAGGCCATAGCAGAGAGCTGGCCTGGAAGAGGGGCAACCGGGATAGAATCCGGCGCCCCAACCGGGACTAGAACCCAGTGTGCCGGCGCCGCAAGGCGGAGGATTAGCCTGTTAAGCCACGGCGCCGGCCAAAGCTGCTCCACTTCTGATCAAGCATTCCTGCCAGTGCTCCTGTGAAGGCTGTGGAAGAAAGCCCAAGTGCTTGGGCTCCTGCCACTCTCAAGGGAGAGCACGATGGAGTTCCTGGCTCCTGGCCTTGGCCTGGCCCAGACCTGGCTGTTATGGCCAGCTGGGGAGTGAACCAGTGGATGGAAGATCTCTCTGTCCCTCTCCTGCCTCTCTGTCACTCTCCCTTTGAAATAAATAGCAGACTGCACTGTGGTGTAGTGGTAAAGCTGCCGCCTGCAATGCTGGCATCCCATATGGGCACCGGTTCGAGTTCCGGCTGCTCCACTTATGATCCAGCTCTCTGCTATGGCCTAGGAAAGCAGTAGAAGACAGCCCAGGTCCTTGGGCCCCTGCACCCATGTTGAAGACCTGGAGGAAGCTCCTGCCTCCTGCCTTCAGATCGGCGCCACTGTGGCCATCTGGAGAGTGAACCAGCGGATGGAACACCTCTCTCTCTCTCTCTCTCTACCTCTGCCGCTCTGTAACTTTGCCTTTCAAATAAATAAATCTTTTTTAAAATACATAAATAATTTTTCCCAGAAATTTTTATTTAAGGTATACAAACTTCATGCATTTCATAAATACAAATTTAGGAACATAGTGATTCTTCCCACCCTATCTTCCCTCCCACTGGCACTCCTAGCCTTCTTCCTCTTCCTTCTCCTATTCCCAACCTTATTTTTTACTAAGATCTAACTTCAACGAACTTTATACACATAAGACTAAAACGCTAAACTAAGTACAGAGATCAATAAATAGTATGAGAAAAAAAAACTGTTTTAAAAACACCTGTGTCCCATACCAGAGTGCCTGGGTTCAATACCCACTTCTGGCTCCTGACTCCAGGTTCCTGCTAAGCCAGAACCTCGAAGCAGTAGTAATGGCTCAAGTAATTGGGTTCATGTCACCGCCATGAGATACCTAGACTGAGCTTCCAGATCCTGGTTTCAACCTCTGGCTCAGCTCAGGAATTTCGTGAATTCTGGGGAGCACCCAAGTGGATATTAGCTCTCTGTTTCTCAAATAAACAAGTAACTTAAAGGTTTAAAAAAAGAAAAAGCCTGGCTTTGTCTGGGCCACCTTCCTGCTCTCAGCTGGCTGCAGCATGTGAGATGCCCAATGAAACAGCTCGTGTGGGGAGTAACCACGTCTCCGCCAACAAGCAGCAGGGCACGGAGGCTGACGAGGCACAAGGGTGAAACTGAAGCTGAGTTTTCTTGCCATGGCTGAGCTTTGAGATGACTGCAACCATGAGAGACACTGATCCAGAATCACTCCACCAAACACTCAGATTTCTGACCCTCAGAGACACTGTGAGATAACACATGCCTATTTCTCTACTCCAAGCTGCCAAATATTAGGGTAGTTGTTAAATGGTAGGAGGTAGCTCATCTAATGGGAGCTGAAGGGGGCAGCAGAAACATTAAATAGTGTGGCCAGGCCTGATCAAGAAGGCGGCATTTGAACTGAGACTAGGAGACCTAGGAGGCCTGTCTGAAGGGCAAGGAGATCGGGGCTTGCAGAATGGGTCACCCAGCTGGTGGTCAACTGACTGGGTAACTTGTAGGCAACTATAAGGTTTCTAGCTTTTCTTTTAGATTAAGGGGAGAGCCACAGCAGGGTTCTGAGGAGAATGTTGTGATGTTACCAACAAGCCTAACAGATGCACCAAAGAGAGTATAAAGGATATGCCATGTACTTCGACCATTTTTATATAATACAATTCATTGCTAACTACAGATTGAGCTTTTCTGTGGATCAATTGATAGTCTTATAGGTGGAAAGGCAAAATGAAAGCTATAAGAAAAGATTCTGAGGGAAGAGAAATAGTCCTGGCCACACTCAATGAAAAGGAAACAACCTGACATAATTCACATCACATCACATTCTTCAGTCAGTGATGCATGGAGAAACCGGGAGTTTATGAAGTTTCTCCTCTGTCTGTAATTCACAACTTGGAGAAATACTAGTTTCGTTTTCTTTTAGAGTTCTTTCATTATGTGCATTTACAAGCAAGTCACTGCACTTCATTACAAAAGCAAAGATACCGATGGATGGATTTTCTCAAAACTCATGAGGGAAACAGCTATGACTGCTGTAATTCTAAGTCACTAACACGATGCCCACCTACAAGTGGGCAGATCTTACCTGATCTAAGGCATTTCTTAAGTTTAGGAACATATCTCTCAAGGAGTCGATGCATACTTATATCCCTGGCCTCATCCAATGCACACTTCCCGTTGTCATTCCTATGTAACGGGTTGGCTCCGTTCAACAGTAGCAGTTCTGCCACCTAAGAGGAGATTGCCAGACAAAGAATAAGGCATACAATATACAATTCTAAGCAACAACAAATGTTTCTTTCAAAAGCACAGAGTCTGTTTTATCAACAACACTTTTGCCCATTAAAAAAAAAAAGAACTTATAGGGCCGGCACTGTGGCGAAGTGGGTTAAGTCATGGCCTGTAGCCCCGGCATCCCATATGGGTACCAGTTCAAGCCCTGGCTGCTCCACTTCCAATTCAGCTCCCTGTTAATGTACATGGGAAAGCAGCAGAAGATGGCCCAAGTCCTTGGGCCCCTGCAACCATGTGGAAGACCCAGAAGAAGCTCCTGGCTCCTGGCTTCAGCCTGACCCAGCCCTGGCCTTTGTGGCCATTTGGGGAGTGAACCAGAGATGGAAGACTTCTCTTCTCTCTTTGTCTCTGCCTCTCCCTCTCTGTAACTCCTAGTTTCTAGTAAATAAATCTTTTTTAAAAAACTCATATAGTTGCTACTGAATCATAACTTATTCACATATAAATACCGTTTGTTTGTTTTTTTTTTTAAAGATTTATTTATTTATTTGAGGGGCAGAGTTACAGACTGAGAGAGGAAGAGGTTTTCCATCTGCTGGTTCAAACCCTAAATGGCTGCAACAGCCAGAGCTGGGTGGATCTGAAGGCAGGAGCCAGGACCTTCTTCTGGGTCTCCCATACTGGTACAGGATCCCAAGCACTTGGACCATCTTCCACTGCTTTCCCAGGCCATAAGCAGAGTTGGATAGGAAGAGGAGCAGCCAGGACACGAACCAGTGCCCTGATGGGATGCTGGCACCACAGGCAGAGGTTTAGCCTACCATGCTACAGTGCCAGCCCCCAAATCCCCTTTCTTAAAACAAAAAGACAGAAGTTTTTTTTTTTTTTTAAATGGAAACAAGAAGAAAGGGAGAAGAGAGAGCAGAAGGAAGTAGGGGAAGGGAGGGAGAGAAGAGGGAAGGGAAGGAAGGAGGGGAAGAAGGCTGCAGCCGAGATGTCTGTAGCCAGGGCTGGTGAGCTAAGCTAGGGAACACACGGGCCTCAGGACTGCGTTCTGAGTAGAACCGTACACTGACAGGCTCCAGGGAACGGCCAGCTGTGCACCTGCATCTGCTCTGCTGCTGCTGCTCCTCGTCCTTCCTCCGCCACTACTGCTCCAGTGACCTCTCCTCTGAGGTTCCCCCTGGCCCTCTTCCCCTCCCTGTAGCCCCAGAAAAAATGCTCTTTCCATCCCTTCCGTACATGGCCCATCACCGGGTCAAATGTATTCTGTATTACACTGTATGTCTGCCTCTTCTCTACTCTGAGTGCTGGGGATGCAAGGCTTTCTCTAGCCTTCTGGAGTCAGTAAAGATCACACTCTCCAGGTACCAGCCCAGGCACCAGCTTCCCAGCATTACCTGTCTGATATTTTACATCTGTGACATCTAAGGCAGCGACCAATCCAACATGTAGGGTCCAGGCCATTTTTCTGACCATATCTGCCTCATTTAGATTTCCTGAGACGGCTTCAAGCCTTCTCTGATGCTCCTATCATCCCTACTTCATTCCTGAAAACTGTCTCCCTCCACACAAAATTCTCAAAGCTGGGGGCTGAGTCAGTCCAGAACTGATGTGGAGTTCTGTCAAGCTCATTGGACTAAGTGAGATAACTTGAAGGCTCCTCAAAGCTAGATAGAAAGAGAAGTTTAAAAAGACAGACTTGGGACCAGCACTGTAGCGTAGTGGGTTAATGCCCTGGCCCGAGGCACTGGCATCCCATATTGGTGCCAGTTCTAGTCCCGGCTGCTCCACTTCCAATCCAGCTCTCTGCTATGGCCTGGGAAAGTAGTGGAGGATGGCCCAGGTCCTTGGGCCCCTGCATTCACATGGGATACCCGGGGGAAGCTCCTGGCTCCTGGCTTCAGATTGGCACAGCTCCGGCCACAGTTGTGGCCTCAGTCTGGCTGGGTGAATTGACAGGGGGCTGGATGCTCTTCACTGTGGGAGCCTTGTGTGCTGGAATTGTGAATACACGGTGGCTGTGTGGGAGGGCTCAGGGTGTGGCTGGGACTTTGCGCAGTCACTGTGGGTGCCTCCAAACACTCGGGTCTCCCTGATCCCTGGTGAGGGTTACTGCTGCAGGATTCAGGCTCACACTGACAAATGCATGGATCCTATGTGCGGTTCTTTTGGCAGTGTGGACAAACACTGTACCCACTGGGGCTAGCACCCAGGCACTGGTCTCTGAGGAGAGGTGAGTATGAGAATACCAGAACAGAGCAGAACAAACCTCCCCTCTGATTAAAAAGAGAGAGAGAGAGAGAGAATTTACCATATCCAACTCACATGTCTCCTTGGACACTCCCCCTCATCCTGGAGCACTGAACAGAGCTCCCTGACCACACCAAGCATACACTTCTGGGTATTCACTAAAAGAGCAGGCACTCCACTAAGTCACAGAAGCGTAGTCCAAAGAAAAAAGCCATCACAGGTGAAAAAAAAAAACAATAAGTAACTCTACAATTGCCTAATAATAAATTCAGCAATTCGGGCCAGAGCCGTGCTACAGTAGGTTAATCCTCTGCCTGTGATGTCAGCATCCCATATGGGAACCAATTCTAGTCCCAGTTGTTCCACTTCCAATCCAGCTCTCTGCTACGACCTGGGAAAGCAGTAGAAGATGGCCCAAGTCCTTGGACCCCTGCACCCGCATGGGAAGACCTAGAGGAAGCTCCTGGCTCCTGGCTTCAGATTGGCTCAGCTCCAGCCGGTGCGGCCATTTGGAGAGTGAACAAACAGAAGGAAGATCTTTCTCTCTGTCTCTCCTTCTCACTGTCTGTAACTCTACCTCTCAGATAAAATATTTAAACCAAAAAAACTCAGCAATTCAGAAATAAGAATAAGGAAAATAACATGATGGGCCCAAAAGAACAAAACACTTCAAAACAAGAATGTAAAGGGCCGGCGCCACGGCTCACTAGGCTAATCCTCCGCCTTGCGGCGCTGGCACACCGGGTTCTAGTCCCAGTCGGGGCACCGGATTCTTTTCTGGTTGCCCCTCTTCCAGGTCAGCTCTCTGCTGTGGCCAGGGAGTGCAGTGGAGGATGGCCCAAGTGCTTGGGTCCTGCACCCCATGGGAGACCAGGAGAAGCACCTGGCTCCTGGCTTCGGATCAGCGTGGTGTGCCGGCCGCAGCGGCCATTGGAGGGTGAACCAACGGCAAAAGGAAGACCTTTCTCTCTGTCTCTCTCTCTCACTGTCCACTCTGCCTGTCAAAAAAAAAAAAAAAAGATTGTGAAGATGAAGAGACTGAAGAAATGCCAGAAACAGAGTTCAAAAAATTGATCATAGGATGACTTAGAAGTAATCAGAAGCGAATCTATGAACTAAAGAAATGCATACATAACAAGAATGAAAACTTTTCCAATGAAATTGAGATTTTAAAGAGAAACCATAATGAAATATCAGAAATGAAGAATTCAATAAAACAAATAAAAAATGTGGTGGAAAGCCTTAACAAAAGACTCGGTGAGGCAGAAGGAAGGATATCTGAGTCAGAACACAATCTCTAGAAATTTTCCAGAAAGACCAAAAAAAAAAAAAAAAAAAAAGAAAAAATTAGAAAACTAAAAAACACTGTTGGAGATTTATGGGATACTATCAAACAACCCAACATACAAATCTTAGGAGTTCCTGAAGACATGGAAAGAAAGAATGAACTAGAAGACCTATTTAGTGAAATAATTACAGAAAACTTTGCTAATTTTTTTTTAGATTTTTATTTATTTATTTGACAAGTAGAGTTACAGACAGTGAGAAAGGTCTTCCTTTCATTGGTTCACTCCCCAAATGGCTGCAACAGCCCGAGCTGGAGCAATCCAAAGCCAGGAGCCAGGTGCTTCTCCTGGTCTTCCATGTGGGTGCAGGGGCCCAAGCACCTGGGTCATCCTCCACTGCCCTCCTGGGCCACAGCAGAGAGATGGACTGGAAGAGGAGCAACTGGGACTAGAACCAGCATCCATGTGGGATGCTGGAGCCGCAGGTGGAGGATTAACCTAGTGTGCCACAGCGCCCCCAAAACTTTGCTAATTTGAAGGAAGAAAGGGATGTTCAAGTACAGGAAGCACACAGAACTCCTAATATACATGACCAGAAAAGATCCTCACAACGACACATTGCAGTCAGACTCTATACAGTAAAACATAAAAAAAAGTTTCTAAAATGTGCAAAAACGTGAATGAGAGAAATGCCAGACTACTCTCAGAGGATCTCCAATTAGACTCACAGCTGACTTCTCATCAGAAAACCTACAGGCTAGAAGGGAATGGTGAGATACAGTCCAAGTCTTAAAAAAACTGTCAAACCAAAATACTGTACCCTGTAAAACTCTCATTTATGAATGAAGGTGAAATGAAGACCTTCCATAAAAAACAGAAATTGAAAGAATTTGTTACCACTCATCCAGTCCTGTAAAAGATGCTTGAGGATGTGCTACACAGAAACAGAGAAACATGGTCATCACTATGAAAGAAGGTGAGGTCAGAAAATCTCCTAGTAAAAGTGCAAAGGAAATCCAAAGTAAACATTAGGAATATTTACAGAAAATCAGCAGGGCCAAGTCATTACTTATCAATAGCCATCTTGAATATAAATGGCCTCAACTCAGTTAAAAGATACAGACTAGCTGAATGAATTAAAAAATGAACCCACCTATTTGCTGCCTAAAAGAAACACATCTCACCAACCAAGATACATGAAGACTGAAAGTGAAAAGATGAAAAAAAAAAAAATACACCATGCTAACAGAAACCAAAAAAGAGCTGGTATAGCCATCCTAATATCAAACAAAATAGACTTTAACATAAAAATTGTTAAAAGAGACAAGACACCTTATAATGATTAAGGGATCAATTCAACAGGAAAATGTGACTATTATAAATGTATATGCACCTGATTACAGGGCACCTAGCTATTTAAAAGAAATGCTAATGGATTTAAAGGGAGACATAGACTCCAATACAGTAGTAATGGGGGAATTCAATACCTCACTTTCAGCAAAGGGCAGCTCAACCAGAAAGAACATCAGCAAGGACACAGAGTTAACTGACAGTATAGGCCAGATGAACCTAATGGGTATCTACAGAACTATTCATCCTAAGGTCGCAGAATACACATTATTCTCATCAATAACTGAACTTTTTCTATGATAGACCACATGCTAGGCCATAACACAAGTCTCAGCAATTGCAAAAAATCAAAATCATACCATGCATCCAATCTAACCACAATGGAATGAAACTGGAAATCAACCACTCAAGAAGCTCTAGAACATATGCAAATACATGGAGACTTAACAACATGCTCCTGAATGAACAGTGGGTCATAGAGAAATCAAAAAATTTCTGGAAACAAATGAAGATGACAATATATCATACCAAAATTTATGGGACACAGCAAAAAAATTTCTGGAAATGAATGAAGATGACAATACAATAAATATATTAACTCTTATGGGATATTGCAAAAGCAGTGTTAAGAGGAAAGTTTATAGCAATTGGTACCTAAAAAAAGAAATTGTAAAGGTACCAAATAAATGAGCTACCAATGCATCTCAAAGGCCTAGAAAAACAACAAACCACACCCAAAACTAGTAGGAGAAAAGAAATCATTAAAATTAGAGATAAAATACATAAAATTGGAACCAAAAAAATACAAAGATCCATGAAACAAAAGAGCTGGTTTTTTGAAAAAATAAACTAAATTGACACATCATTGGGCCAACTAACTAAAATAATAAAAAAAAGAGGGCGAGACCCAACTCAATAAAAATAGAGATTAAAAAGGAAATTTAACAACAGACACTACAGAAATTAAAAAGAATCATCAGGAATTACTACAAAGAGCAGTATGCTAATAAACGGGGAAACCTAGAAAAAAATGGATAGATTCCTGGACACATACAACCTACCTAAAATGAGCCATGAAGACACAGAAAATCTAAACAGACACATAACCAAAAAGGAAATTGAATCAGTAGTGAAGATCCTCCCAACAAAGAAAAGCCCAGGACCGGATAGCTTAATTACTGAATTCTACCAGACATTTAAAATAGTAAATCCAGTTTTTCTCAAGCTTTTCAAAACAACTGAAAGTTAGGATATCCTCCCAAATTCTTTCTATGAAGCCAGCATCACCTAATTCCTAAAACTACAAAAGACGCAACAAAGAGAACTACAGACCAATTTCCCTGATGAACAGAGACACAAAAATCCTCAACAAAATTCTAGCCAATTTATTTCAACAAGACATCAGAAAGATCATTCACCCCAATCAAGTGGGATTTATCCCTGATATGCAGGGATGGTTCAATGTTTGCAAATCAATGTGATACACCACATTAACAAACTGCAGAACAAAAACCATATGATTATCTCAATAGATGAAGAGAAAGTATTCAATAAAATACAACACCCTTTCACGATGGAAACTTTAAGCAAATTGGGTATAGAAGGAACATTCCTCAACACAATCAAGGCAATTTATGACAAACCTATGGTCAGCATCCTATTGAATGGGGCAAAGTTGGAAGCATTTCCACTGAGATATGTTACCAGCCACATATGACCACTCTCACCACTGCTATTTAATATAATCCTGGAAGTTTTAGCCAGAGCCATTAGGCAAGAAAAAAAAAATCAAAGGGATACAAAATGGGAAGGAGAAGTCAAACTATCCCTATTTGCAGATGACATGATTCTATATATACGGGATCCAAAAGACTTCACTAAGATACTACTGAACTCATAGAAGAGGTTGGTAAAATAGTAGGATATAAAATCAACACAGAAAAATCCAACAGCCCTTGCATATGCAGACAATTCCACGGCTGAGAAAGAACTTCTAAGATCAATCCCATTCATAACAGCTACCAAAAAGAATTAAATACTTGGAATAAATTTAACCAAGGATGTAAAAGATCTCTACAATGAGAACCATAAAACATTAAAGAAAGAAACAGAAGAAGATACAAAAAATGGAAAATCTTCCATGTCCATGGATTGGAAGAATCAATATCATCAAAATGTCCATACTACAAAAAGCAATTTATAGATTCAATCTGATCCCAATCAAAATATTAAAGGCATTCTTCTCAGATATAGAAAAAATGATGCTTAAATTCATATGGAAACACAGGAGACCCCGAATGGCTAAAGCAATCTTAGACTACAAAAACAAAGACAGAGGCAACACAATATCTGATTTCATACTACATACTACAGGGCAGTTATACTCAAAACAGCCTGATACTGGTAAAAAAACAAATGGACAGAACAGTGGAAAAGAACAGAAATGCCAGAAATCAACCCCCACATCTACAACCAACTAATCTTTGACAAAGCAGCTAAAATCAATCCCTGGAGCAAGGACAGTCTCTTCAACAAACAGCACTTGGAGAGGCTGGCACTGTGGCGCAGTGGGTCAAAGCCCTGGCCTGAAGTGCCGGCATCCCATGTGGGCGCTGGTTCTAGTCCCAGATGCTCCTCTTCCAATCCAGCTCCCTGCTATGGCCTGGGATAGCAGTAGATGGCCCAAGTTCTTGGGACCCTGCACCCGCGTGGGAGACGCAGAAGAAGCTCCTGGCTCCTGGCTTCTGATTGGTGCAGCTCTGGCTGTTGCAGCCATCTGGGGAATGAACCAGCAGATGGAAGATCTCTTTCTCTGTCTCTACCTCTCTCTCTAACTTTTCAAATAAATAAAATAAATCTTAAAAAAATAGCACTTGGAAAACTGGATCTTCACATGCAGAAGTATGAAGACCCCTATCTTACATTTTACACAAAAATCCTCTCAAAATGGATCAAAGACATACATCTATGACTCAATACCATCAAATTATTAGAGAACATTGGGAAACCCTGCAAGATATTGGCATAGGCAAAGAGTTCTTGGAAAGGATCCCAGAGACACAGACAATCAAAGCCAAAATTGGGCTGGCACCGTGGCTCAATAGGCTAATCCTCCACCTGCGGCGCCAGCACACCAGGTTCTAGTCCCGGTCAGGACACTGGATTCTGTCCCGGTTGCTCCTCTTCCTGTCCAGCTCTCTGCTGTGGCCCGGGAGTGCAGTGGAAGATGGCCCAAGTCGTTGGGCCCTGTACCCACATGGGAGACCAGGAGGAAGCATCTGGCTCCTGGCTTCAGATCAGCGCAGCGCACCGGCTGCAGCAGCCATTGCGGGGTGAGCCAACGGAAAAGGAAGACCTTTATCTCTTTCCTCTCTGTCTCTCTCTCTCACTGTCCACTTCCTGTAAATAAATAAATAAATAGCCAAAATTGACAAATGGGATTATATCAAGCTGATAAGCTTCTGCACTGAAAAAAAAAAAAAACACTCAGCAAATCGAAGAGGCAATGAATAGAATGGGGGAAATTATTTGCAAACTAAGCAACTGATAAAGGATTGGTAACCAGAATATATAAAGAGACCAGGAAACACAACAACAAAACAAAGAACCCAGTTAAAAAATGGCACTGGGGCCGGCACTGTGGCATAGTGGGTAAATCTGCTGCCTGTATCCCATTCAATTTGAGTCCCAGCTGTTTTACTTCTGATCCAGCTCTCTGCTATGGCCTGATAAAGCAGTAGAAGATGGCCCAAGTTCTTGGACGCTTGCACCCACGTGGGAGACCTGGAAGAAGCTCCTGGCTCCTGGCTTCAGACCAGAGCAGCTCCAGCCATTGTGGCCATTTGGGGCATAAATCAGCAGATAGAAGATCTCTCTCTGCCTCTCTATAACTCTGATCTTCAAATAAATAAATTAATCTTTTAAAATATATATATAAGAAAAGAAATGGCATTGCCGAAAATCTGGAATGAGGAACTGGAGCCAAGAATCAAACCCAAACAATCCTATGTGTGATGTGGGTAGCTTAACTGCTAGCCTAAATGATAGATTTATTTTTGAAAGCAGTTTTAGGTTTATGGAAAATTTGAGTTTTCATATACTCCTCATCCCTCTGTCCCTCCAGTTTTCCCTTATTAATATCTTGTATTAATATCTTGTATTAATATGGTACATTCATTACAATTGAGGAGCCAATATTGATATATTATCATTAACTCAAGTTATCAGTTTACATTAAGGCCCAGTCTTGGGGTTGTACATCTCATGGGTTTTAATCTACATGTAATAACATCTGTCTACCAGTAGGGTGTCATGCACAGTTGTTTCAATGCCCTAAAAATCCCCTGTGCTCCATATATTTTGAACCCCTGGCAATCTGATCATTTTACTGTAGTAATTCCTGTGCCTTTCTTAGATATCTGTGGATGGAAACCCATGGTACATAACTCACACTGACTTCTCTTCCTTAGCAATAAGTATTTAAGTTTCCTTTATATCATTTCAGGGCTGGTTAGCTCATTTCTTATTCTTTTTCTTTTTTTTTTTTTTAATTTATTTGATAGGTAGAGTTATAGACAGTGAGAGAGAGAGACAGAGAGAAAGGTCTTCCTTCCATTGGTTTACTCCCCAAATGGCCGCTACGGCCAGCGCTGCGCCGATCTGAAGCCAGGAGCCAGGTGCTTCTACCTGGTCTGCCATGTGGGTGAAGGGGTCCAAGCACTTGGGCCATCCTCCACTGCCCTCCCAAGCACAGCAGAGAGCTGGACTGGAAGAGGAGCAACCGGAACTAGAACCAGGTGCCCATATGGGATGCCAGTGCCGCAGGTGGAGGATTAACCAAGTGAGCCACGGCGCCAGCCCCATTTCTTTTTAATGTCAATTAATATTTTATCTAGATGTACTACAGTTGATTTATCCATTCAGTTATTGAATAATATCTTGTTGATTCCAAATCTTGACAATTATAAATAAATAACCTATAATAATAAAAAAAGAGCAAGGACTTAAGCATTTTTCCAAAGAGGAACTCCAAATGGCCAACAGACACATGAAAAAATGCTCAGGATCATCAGCCATCAGGGAAATGCCAATCAAACCACAATGAGGTTTCACCTCACTCCAGTTAGAATGGCTCTCATATAGAAATTAACAAACAACAAATGCCGGCAAGGATGTGGGGAAAAAGGTACCCTAATCCACTGTTGGTGGGAATGTAACTGGTGCAGCCACTGTGGAAGACAGTATGGAGATACCTCAGAAATCTGAATACAGACCTACCATATGACCCAGCCATCCCACTCCTGGAAATTCACCCAAGGGAAATAAAATCAGCACGTGAAAGTGTTATCTGTATCCCCATGTTTACTGCAGCTCAGTTCACAATAGCTAAGATATTGAATCAACCCAAATGTCTATCAACTGGAGACAGGATAAAGAAATTATGAGATACGTATACCATGGACTACTACACAGAGGTAAAGCAAAAAAATGAAATCCTGTCATGTGCAACAAAATGTATGAAACTGGAAAACATAATATTTAGTGAAATAAGACAGACCCAAAATGAAATATACCATATGCTCTCCTTGATTTGTGATAACTAACAGAGCATCTAAAAGGTAATCTATAGTAATGAAATTGACACTTTGGGATGCAATGATTTTGAACAGCCCTCGTCTTCACTGTTGATGAACAGTTTTTTATATTACTATTGAACACTCTACTTAGTATAGAGTTAATTGCATGTATATAAAGTTAATTAAAATAGATATTAGTAAAAAATAATAATGGAAATATGAGAGGGAGGAGGCAGAGGGGTAGGACTGTGGGTGGGAAGGCAAGTATGATGGCAAGAATCACTATGTTCCTGGAGTTGTACTTATGAAATACATGAAGTTTGCGTTCCTTAAATGAAAGGTTTCTGGAGCAAAAATACATCTTAAAAAATGTTTTAAAAAAAGAAATTTGAAAGGCATCAAATAAACAAGGTATCAACGCATCTTAAGGACCTAGAAAAACAACAACTAATTGAACTCAAAATTTGTAATGGCAAGAAATAACTAAAATTAGGGAATAAACAAAATTGAAACACAAAAAAATACAAAAGATCAGTGGAATAAAGAGCTGATTTTTTTTATTTTTATTTTTTTACAGGCAGAGTGGACAGAGAGAGAGAGACAGAAAGATCTTCCTTTGCCGTTGGTTCACCCTCCAATGGCCACCGCGGCCGGCACGCTGCGACTGGCGCATCGCGCTGATCCCAAGGCAGGAGCCAGGTGCTTCTCCTGGTCTCCCATGGGGTGCAGGGCCCAAGCACTTGGGCCATCCTCCACTGCACTCCTGGGCCATAGTAGAGAGATGGACTGGAAGAGGGGCAACCAGGACAGAATCCGGCACCCTGACCGGGACTAGAACCCGGTGTGCAGGCACCACAAGGCAGAGGATTAGCCTATTGAGTCGCGGCACCAGCCAAGAGCTGATTTTTTTAACAAATTAGTAAGATTGGGGACTGCACCATGGCTCACTTGGTTAATCCTCCGCCTGCAGCGCCAGCATCCCATATGGGTGCCAGGTTCTAGTCCCGGTTGCTCCTCTTCCAGTCCAGCTCTCTGCTGTGGCCCGGGAAGGCAGTGGAGGATGGCCCGGGTGCTTGGGTGCCTGCACCCACGTGGGAGATCAAGAAAGGCACCTGGCTCCTGGTTTCGAATCGGCACAGCACATCCTTAGTGGCCATTTGGGGAGTAAACCAGCGGAGGGAAGACCTTTCTTTCTGTCTCTCTTTCTCACTATCTAACTCTGCCTGTCTAATAAAAAAAAAAAAAAAAGATTGATACACCATTGGTCCAACTATGAAAAAATGAGGAAAAAGACTCAATTTAATAAAATCAGAGATGAAAAAGGAAATGTAAAAAAGGATATCACAGACATAAAAAGAACCATTAGAAATTACTGCAAAAAAGGGGCTGGCGCTGTGGCACAGTGGGTTAAAGCCCCAGCCTGCAGCGCCGGGATCTCGTAAGGGTGCCAGTTCAAGTCTCGGCTGCTCCTCTCCCCATCCAGCTCTCTGTTATGGCCTGGGAAAGCAGTAGAAGATGGCCCAAGTCCTTGGGACCCTGAACCCACGTGGGAGACCTGGAAGAAGCTCCTGGCTCCTGACTTCAGATCAGCTCAGCTCTGGCCATTGCAGTCATTTGGGGAGTGAACCAGCAGAACAGAAGACCTCTCTCTCTCTCTATGTCTCTACCTCTCCCTGTAACTCCGTCTTTCAAATAAATAAAATAATTCTTTTAAAAAAAGAAATTACTACAAAAAGCTATTTGCCAACAAACTGGAAACTCCAGAATAAATGGATTGATTCCTGGACACATACAATCTATCAAAATTGAGTCATGAAGACACAGAAAACCTACACAGATCAACAACCAAGATGGAGATTGAATCATTAACAAAGACCCTCCCAACAATGAAAAGCCCAGAACTAGATGGATTCACTGCTGAATTCTACCAGACATTTAAAGAACTAACTCCACTTCTTCTCAAGCTATTCAAAACTGAAAGTGAAGGGAATCTGCCAAACTCCTTCTATGAGACCAATGTCACAACAGGGAAACAGAACTACAGACCAATTTCCTTGATGACCATAGAGGCAAAAATTCCCCAACAAAATTCTACCTAATGGAATCCAACAACACGTCAGAAAGATCATTCACCCAGACAAGTGGGATTTATTCCTAGTATTCAGGGATAGTTCAACATTCATAAATCAATAAATGTGATACATCACATTAACAAACTGAAGAACAAAAACCAGATCATTATCTTGATAGATGCAGAGAAAGCATTCGATAAAATAAACCATCCTCTTATGATGAAAATCTTATGCAAACTGGGTACACAAAGAACAAGCAACTTATGAAAAACCCACAGCAAGTATGTCATTGAATGGGGAAAAGTTAGAAGCACTTCCACTAAGATCCAGAACCAGACAAGGTTGCCTACTCTCACTACTGCTATCCAATAATGCCCTGGAAGTTCTTGCCAGAGCCCTTAGGAAAGAAAAAGAAATCAAAGAGATACAAATTGGGAAGCAGGAAGTCAAGTTATCTCAATTGTACATGACATGATTCTATACATAAAGGATCCAAAAGACTCCACTAAGAGACCATTAGAACTGATAAGAGAGTTTGGTAAAGTGGAAGAATATAAAATTAACAAACACAGGGCTAGCGTTGTGGTGCAGCAGGTTAAAGCATTGGCCTGCAGTGCTGGCAGCCCATAGGGTGACGGTTCAAGTTCTGGCTGCTCCTCTTCCAATCCAGCTCCCTGCTGATGCACCTGGGAAAACAGCAGAAGGATGGCCTAAGTCCTTGGGCCCCTGCATCCATGTGGGAGACATGGAGGAAGCTCCAGGCTCCTGGCTTTAGACTGGCTCAGCTCCAACCATTGCTCCGATCTGGGGGAATGAACCAGCAGATGGAAGAATTCTGTCTCTACCTCTCTCTGTAACACTTTCAAATGAATAAAATAAATCTTAAAAAATTAAAATAAAACAAAATCAACACAAAAATCAATAGCATTTGTATACACAGACAATGCCATGGCTGAGAAATTACTTGTAAGATCAATCCCATTAACAATAGCTACAGAAAAAAATTACAGGTGAAATAACTCTACAATGAAAATTACAAAACATGAGAAGGAAATTGAGAGGCGAGTGCTATGGTGTAATGGGTAAAGCCACCACCTGCAGTGCCAGCACCTCATATGGGCACCAGTTCAAGTCCCCGCTGTTCCATTTCCGATCCAGCCTCTGCTATGGCCTGAAAAAGCAGCAGAAGATGGCCCAAGTCCTTAGGCTTTCAGATCGGCGCAGCTCCGGCCGTTGTGGCCATCTGGGGAATGAACCAGCAGATGGAAGACCTCTCTCTCTGTCTCTACTTCTCTCTGTAACTCTTTCAAGTAAATAAAATAAGTCTTTAAAAAAAATAGACAAATGAGATTACATAATGATGAGCAGCTTTTGCACTGTAAAAGAAATACTCGGCAAAGTGAAGAGGCAACCAATAGAATGGGAGAAAATGTTTGCCAACTACGAAACTGGTAAATGATTAATATCAGGAGTCTATAAAGAGCTTAAGAAGATCAACAACAGGGGCCAGCACTGTGGTGTGCTAGGTTAAGCCTCCGCCTGTGGTGCAGGCATTCCATATGGCACTGGCTTCATTTCCTAGCTGCTCCTCTACCAATCCAGCTCTCTGCTTTTGGTCTGGGAGATCAGTGGAAGAAAGCCCAAGCACTTTGACCCTGTACCCATTAGGTAGGAAGTCAGATATGAGCTTATGTGTGTGTAACAAAGGCCTAAAGAGCTGACATCTAGGTCTAGCATACGCATCTCAAAGTCATCCCAATAACCTTTCAGGGGCAGCCCAGTATTTGCACCCTGCCCTGCCCCTTCTACCTGATAACCTGCCAGGTGGGGGTCCCAGTCCCTTCTGCTTGATAATCTTCCAGGTGCAGTATCTGCATTTCAAATATCCTGCTCAGATCCTGATCCTCCAGGGGGTCCTGCCCACCCCTCCTCTAACCGGGCGACCCCAGCCAGGCTTCCTCCTGTCTGATAACTTCAGGGGGAAAACTAAGATAGGAATTTTTCATATTTACATCCAAAAAGTCATTTGTTCCAAGAGGAGTAGAGGTGGGGAGTCAAGACCCATCCCCTAAGAAACTCCCAGCCTCAACCGGGCTGCGCACTAGCCCCCTGCCTCTATGCTGAGCTGCCCGCCTGGCCTGGCCAGGTGTACTCTCTTCACTCAACCATGTAACCCTGCTCTCCCTCAGACTGAGCAACTGGGCACTCTCTCAGGTTCTGTCTGGAGAGGTGCCCATCCATTCTTACGGATGTCCCTACCCTAATAAACCTTGCTTTTTTGCTTTCCACTTACTCTCTGTCTCATGCCTGAATTCTTTCTTGTGTGAAGACAAGGACCCTGCCATTCACCGGTAACACACCCACATGGGAGACCCAAAAGAAGCTCCTGGCTTCAGACGAGCCCAGCTCCAGCCACTGTGCCCATTTACCAAGTAAACCAGTGGATAGAAGACCTGTCTCTCTGTCTTGCCCTCTCTCTGTTGGTAATTTTGCCTCTCAAATAAACAAAACTTTAAAAAGAAAAGAAAACAACAACAAAACAAACAATCCAGTTAAGAAATGGGCAAAGGACTAGAACAGGCATTTTTCAAGAGGAAATTCAAATGGCCAAACAGACACATGAATAAATGCTCGGGATCATTAGCCATCAGGGGAATGCAAATCAAAACCGCAATGAGGTTTCAACTAACCCTGATTAGAATGGTTCTCAATCACCGGTGCCATGGCTCGTTTGGCTAATCCTCCGCCTGAGGCACCGGCACCCTGGGTTCTAGTCCCGGTTGGGGTGCCAGATTCTGTCCCGGTCGCTCCTCTTCCAGTCCAGCTCTCTACTGTGGCCCAGGAAGGCAGTGGGGGATGGCCCAAGTGCTTGGGTCCTGCACCGGCATGGGAGACCAGGAGGAAGCACCTGGCTCCTGGTTTCGGATTGGCGTGGCGCGTCACGGCAGCCACAGCACACCGGCTGTAGCAGCCATTTGGAAGGTGAACCAACAGAAAAAGGAAGACCTTTCTCTCTGTCTCTCTCTCTCTCTCACTGTCTAACTCTGCCTGTTAAAAAAAAAAAAAAGGATGGTTCTAAATCAGAAATCAACAAACAAAAAATGCTGGCAAGGAAGTAGAGAAAAAGGTACTCTAATCCACTGTTTGTGGGAATGTAAACTAGTACAGCCATTGTGGAAGACAGTATAGCAATACCTCAGAAATCTGAATACAAACCTACCATATAACCCAGCCACCCCACTCCTGGTAATTTACCCAAAGGAAAAGACATTAGCATACAAAAGACTTATCTGTACCCCCATACACACACACATACACACACACACAATGGAATACTACTCAGCCACAAAAAAAAAAAAAAAAGAATAAATGCAGCTGGAAACTGTTACATTTAGTGAAATAAGCCAGTCCAAAAAAAGACAAATACCATGTTTTCCCTGATCTGTGGTAACTAATAGAGTACCAAAAATGTAGTGTATAGGAGTGAAATTGACACTTTGAGATTTTTTTTTTATTTTTGACAGGCTAAGTGGATAGTGAGAGAGAGAGAGAGACAGAGAGAAAGGTCTTCCTTTTTCCTGTTGGTTCACCCTCCACTGGCCGCTGTTGCCGGCGCATCTCGCTGATCCAAAGCCAGGAGCCAGGTGCTTCTCCTGGTCTCCAATGCGGGTGCAGGGCCCAAGCACTTGGGCCACCCTCCACTGCCTTCCCGGGCCATAGCAGAGAGCTGGCCTGGAAGAGGGGCAACTGGGATAGAATCCAGCGCCCCAACCGGGACTAGAACCTGGTGTGCTGGCACTGCAAGGCGGAGGATTAGCCTGTTGAGCCACGGCGCCAGCCAAACACTTTGAGATTGTTTATAGCCCTTGTCTCTACTGCTGAAGAACAGTGTTTTTTCTTCTTAATATTTGTTGAACTCTTTACTTAGTGTAGGGTTAGTCTTCTGAGAATAAAGTAAACTGAAAGTAGATCATTGTAAATACTGAGAGAATAAGAGAGGAAGGAGAAAGAAGGGGTAGTGTGGGTGGGAGGGTGGGAAGTATCACTATTTTCCTAAATCTATACATATGAAATACATGAAAGCTGCTTACCTTAAATAAAAAAAAGAGTCAGACAGTCAAAGCAGAGTCAGATTGGGACAGGCAAGGATCCTGAATGTAGGGAAGCTATTTTAGAATCATTTATCTTCCAAGCCAGACTTGGTTTTGGTTGGAGAACATAACAGGAGCAAGCTCTGGTCTCCGAGTATTTCAGGTCACTTGGTTGTAATATTCCTCATTGGTTACAGAATGATTAAACTATTTTGTATATTAAAAAAGTTCTTGCAACTGGCGTTGTGGCGTAGCAGGTAAAGCCACCGGCTGCAGTGCCAGCATCCCATAGGGGTACCGGTTGGGAGTCCCAGCTGCTCCACTTCCGATCCAGCTTGCTGCTATGGCCTTGGAAAACAATAGAAGATGGCCCAAGTCCTTGGGCCCCTGCATTCACATGGGAGACCCAGAAGAAGCTCCTGGCTCCTGGCTTTGGATCAGCACAGCTCCAGCCATTCCGGCCATCTGGGGAGTGAACCAGAAGATGGAAGACCTCTCTCCCTCAGCCTCTCTCTCTCTCTCTCTGTAACTCTGGCTTTCAAACAAATAAATAAATCTTTAAAAAAAATATCCATAGTTATTAAAAGTATGTAAAAGGCCATCTGCCATACTACAACCATCTCACTACAGAGTAAAATTTACTGTAAATTCTGAGTATTCCTTAGCAGAATGAACTTGAAACTGAAATGCCTATATGGTTTGGTATTATTTAGTCCCAGAGATATTTAATATTTTTTAAACATGGTATTGTCTCTGAAAACAAAAGCATGACAGTACCTTGTGATGCCCATTTATCACAGCATCGTGTAGGGGAGTGATCTGGCACAGTCCTTTGATGTTGACATCTGCTCCACCTTTTAACAGCTCTCTGGCTACCTGGTAATAACCTCCCAAACTAGCTTCATGGAGTGCTGTCCAACCTATTATACAGAGAGGAAATCAAAATGAAGAGATTTAAAAATGGTAAATACAGTTATTAGTTTTCCTGTGAATTCCTTAAGATGCATATGGCTTTTTAAAGCAAAAATTATAACATTATATTTTGGTATTCATCATATCTATAGATAAGTCACATATGACAGTTACAGCATAAAGAAGGGGAATAATAGGCTGTGGTCACTCAAGGTTCTTATATTTAATATGAAGTACTACAATATTAACTCTAAGAAGAATGCAAAACATTCAAGGTGATTACTTAATCCCTAGAGCAACTAAAAATAATGCAAAAACAAAGAAACATAAAACAGATCAAATAAACAGAAAACAAGCAGAAAAATGGTAGTTCTAAATCCAATCATTTATATTAAATAGAAATTAATTAATCACTTCAATTTCCAATTAAAAGGCAAGAGATTGACAGAATCGATAAAAAAGCAAAATTGGATACTGTCTACAAGAAACATAATTTAATTATAAGTATACAAGTTGAAAATAAAAGGATGGAAAAGGGTACAGCAAATAAACAATAAGCCTAAGCAGGCCAGCATGACTGCATTAATATTATACACAACAGATATCGAGACAACCAAGTATCAGAAATACAGATGCCATTAACTCTTGAACGCAGACGATGGTTCACCTCCAAGGACACTTCCATCCCTTTTATAGGTATTGCTCCAACTATAGTAAAAATTAGTTTGCTCAAGGCCACAAAAATGGCTACCACAGGAATGAGAAAGTAATCATAAAAAAGATTATTTTCTTTTCTGAGTCCTGAACAACTAAAAGATAAGGTAAATGCAAAGCAAATGTTTTTCTTCCACAAAAATGTCAATGTCATGTTTTTTAAATTACTGAAGAAATTCCCACTGAAAACAAGGTACATTGAGAGTCACTAGTGACGGGCCATCTTGGGTCAGTGAGGTTGGAAGAAGCCTCATTCAACAGAGGGCACCACTGCAGACCACAGACAGAAGTCCAAGGTAAAAGAATGCCACCTCCCCTAAGAGTTACTTCTCTTGTGTTGTAAAACTACTCCTCAAAAATAGCCAGAGTACACTTTATAACAGATCTTTTATTGGCTCCAAAGTCTGAGAGAAATGAAGTCCTCAGACAACATTTTCTTTCCACTCTCTTGTAGGAAATCTCTTTAAAAATGAACAAAATTAGGAGTGGTAAATGCCATAGGATGCCTGCATCCCACATCAGAGCTCCTGGGCTCAATACCCAGCTCCAGCTCTTGACTCCACCTTCCTGCAATGCCAATCCTGGGAGGCAGTGGTGAGGGCTGAAGTAGCTGGGTTCCCACCACCACACAAGAGATCTGGACTGCATTCCCAACTCCCAGCTTGGGCCTTGCTCAGCGAGCATCTGGGAGTGTGCCTGCACGTGAGTCTTGTCTCTCTCGCTTGCTCTCTAACATGTATATCTGCCTCTCAAACAAATGAGTATGAAAAAATAAATAAAGCCATAAATTTTCTATAAGGAAAACATAATTTAACACATGTCTAAAAAAGATTCAAGGATAAAACAACTCAACAGCAAGAAAACACAATTTAAAATTGGGCAAACAACCTAGATAAGACATTTCTCAAGAGAAGACATCCAAAATCACTAACAGGAACATGAAAAAATGCTAAACATCACTAACGATCAGGCCAAGTGCAAGTTAAAATCACAACGAAATATCACTTCGCACCTGTTGAACAGCTGTGGTCAAGAAGACAAAAGTAACAAGTGCTGGTGAGAATGTGGCTAATGTAAGCTACTACAGCTGATATGAGAAACAGTACGGCAGCTCTTCAAAAGCTAAAAACAGAACTGCCATATGACTCAGCAACCCCAGGACTGGGTATACATTGAAAGGAAATGAAATGCACTCCCATTTATCGCAGTGTAACTTACAACAGCCAAGACACAAAATCAACTTGAGTGACCTTCCACATTGAACAGAAGATGGGGTACAGGTTGAGTAACCCTTATCTAAAATGCTAGGGACCAGAAGTGTTTCAAATTTTGAAATACTTCATGTGCGTGTTTTACAGGATGAGCACCCAAATCCAAAAATCCAAAATCTGAAATATTCCAAATCCTAAATGTGTTGAGAAATATGTTGGCTTTCAGAAAATTTTTAATTTTGTAGCCTTTCAGATTTCAGATTGTCAGATTAGGGATGCTCAACATAAGTTAGATGCATGTGTGTGTGTGTATACACATGCATGCAGGTGCGCACACACACACACAAATAAAATAGTTATTAAAGGAAAAAAATTCTGTCATTTACAACAACAGGTAAACTGGCAAACAGGTAAACATCATAAGCAAAATAAACCAGGCACAAAAAGATAAACACCACAGGATTTCATTCATATATAGATTCTACAAATGTTGATCTTAGAAGCAGAGAGCAGATGGTGGTTAGCAGGGATGGCAGCGGTTTGGGAGAAGGGATTGTTGAGCTACTGGTCACAGGATGCAAAATTTCAGTAAGACAGGAGGAGTAAGTTCAAGAGATCTGCTGTACAATGTGGTGACTGACTATAACTGGTAATACATAAGGGTAGTTCAAAAAGTTCACGGAAAATGGAACCAAAAGCAAGTTTATTTTGGTGCAAAAAATGTTGAAATCATATATACATAGGTATTCTTGAGAAGTGCTGAGAGTGTGTAAAATAATATGTGAAGTAATATGTGTAATAATTAGCTAGATTTGGTCATTCCATAATGCATCTATATGTCAAAGCATCAGATTGTACATAGTAAATAAATACAATTTCATTTGTCAATGTAAAAATTGAATTAAACTTCAAAAATTCATGATAATGTTAATACAGCAATTGTTAACTCTCAGAGATATGAAGTAAATTCTTTTCTATATTAACTAGTCCTTAACAACTTTGCCTATTTTTTTTATTGTTTAAATTTTAGAGCTAGAGACAGAAAGGAAGAGAGCTCTCATCTGCTGGTTTACTCCCCCAAAAGCCCACAGTGGCAAGCCAGGGCTGAGCTGGGGTCAGGGCTAAACCCAGGAACTAGGAACTCAATCCTATGTGGCTGGTATCCCACGGGGATGGTAGGGACCCAATTACTTGAGCTATCACCACCGCCTATCAGGTCTGCACTGGTGGGAGCTGGAATCACCAGCCAGAGCCAGGAATTCTGATACAGGACACAGACATCTTAATCACTAGGCCAAACTTCCATCTCTTCCCTACTATTTTTAATGTCATCTGTTTCTTGGTTGGCTAGTAGGATAAAGCTCTTGCTCTTAGCAGCATCCTAGCATATGACAACCCCTCTTTTCAGTCCTGATGTGCTTAGGAATCCAATGGCATTATGTATAAAACAAAGCTCACAGCATTGGTCTGAGATGGCTTTAGTAAAAAGGCTTTATGAAATGTATTCTAGGTATTCAGTCTCTTTCAGTCTACTTCTTGGCTGTCACTCTTGTTTTTTGATAGGTAAAGAATTACAATAGGGGGCGGCACTGTGGCACAGCAGGTCAAGCCTATGCCTACGGCACTGGCATAACATACGGGTGTTGTTTTGAGTTCTGGATTCTCCCTCTCCAGTCTGGCTCCCTGCTAATGCATCTGGAAAGCAGAAAGATGGCCCAAGGGCTTGGGCCCCTGCATCCACGCAGGAGACACAGAGGAAGTTCCTGGCTCCTGGCTTTGGACAGGCCCAGCTCCGGCCTTTGCAGCTAGAAGATGGCCCAAGTGCTTCGGCCCCTGCATCCACGCGGGAGACACAGAGGAAGTTCCTGGCTCCTGGCTTTGGACGGGCCCAGCTCCAGCCTTTGCAGCTAGAAGATGGCCCAAGTGCTTAGGCCCCTGCGTTGGCATCGGGGACTCAATTAGCAGAGGGAAGATCTCTCTGTCTCTCCCTTATCACTCTCTAACTCTGCCTTTCAGATAAAACAAATAAATCTTTTTTAAAAAGGAATTATAGCAATTAGTTTTTAAATCAAGGACAAGGATATCGTAAAACATAAATGATGATAAAATGCAAATGTTACTTATGAAAAGACCATTGGTATGTTATTACAAAATTTTGTTTATTTCTCATAGGGCATTTAGCATTCTTTATTGTTGTTATAAAATTGTGACAGGTGACTCAAAAGTTTAAATTATCTACAAGGTATAGCAAGGTGGTTATAGACTACAGGTTATTTTGCTTGATTGTTTTAAAAGCAGGGCCTGTTCTTCATAACAATAAATGACAATTTGTAACTGGCCTATTTCTGTCTTCTGTACCTCTGCTTGCTTGATAACAGGAAGGCCACCAGACTATGGTTCCTCTTGCCTTATCCCTGCTGCAGCCAAAAGATAACAGGTGGCGTCTGGGTCAGTGATGCCATGTCTGACCCTGACCAGGAACAACTGCATCGTTAAAATTTTTCAAAGACAGATACAGTTGAAAAGGAACTGGCTGATTGGCTAACTGCCTCTCACTTCTGTATGCCTGCTTTCTGCTTGCACAAGCCCACGCACGTAATTAAATGACTGACCAAAAAAGAAAGGAAGGTTTTGCCTTAAAACCCCCTCGCCACTGCAACTTGGGGCTGTCTTCTCCAGACCTGCTGTGGGAGAGGGCAGTCACCAGCTGGCTAATAAAGACTCCTAATTTGATCTCAGAGTCTTACTGTGCTTTTACTCTGTGCATCCCACAACAAAATAAATACATTGTGCAGAGTAGAAGCATGCTGTGAAAACATTACATAAACGTGAAATGGTACGTGGAAGTCACACACTGCTTGCCAGTCATCCTTGAACTTCAGCAAGAATTTAAGTCACCTGTGAGGACTTCCAGGTTCTAACATACACTTTTAGAGTACATATGCACACACATGCACATGCTCTGGGAGGCTAAGTGATAGCTGCATTTTAACCATCGCTGGTGGAACCAGGGGTTGAGGTACAGCAAGGTGAGCTATGCCTGCAATGCTGGCATCCCATATGGGAGTGCCTAGTTCAAGTCCTGGCTGCTCCACTTCTGATGCAGCTCCCCGCTATTGGCCCGAGAAGGCAGAAGAGGATGGCCCAAGTACTTGGGTCCCTGTGACCCACGCAGGAGACAGAATTCTCGGCTCGTGGCTTTGGTTTGGCTCAGACTTGGCGATTGAGGCCATCTGGAGAATGACCCAGTGATGCTCGCTCGCTCTCCATCTCCCTATCTCTGTCTCTGTCTCTTGCCTTTCAAATAAACAAACATTTTTAATCTTAAAAAGAACATTCTGTCTCTCTTTCTCTTCCAATAACAACTGCTTTTCAAGTAAACAAACTTTTAAAAGGAAGAAAAGGAACATTGCTGGTGATTCTGATAGCAACGGTTTGCACACACCCTGTACAAACTGTGACCTCTGCAAGCCTGTGAGATAAAGGAGCCAGAAATAGAGAGAGCTAAGAGGCACAAACTGACAAGAGAGAGTAGAGAACAGGGCAATTCAAACGACCTAAAAAACATAGTGAGGAGGGACTGGCACCATGGTGCAGTGGGTGAAGCCATGGCAGCCACTGCCTGCAATGCCAACATCCCATGTGGGTACTGGTTCGAGTCCTGCCTGCTCCACTTTTGATCCAGCTCTCTCCTATGACCTGGGAAAGTAGAAGATGGCCCAAGTGCTTGGGCCCCTGCACTGGCATGGGAGACCCAGAAGAAGCTCCTGGCTCCTGGCTTTGGATCAGCCCAGCTCCGGCCGCTGTGGCCACCTGGGGAGTGAACCAGAGGATGGAAGACCTCTCTTTCTCTGCCTCTGCCTCTGTGTAACTCTGCCTTTCAAATAAGTAAATAAATCTTTAAAAAATAATAATAAAAACAAAGAATTAGTGAAGCTTACAAAGTGCCTGGGGCAGTAAGGAAAAGGTGCATACTAACTGGCTGAAGCAAAGCAGGGAGCAGCCACGGAGGAGATTAAAGCTGGCACAGAAAACAAAACTGCTAATGAAAAGAACCAAGTCTAAGACATGCTCGGGAAACCTACAAGTGCGAGCTGGTTGCATGGAGAGCTCCTCCTGATCTCAGTGGGCAGACACAGGCAGGCGCCTGAGTTGTGGCACAGAGGGTTAGGCTGCAGCCTGGACGGCAGCATCCCGTATCAGAGAGCCAGTCCAAGGCTGGGCTACTCTGCTTCCCATGCAGGTCCCTGCTAAAGTGCCTGGAAAAGCAGCGGATAATGACCCAAGTACTTGGGCACCTGCCACCCATGTGGGAGACTCTGATGGATTTCCTGGCTTCTGGCTTCGCCCTGGCTGTTGTGACATTTTGGGAAGAGAATCTACAAAAGGAAGAACCTCTCCCTCTCTTGCTCTCCTTCTCCCAGCTTTTCAAATAAATAAATAACTCTTTTGTTTCAAAAACATGGGCATATCCAGAGTACTAAGAGAAGTGCTATAGCTAGCAAATAAGGATCCCAAGTCGACGGTTTGGGACCATGCAGGTTGACTTAGGTATAAAGTTTAGAATAAATCCTGCTGAAACTCTGATTACAGCATAAACCCCAGCCTCGCTAACACACATGCTGGAGATAAGCTGTGAACACCTGGTACCCACGGTCTGTGCTGTGCCATCTCTGTCTATCCTAAGACTTTTTGCACTGCTGCATAAACCGAGAAAGTGTAGAACAAAAGGAAAAGTGTGGACACCAAAAAGCATCTTCCAGGCTGGCCCAGTGCTGCTTAGTGCATGAAAGTGTTTAAGGACCCTTCCCCTGCAGAAGAACAAACCGATTCTCCCAAGGAAGATGGTCCCAGAGATACGGCACTGCGAGAAGACTGCTCTTATGAAGCTCCCCGTCCCACCCTCTCCACCTCACGCTGCTCTATTTCCTTGCCCACTGCTCCTGCTGCAGACCTGCCATTTGGTCAGACGCCTCCCCCAGGGGCTCAGTGTACCCTCAGCTTCTCTGCTCCAGCCAAGGCTGAGCCTTATACAGGAACACTGACCACAGAAAGCAGACCCAGGAGCCGTCCTTCTTTGGAAGGACAATGGGCACGGCCCGCCTGGCATAATCTTTGAATGAGAAGTAATGCACTTTTCCTGACAGCCACCGCCCTGACCATCCCCTCCTCCCTGGCAGATCATACTGAAGATTTACTTATGCCGGAAAATTACCCGACAGCTTTCTGCTTAGGACCGTCCCGAGGCCCACTTTGCTGTAGCTGATTCAGATAAAAGTGGAGAACACTCACAGGTAACTATGGTGGGAACTCTAACTTACCAGCGTAACTGGGCTGATTAACATTTGCACCTTTTTTTATAAAACAGTGAACAAGATCCACATCATTGTGCAGAGCAGCCTGATACAGTAAATTCTCTCCAAAAATGTTTCTCCGGTTAATGCTAGAAAGAGAGATGCTATAATCTTTCCTTGTTCCTGAAAGGAGAAAATGAGCAAAAGAAAAAAACGCTCATTTGAAAATCAGGATGAATCCAATGAACACTCTGGAAGTAAGGTACACTATAGCTATAATGTTATCTATGTACAAAAAGAAGAGATAAATGTAGTTAGCTTTAAAATATTTGTGGTAAATTATAAATCATGATAAGGTAGTGTATATTGGTTGAAACCCCATGAAAGATACATATGTGAGGACATTAACAGATTTTCTCAAAGGTTCTGGTGAAAATGACTATTTAAATCTAGAACTCTATACTATCAAGCTTAATAAAATGCTACAGGAGTGGGCAAAATCAGTTAAGATGCCCATGCACCAAACTGGCAAAGTATCTGTTCAACTGGTTCCTGACCCCAGCTTCCTACTAACGCAGACCCTGGGAGGCAATGGAGATGGCACAAGTAATTGGGTTTCTGTCACTACAGGGGAGACCTGCACCGAGTGCCTGGCTCTCGGTTTTCATCACAGTCTAACTCTCCCCAGGGCAGGCATTTCGGGGGTGAAACTGTATGGAAGCTCTCTGTCTCTGACTCTGCCTCTGAAATGAACAAATAAAAAAACACTTTGAAGGGCAGGCCTATTGCACAACGAGATAAGCAGCTGCTTGGGACACCGACATCCACCATCGGACGCCAGTTTGAGTCCCAGCGATTTCACTTCCAATGCAGCTCCCTGTGAATGGGCCTCGTAAGCAACAGATGATGTCTCAAGTACCTGAGTCCCTGCCACCCACAGGGAGAACGTGATGGAGTTCCTAGCTCCCGATCTCCGCCTGGCTGCTCTGAGTATTTGGGGAGCAAAGGAGCAGATGGAACATCTCTCCTTCTCTCTCTCTGTCACTCTGCCTTTCAAACAAATAAATCTTAAAATTTAAATAACAAAGAAGCAAGGAACAGAAAAAAGTTCAGTGCAAACTAAGTTGTGGACGTTCACTTTCAGTCCCTACTAAATAACTGCTGTGACTTTCCCCCTCACCCCGTTCTAAACAACCAGAAAACTAAGTGACATGCATGCAGGGAATCTAGTTTCAAACACTGGAAAGTGCAAAGTTCAGACCTACGACCCCCCTGAAATGAAGGGACACAGACAAGGGAAGGAGGTCTAGGATCACCCTGGCTTCTTGCACAGGGTTGGGTAGGGGACAGACAAAGCAGATGGATCTTGCTGATGTGAGGAAATAGACATCAGATTGGAGGAGGCTGGGATGGCACAACTTGCTGGAAAGAACCCAAGATGAGAGAACACAGCAAAGACACCAGAAACTCATCCAAGGTATTCCCTGAGTCATTATCCAAATATTAAATTGCTCGTGTATAAGGCAAGCATCCATAGGCCAGCATGAACGACTATCAAGGAACTGTAATTAACCATCGTCAGAGAATACACCGAGCTTGGAGATACTCCCATGCCTACCAGCCTGCAAAGACAAACTCTGCTTAACAGGGAGAGGCAGGGGTGGGGGGAGGGGAGGCACAGCTCTGATCTGGTAGTTCACTCCCCAGATGCCCACCCTGACCAGGGCTGAGCCAGATGCTGAGAATTCAATGTGAGCCTCCCACATGGGTGGCTGGGACCCAGCTACTTGAGCCATTGTCTGCTGCCTCCCGAGAGTCCACATTTTCAGAAATCTAGAATTGCAAGCTGGAGCTGGGACTTGAACTCAAGTTGGGACACAGGCATCCTAATCAGTGCCTTGGCTGCTAGGCTGAACACCCACTGCTACCACTGCCTTTTTTTTCAAATGAAACTTTGAGGGGCCAGTGCTGTGGCACAGCAGGCTAACGCCCTGGCTTGAAGCGCTGGCATCCAAAATGGGCGCCAGTTTAAGACCTGCCTGCTCCACTTCCCATTCAGCTGTGGCCTGGGAAAACAGTAGAAGATGGCTCAAATCCTTGGGCCCCTGCACCCACATGGGAGACCTGGAGGGAGCTCCTGGCTCCTGGCTTTGGATTGGCGCAGCTCCAGCTGTTGTGGCCAATTGGGGAGTGAACCATCGGATGGAAGACCTCTCTCTCTCTCTCTCTCTGCCTCTCCTCTCCCTGTGTAACTTTGACTTTCAAATAAGTAAAAAAATCATTATAAATAAATAAATGAAACTTTGAGAATGTTAACACTTTTTCAATTCTTAAAAATTTACTTATTTGAGAGAAAGACCCATCTGCTGGCCACACCCCAAATGCCTAGAAGGGCTGGGGCTGAGCCAGGGCGGAATTCAAGAGGTGAGAACACAACAAAGGGAATATAATCTGACACCTGAGTGACAAAAACTCAATCACTTAAGCCATCCTTGCTGCCTCTCAGGGTCTGCGTTAGCAGGAAGCTGGAGTTAGGAGCCAGAGTCGTGACTCAAACCAAGGCACTCTGATATGGGACGTGGGCATCTTAGCCAGCACTTTAACCAGAGTAGCTGTTCTTGCACATTCCATCAAATTTTCTACACAATCAGGTTGTTCCTAACTAAAAACATCCTTTCTAAGCTGGATGCGTTTTGTTTTTCCTCCTGACTGCCCCGGCTAGAACCTGCAGTACAGAGCTCAGCAGAAACGACGGGAGGAGACGCCCCTGCTCCACCCGACGGTCTTGGGAAGCCCTTTGTCAGGCTAAGGAAATCCCCCTCTATTCCTAGCTCACAGCGAGTTTTTATCAGGAGTGGATGCTAAGTG